>NW_011889133.1:819332-826655 GCF_000151845.1 Pteropus vampyrus | reverse complement strand
TATTAAGTGCAAAGAACTATCCTAGGCACTAGGAATACAGTGGTAGCTAAAACAAAGACCCTAATCTCATAGAGTTTATTTCTAGTGGAATGGAAACAGTCAGAGTAAAAAAAAAAAAAATTAATCATTAATCATTAATCATACAGTGATAAGTATGACAAAGAGCTTTAAAGTAGAGTGATACGGTAGAATGACTGGGTGGGTAATTCAGATGGAGGGAGTGACATTTAAGATAAAATATAACTTACAAGAAGAGGCAGCCACGTGGAGACAAGAAGAATGGTAGTGTGGGTAGAGGTAACCTTGCAAAGGCCAGGTGGCAGAAACCAACCAGGTATATTGGGAGAGAGGTCATTGCGAGCGCACATGTGGTGTGGGCACCAGGGAGAATAGCGTAATAGAGCATGCGAGGCTCTGTAAGCCACAGTAAGATATCGGTGTGCTATTCTTCTGATAAGAGACAACTGGAGGGTTTCAAGTCAGTTAATGATATAACGTGATGCCCGTTTTTAAAGAAGGCTCTCCCTTCTGAGAGGAAAATACGGTACAGAGCAGCAAGAACAGATCTAAGGAGATAATGCGGGAGTCGTTGCAGTGATACAGGAAAGAGGGGAGGCAGTGCTCGAAATAGGGTGGTGGCAGGTTAGGTGAAGAGAATTGGACACATGCGGGATAGATTTCGGAGACAGAGCTAATCTGGTGATAAATTGGACTTAGAATAGGGGGAAAGATGGAGGGAAGTCAAGGATGAGACTCCTAGGTTTGGAAATGATAGATGGTGCTGTCTGCCAAGAAAAGGAAGCCTGGGAGAGAAAAAGCATCACTCGGGAAGATGAGATTGGGGGAGGAATGGAATCGGGGGTCTTGTTTTAACGATGTTAGGTTCGAAAAACTTATCAGACTTCTTAAACTATTTACTAAGTTTAGTCAACAGTGTACAGATGACCAAGACAAAGTTCCCAACTTCCACAAATTCATAAGTCTGGTAGAGAAGAAGAATTGATACATAAGGATTCAAGAAAAACTGTAAGTACTTTGACAGAATTAATACGAAAGTATGAGAAAGAAGAGATCGGATCCAACGGGTTGGCAGAGCGTAGACATCTGGGGAGGCTCCATAGCATAGGGAGACTCTGGGTTCAAATTCTAAGGATGGACAGACTTGGACAAGCACCAATCTAGAGTTGGATAGATTCTAGGAATAAAGAAAAAACTTAAGCTAAGGTTCTTTCAAAGCGAACCACGCTCGAGAAAAGGTGAGCAGCCGAGTATCATCAAGGTTCAATGTGTGTTTGGAGAAGATGATGGAAGACCCTGGAAAGATCGGTTAGAGTCAAATTATGAGAGCTTTCAAAGGCAGGCTGGGGTGATGGCTTTTATCCTGTGGCCTAGAGTGGATGAGGAGATATACAGGACTAAAGCAGAAAAGTGACTTACTTAGAGATATGCATTAAGGTCGCTCTGGCAACGGTGTCTGAAAAGCGGTGGTGATGGATGGCAGAGAGGGGACAAAGAGAAAGAAGAAAAGCAGGAAGGCGGTTCAGAGATTATCCTAGAGTCTAGGTGAGGGGGCCGGAAAACCTGAAGGAGAGCACTTGGAACGAAATGAAGCGACAGAGGAGGCACTGTGGAGGCTCAGAGATAGGGTTTGGTGATTGATTAGATGTGGGAGAAGAGGTCCGAGATAACTCTGAGATTGCGCGTGAGTGTCTGGAAGAATCACGGTGCCATGGACCAAGATAAAGGACCAGGAAGAGAAGCAGGATGGGGGAGAGAACGGGGACCAAGGGGCATGATGAGTTTGATTTTGATCATGTCTGGTTGGATGTACCAAAGCTACACCAGTTTCCAGGCAGAAATGATCCATCAGTAGGTGGACACTTTGTCCCATGCTCAGGATGTGGGAGTTTTTGACACCAGTAAGAATAGCTTATTGTGCATCAGGAGCTGAGTTAAATCCTTTTACATAATTATCTCATTTCCTCCTCCATAATAGCCCCACAAGGAGATTACTATTCTTATTATTCCCATTTTACAAATGAGGAAGTTGAAAGTTCAGGGAAGTTAAGCCGCTTGCTCGAAATTACATACAAATTAAATGGCGAAGTCAAAATTTGAACTCACATACCCAGGAGCTGCCCGACATGGCAAAATTGGGGTACAAGGTGTTCTCGGGGCTCCCAGGCACTCCTCATTGCCTCTGCTCGAATGTCCATGAAACTTCAGGACCCAGTGGACCTCAGAGATAGCTGAGTCTTGCTTGCCCAGCTCACAAATAATGGTAACTGAAGCCCAGAGATGGGAATCGATTTACCCAAGGTCACGATAAAGTTCCAGCAGGCTTTCTCTTTACTGGGTGTAAAACCCGACCCCAGGTTCCGCACACTCTGGCCTCATCACCTCTCCAGCCTCATCATTTCACCCACTCTCTCAAGCCAAGCATGCTCCCACCCCAGCACCCCTGCATTCGTGTATCCCTCTGCCTAGAATGTTCTCCCTCCCATCTTCTCATGGCCCCCTCCTCCTAATTCCAGCTCCAATGTCACCTCCTCACAAATGCCTGCTCTGGCCAACTGACCCATCATAACCAGCACCTACCCACCCCATGTCATCCTATACAGTTCGATTTTCTTCATGGCAGTCATGGCTATCTCGCAGCCCCTTATTTATCCATTTGATTGTTAATATTCGGTCTCCATCTGCCAGAATGTTCAGCAAACTTTACTGTATCCTCAGAACCTGGAACAGAATTCAGCCGTGTGAGTACTGAATGGATGAAGCGAGAACGGAAGGCAGAGGCTGGGAAGGCAGAGGGCATCCTCTCTAGGACACAGGGCAGGAGAGGGTTTGTCCAGTGCCTTTAGTAATGGAGGGCCAGCCCAGGCCCCCACGGAGCCCCCACCTCCTCCACCATGACATTTGTCCCCTACAGACTAACTGGGAGAGGCTTGGCCTGGGAAAAGCCATGGGCTCGCTTCTAGAACAAAGACAGTAAGATCATGCCAGATACTGCAGACGGGCCTGGCCATCTGGGACCACAGCCCCATCATCCCATGTCTCTCTCTAAGTGTGTCTCCCTCCATCCCACTATCTCCTCTTATCTGCTTCTCCTTCTCCCTGTAATGCCCACGCCCCCCTTCCCCATGGGCCACCATGCCCCTGCCCCTTATCTGCCTCCTCTCCTCCATCACCCCACTCCCGAGCGCTTCTCCCTTTCATCTCCTCTACCCCTTTATCTTACCTTCACCCCCCAGCCCACCTATCTGTGCTTCCCTTCAACTCTCCAGCCCTTATCAGATGTCCCTCTCTCCATCACTGCTTCCTTATCTGCTCATCCCGTCGCCCACACACAATGTTATTTTTCGTCTTCTTGATAGAGGCCTACAGTAAACAGCAGAAGCCCGGAGACTCGCATTCCAGGCTCTGAAGGACAGGCTAAGGGAGTGACTGGCAGGCCCTCAGAGGAGAGATGTTTCTGGGAACACAACCCCTGACTTCACACACAAACCAGGACACAGGCTTTGGAGTCAGTCTGGGTTGGCATTCTGCCTCCAGAGCTTGAAACATTTTCCACCCCATACTAACAGAGAGATGATAGGTCAATGGTTTCGACCTCTCTGAGCTATATCTGTAAAACGAGGCTTAAGACTGCCTCCCTCTAGGATCCCTGGAGGCCAAGGGTGGTGCATGACAAACGCTGGACACATTTAGGAGACCCTGTTCATTCTTCCCTGCTACAGGTGTGCAGAGGTACCTGTGTCAATTCCTATAATTGTCTCACTCCTGGAGACCCCTGCAATTCCTAGCAGTCCTATAAGGTACAGGCTGTTATTGTTGACATTCTACACATGATGGAACTGAGACCCAGAGAGGGTCACTGGCATGCCTGAAGCCACAAGGTCAGCCCCCAGTTGACTTTCAGCATCTTCCACCCTTCCACGCAGTGAAGTAGCTCTCAATACTATGAGAGGAAGCTCTCAGCACCTACACCTTGCAATTATCTGCCGTGAGTCTAAATTCCAAAGCCAAACGAAGCCTGCGATGGCCTTCCCCTCACGGGAACATCTGCTTGGTTCCCAGGACAAAAGGTGAAGGCGAGAACTGAGCTTCCTCTAAAGAAATGGGAGGGTCCAGCTCCTTCCATTAGGATCTCAGGAAATGACCTCAGCAGCCCAGCTTGGCCAATTTTCTGGTGTTAATCATTTTCTCACACCCGAGAACACCTCGTCCCCACCTCCTGAGCCATATCCACCACTTGAGCCCTATTCTTCCTGACTATAATTAAAGATGTCACCCGGGTGTTGCTGTGGAAAGCAACACCAAGAGCCCTTCACACACCTGCTCTGAGAAGCAGTGGTGGCCCAGCCCTGAACTCAGCAGAGAACCAGCTGCTGCCAGCTTGCCCAGCGGGGACAACAGACTCTCACAAGCTGTGGGTGTCATTGCGCCGCATAATGAAGCAGCAACAGGCAGCTGGAGCTGCTGATCACACTTCTGGGGCCAATCTCAGGCCACTAGAGAGAAAGGGTCCTTAGGGACCACCTACTGCACCTTACTTTTTGGAGGAGGAAACTGAGGCCCAGAGAGCAGAGATGCCTTGACTGGAATCACACAGCACTGACCTGCTCACACGAGAGCCCAAATTCTCTGCCTCCGCAGCCCGTGCCCCTGCTCCCCGCCCTCACTGACATTTAGGATAGTCCTTCTTAACCAGGATGATTTTGCCTCCCAGGGAACATTTGGGGATGTCAGCAGACACTTTTGGTTGTCCCACCTTGGGAAGGGGGTGAGGGATAGCGGGGGAGAAGGCCAGGATGCAGCTGACACTCCTACTATGCTTAGGGCAGCCCCCTACAGCAAAACATGCCCAAAACGAAATGCCCAGCAACGTCCAGATTGAGAACCCATGGTTCAGAAGCACTACCACAGGGGCCTGTGACTACTGGTCACAGCAAATGCCCTTTGACAAGTGTCCATCAGTCCCTCTTTGGCAATTGTTGGATTTGGACTATAAAATGGGGACGGAGTGTATTGGCAGTACTGGATCCCATGTGGTCCCGTGACTCCTGAGGTCAGTCCTGGCATGTCCCTACTTCTGTGCTTTTGTTCAGGCTGTCCTCTCAGCCTGGGAGACTGCCCCCTGGCCCTCTCTCCACAGGCCATAGTCCACTCATCCTTGCAGACCAGTCCGGTGTCACCACCTCCAGGAAGGCATCCCAGGATTCTCCTGCTAGGAGTCATCTCTCCAGAAAAAGTGTTTAACACCAGAAAACGGGCCAAGCAGGGCTGCTGAACTCTAGCAGCACTTCAGCACTTGGTCTTGACCCTGTTAGAGTTAGAGGCAGTACAATTCCATGCAAGTTTATGGGCTCTGAAGTCTAAAGCCCTGAGTTCGAATCCTGGCTACTCTACTTCCTGGTTGTGCGACTTTGGACAAGTTACTTAACTACTCTAAGCCTCAGTTGCCTTATCTGTAAAATGGGAGTGAGGATGGTACTAGGCTGGCCTCAGAGGAATGTTCCGAACGCATCATTAGTCAATCCATGTAAAGCACTGAACACAATCCCCAACACGTGGTGAGTGGGCCATAAAAGTTAGCAACCAGAATTATTATGTAACTAGACAACGGTCTCTGTCAAGTCTGAGGTCCACCACCCCCCACTGCCACTTTACCTAGCACGTGACTTTAAAAATTATAGTATTTTCTTAAAGCATGAAGGCAGGTAAGAAATGGTCAGAGCGATGTCACATAAGCATCCTCGATCGTGGTCATACCCATGATACATGATCTTCTTCGTGTCCAGCCTTGCTCAGGGCCTGTAAGCAGCTGCTTTGACCCACACTGACACATGCCCAACAAGAGACACATCTCCCACCTTGTCTGATCCCAGGACACCAACACTGTTCTGAGCATTCTTAGGTGGAACCTACAGCAAGATTTCTCAACCACATCACTGCTAACATTCTGGGGTAGAGAATTCTGTGTTGTGGAGGGGTATCCTGTGCATCTTAGCAGTGTCCCTGGCCTTTACCCTCTAAATGTCATTAACATAAAAAAAAAATTGTGACAACAAAAACATCTCTAGACCTTGTCGAATGTCCTGTAGGAGGCAAAATTTCCCCCACTTGAGAACAACTGGTCCTGGCCATACGTTCTCAGTGAGGGCTATATCATCCTGAAGAGAGTGAAAATTTTTTCTTAGGGTACAAAGAAATCTCATCCTTTTCCTGTATAAGGCACAGATATACATATAGTGTACACACAGTTATGCAGTATATTTGTAGTGATAAAATTCAGAGGGAGGCAATTGGGAGAAAATATATATAAAAATATTCATAGAATAACAATTTTTAAAAAAGATTGAGAAATGCTTGTATAGTCAATTCATCCTTTGTAGAATGTCACCAAACTGAATAAAACTATATGTTGTTAAATGCCTAATAATAATAATAATAATATCTGTCAAGCTCTGTGCTAAGCCCTGTGTGTTCATTCACTCAGGGAAGCCACAGCCTGAGCCACGAAGCCAGTGTTTCTGTACCCACAGTTCACAGGCGAAAGCTCTGAGGCCTAGAAATGTCCTTCGACAAGACCTGGGTCACATAGCTACAAAAAGACAGAGCCAGGACCCCAAGGCAGGTCTGTCTGACCCCAAAGAGCTCAGGCTTACCTACTGCCATCTGCTGTACTCAGTCATGGAGCCTTTCCCAGAGGGCTCCATGCCCACTTGTTCACTTCCGCCCAGACTTTTTCTTGGGACCACACTTGGGACCAGTTTTTAAGACTTCAAGAAGATAATAATGGCTGATAAAGATGTTCTCCAGCTAACAATCCTGTAAGGGAGATTCTGTTACTGTTGATTTTCTACCGTTGAAGGAACTGAGACTCAGAGGGGCTAGGTTACTTGCCCAAGGTCACACCACCAACAGGCAGAGCTGAGACTTGAACCCTGGCAGAGAAGATCCTGAGCCCACAGCTCAGCCACCACGCCTTAGCCCTCTCTGCCATCCCCACACCTTCTACACAGGCATCCCGGGATCCACAGGACTTTGGAGTTCCGTGAAATAATGTCAGCCCATTGTCGTTTCAGATGGGTAGTGAGGGGCCCTGCCTTGTCTGTCCAGCCACACCCTGGTCAGAAAGGCAGGGAAGGCAAGAAGGTGGAGAGGAAATGTGAAAAGGGAGGCTGAGCAGATAGATGGGAGAGAAGAGGAAGAACGAATGTGGGGGAGGGTGGGAGGGAGGCAGGCCTGGAATGAAGGAAAGAGAAGGTAAGAGAAAGGAATCTGGGATTAGGAGCAGGAGCTCAGATGCTGGGGAGG
>NW_011889133.1:814565-818632 GCF_000151845.1 Pteropus vampyrus | reverse complement strand
GGGAGGGAGGGAGGGAGGGAAGGAGGGAGGGAGGGAGGGAGAGAGAGAGGGAGGGAAGAAGAAAGTTGGTTTCTAAGCTAACTTATGTACTTGTCACTTGCATTATGCTCAAGGTGCACTATGAAGTAGACACACAAAGAATCCCATTTGTAGATGAGAAAACTGAGGCTTCACTTGGCTCAGTTACTTGCCCACAGTCACAGTATTAGGGGCAAAGTTGTGATTTGAACCCAACACTCTCTGAGTCCACAATGTATACTTCCAACTAGTACACTATACCGACCCAATAAACACAAGGCCAGGCAGCGAAGGAGAGCTCAGGCACAGGAGGTGGGAGCAGGAGGGAGAGAAATCTCTCATGTCCCACGTTATCTTCTGCTCTCTCTCCCCTTCTCTCCCCCTGAGCATCTGCTCCCTTAGCTTGGAGGAGACTGGTCTGGGGAGTTACAGAACTTTAGGGCTCCTCTGTGTCTCAAAACCTTTGGCTTACATGCCGTTTTGATTTGTCACAGCAGGAACTCTGACCCCAATTCTATGCGACCTCTTGTTTCAAGTCCCCCCACCAACTAACTGATTTCGTTTCAATGAGACTCAATTCCAATTCTCCACAGAAAAGATGCTGTGCACCCAACCCAGCTTGTGAACTTTCTCCCTTTGGGAGATCCCTCAGATGTCCATGCCTGGTCCCCGTCAGTGTGGCCTGGAGAAACGATGACAGGGAGTACAAACAGGAAAATTAGATGCCAGAAGTATACCAGGAAGGGGAGAGGGTATCGCAGTGGGGAGCAATGGTTGGCTTCTGCAGTAGTTCACTCTTGAAGACAGTGGCTTCTGCTTAGGGTAGCCTTTACTAAAAGAGGGATTACAGTGTCAGAGCTCAAGCTCAGTCGAAGAGGAGAATCAGCATCAGAGACAGAAGTCACACAGAAAGAGTAGGTGACAGCCCACACGGGAAGACAGAAAGAGCACTCTGGAGCCCTCACGAGAAAACATCTCCTCTGTCTGCTTGCCTGGTGCCTGAAGATCCACCAGTATAGATTCCTGGTGGTAGAACCCTGGACAAGTCATCCAACCACCCCCTGCATGAAGAGCATAAAGGGCAGCTCTAGACATTCTTCCCCTATGAGTGACTAGGAAAGGTTATTGGGTGATTGTGGGCATCACGTGACTGTTGGAGCAGAAACTGCTGGTTATCTCCCCAGTATCCATTCTCTCCTCTTTTTATAAACAGATGTCTTATCTGGGCACATGGCCACCCAGCTAAAAACCATCTTTCCCAATCTTCCTTGCACCGAGCTGTGGAATGAGGCCAATGCTATGTGAGCAGAAGCCATAATCAGGCCCTTGAAGGAAAAAAGCAAGCCTTGCCTTCTCTCCACTCCTGCTTCTTGGGAAAATCAACACAGTTGGGAACACTCAATCAGCCATCTTAGCCACAAGACGGGACATGCATTTGAGGATGGCAAAGCAACAAGATTGAAATTGCCGGGTCCCCGGGGCCGGAGGGCCATCGTATCAGCCCTGGACCGCTGGTGCTCGCATTGTTACAAGGTTGAGACAGAAATGTCTTCTTGCCAGCCAGTGGGATTTGACTTTTAGCATGTTGGTCAATGCTTTCCATGGCCTCAGTTAAAGGTTCCCGTTGTGCGCATTCCCATGCCAATCGGTAAGCACGGCAGGGTGCCCTTCACAGAGCTGGCGAGAGAGGACCTGGGCCAGGCAGCCTGAGTACAGCCCTGACCCCAGTTCACAGCCCACCCTCAAAAGCCTCTGCTACCTCTACTGACCTCCAGATCAAGACCCGTAGTCTGACAAAGGATTTGAAGGCCTCTTTGGGTAATAAGAAGCACTCTTAGGAGACATAATCCAGGTGATAAAGTGTCGGTATTTATGGGATAATTCAAACAAATACGAAAACACTGGAAATCTTAGATGACGAGTTACACTCAAAAACCCCAGGATGTGCAGCGTCTTGTTTAGCAGAGGCCTGTCCTCACAGGCTTAATCTTTCTCTTTTGTCTTTCACCCACCAGCTAACATATTTAAGGTATTTATCTGGACCATGAAGGTATTAAGCTTACAATCTCTGATGTAAATGAATCAACATAGAAAGTGGCCCAAGGGAGGAACTAGGCTACAAGAATCCCAGCTTAGACTTGGCCATGAGTTATCCAGTTCAATTGTCAATGGACAGGTTCTCCAACCATCTTCATGCCTCAACTCAACGACCAAATATTTAAAGTCCTGGGGAAGGAGTATTTGTTTGGCTGGGGTTAGACACATGCCCACCCTTGGCTTTTACTAAAAGCAGGGAAAGGAGTAACTAGACCTCCTTGGCTTCCCTAGGAAAAGAAGGTGAGTACCGGAAATTATTATCGCATCAAAACCCACACACATGGTAGTAGGTGGTTACTGTAGCATGAAGATAGGGGACATGGTCTTAGGAAAAAGCAGTGGATGTCGATTGGCCAAAAAAATGTGATTGGCAAAAAAAAAAAAAAAGCCCATTAGATCCACTTCGTCCTCTCAGGAAATCAAAGTAAAATCAAATAAAACAAGAAAAAATAATGAAACCCCGGAGAAGAGCTCTGGAGGCACGTGAATTGCCTTTCCCACAGAGATATCATCACCAGTGGCATGATTCGACTTTCTAGCAATGCCTGTGATGCAGTAAATGAGATAGAGTTGACATCATTAAGAGCACAGGTCACAAGAGGATGTCACCAGGGCGTGACCTCATCATCATCCTCTGGAGGAGAGCCTCACAGGGAACGGGGGCGGGGCCAGAGCTGGTGTTAAAATCCTAGACATCAGGGAAAGGTTCTCTAGGGCACAGGACTGGGCACAGTAGTCTGCTTTTGCTGTTTTCTCAGATTTTACACTCCCCGGCAAGATTCCATGGTGTGCCCTCTTCTCCCTGGACCCAGTAGGGTAGCTCTAGAAACACAGTTTATCTTATTACACACCTGGATGGCACTCAGTTGTTCTTGCAGACAGAAGAGACCATGTTTCCTGTCAGTACCATCTGGCCACCTGCTATACTTCTTAGTAATGCCTCCTAAAAATACCCTTTTCCAATATCCCTTGTGAATTTAACAGAATTGAGAGAAAAATCAAAGTTAATCTGCTCAGATTGGCTCTCCATCAAGGGATACTTTTGTAATGTGTGATAGAGGGGGAAAGCAGAAGCTTTAGAGACAAACAGATTTGGATTAGAATAATAGTGATATGTATCCTTATTATTATAGCTAAGATGTATTATTACCATGTACCGACCACTATTCTAATCACTTTACATGGACTATCTCATTTTATCTTCTCAACAAACCCCTGAGCTAGGTTAACATTATTATCCCCATTTTACGGATAAGGAAACTGACACGTAAGTAATTTGACCAATGTCGCTCAACTAGGAAACAGCAGAGTTGTCTGATTCTAGAACCAAACTTGAAACCTCTCTGCCATATTGGTTCTGAATGAACATCAGTGCCTTTCCCATCTCTCAGATCCTCGGTTCAGACAGACCTGGGCAAGAGGCAACTAGACAGGTGGGGAAAGGAAGGAAGATGCAACTTGAGAGGACAAAGGAGTGGTAGCTTGGTTATCTCGAGGACAGTCGAGTGATGTGCAGCACATGGGAGGGGCACGGTTTGGGCAGCCACTGTTCCTTATGGAGAATCTATGTAGTAGCAGACACTTCTCCAAACTACACAGCGCCCAGCATCATGGAGGCAAGTTGTCAGGGAATCAGGAAAGGCTCCAGCCCAAGCAAAGACAGATGATAGATGATAGATAGATGCTAGATGATAGACAGACAGACAGACAGACATAAGATAAGATGAAATGAGATGAGATGAGATAAGTAGTTAGATATTGGACCAGCATACTAGATTAGGTACTTAGCCACAGAGACAGATCCATCTATGAAGAGGTAGGCATGTGGATGATGTGATACAGTATTACCAGGTACCAGACCCCTGACAGAGTGTGGGCTGAGGCTGTTGATATACCTGCCCCAGTCAGGATGACCTCTGAAATTTAGACTTGGCTGAGCCTCCTGAAAGGAC
>NW_011889133.1:796874-812195 GCF_000151845.1 Pteropus vampyrus | reverse complement strand
CATGTGGCACAGAGTAGTCTTAGCCACTTAGAGGAACTGGACAGTACACGCACAATAGAAAACAGATATGTCACCGTAGAGCTCCCCGGCAAGGAAGTGAGCACAGCCGAGGGACACAGGACAACGCAGGAGATGACAACCAGGTCCTCTGGGTATATTGCAAACGGGGCTTCTGCTTCTGAACCACTGCCTTCCCTCTTGCTAACAGAGGAGACAGCTGGGGGGCGGAGGGGGGGATGGCAGTGTTGGGGACGGAAATGACTGAAACCGCCCCACCGCATGGGCCAGCCTCGCTGCGATGCCATGCCACCCAAACGAAGCACACACTTTGTTGTTGTTGCTGCTGCTGCTGCTGTTTGATTACGTCTTGTCTCATCGCATCTTCCTTCCAGCAGAAAGTCTCTCTCTCCTCCACATCCGTGCTGCTTCATGCTGCTTCATTGACGGCCCTTCCAATTTTCTGGCTATGGCTGGGATGTGACCTCAGAGGACCAGCAGCCCTGTGGTGGGTGGAGGCAGCTCCTCCTCTGAGTCACGGGAGGCTATCCCCCACCCCCGCTAATTGCCAATAAAACGAAAATCACTGATCTCCCCAGGAGCTGGAGAAAAATCCTGCTTAAAGTAGGTGGTTTTTCTGTTTGAGATTTCGTTTTTATGATCAGGAGGGAAAGATTCTTTTTACTCTTTAAGGAGCTAAATCGTTAAGTGGGCACGCCCCGCCTCCGCCAGCAGCGAGGACCCCGAAGAGGTCAGGAGGGCAGCAGAAGAGGAGGGAATGGGAAAAGTCTGTCCGCTGGGCCACACTGACGACAAATGGGCCCTACTTTCTGGTTGATGGCGTGATCCAACATTCAGGCACGGGACCAGGCCCAGTGACAGACGCTGACTGTCTCAATCATGTGACCAGCATGGCTCAGTGCCTCTACCGGCAGAGCAGGGTCATGGGAAAAGCCACAACCTGAGTGTGAGTCACAGCGCCATTGCGAATACTCTGTGTGACCTTCAGGGAGTCATGCCACCTCTCTGAGCCTCAGCTTTCTCATCTGCGAACTGGAGCCCATACTAACATGCTGATAGGATTTCGGGGAAGCCTAGGTAAGACAAACAGATACTAAAAGCTTAGCGCAGTGTGAGCCCATTCATTGCAAGCCCTTCGAACCAGCAACTGTTAAAATCTCTGTCAGGAACAGGGGGCTGACCGCACTAAGCTCCTGCCTTCAAAAGGAAATGAGGGGCCCAGGTATATGTCACTCTCTGCAGCGTGCGGATTCAGCTCCGAGAATTCTGGAGACCACTCCTTGGGAAAACAAGGAAAAACTCAGCCTCGTCTCTTTCCATGTTATTAGTCCCTTAGATTTAAGACTCCTCGTTCAGATCACTTCCTATTCCCTTCATCATAACAGCATCAAAGGCTGGTTGAGACCCCCAGGTAGGTGGGGGCTACAAAGCTGTGGTCTGCCAGATGCTCTTTCTTCCTGAGGGAGCAGAGGATGTAGGAAATAAAGCATCATGGAGCGTGTGTGCATGTGTGTGTGTGTGTGTGTGTGTGTGAGAGAGAGAGAGAGAGAGAGAGAGTGAGTGTGTGTGTGTGAGTGTCTGGGCACCTGTGAATATTCTTGAAAACCCAGTGGAGAGAGCACACAGCATCTCAGCTGACATTTGCAAACAGAACTAAATTGAGAGGTGTGACCTCCTCCCGCAAGGTCAAAAGACTCGTGCCTGCTAACCTGGAGAGGTGGGGATTGCAGGCAGCAAACAAAATCCGCACTGCCGTTTGGAAACCTGCCAACTGCTACAAGCAGGGTAAAAATAATTGGAAAAGTAAGTCGGGTGTGAATCAGATGCTCTGGCACGGAGTGGAGGAACACTGTTGTCTAGTCCTCTTCCTCCTGGGCCCCCTCCTGCCCTGGCTTCTAGGACATGGTTTCTGCCCAGTGCTCTTCCAGTGGCCAGCCAGCCCCGTCCCCCTTCCCTGGTTTCTTAGTACTTTCCCATGCCCCAAATCTTGGTCCTTGGCACCCTGATTTTCTCCTCTAATACTGTATTCTCTGGAGGGTTTATCCTTTCTTGGGACTCATCTGCCCCCTCCCTAACCTTACCATTGCTAATATAAAGCTGGAATCTCGAACCCAGAACCTTCCCTGCCCCAAGCTTCCCATGGTTCACAGGCCACCTTCGCTTGGATCTTCCTGAGTAAGCCACTCATTCACTGGTTTACTCCTTGAACAAATATTCAGCGAGTACCTGCTGCGTACCAGGCACTGGGCTAGGTTCTAGGGCCAGAGAAGTGACACACTTACATCCTGTTGGGCACTCTTGCAAAGAAAGAAAATTCAAAGGAGATTTTTAACGATTAGAACTTGTGAAAGTGCTATAAAGAATACAACACGGCCCAAAATGGATAAAAATGAGGTTATAGGGTGGAAAAGAATCTACTTTTTATAAAGTGAGACCAGTCTCAACCCACAGCGTTGATGCTGTGACTTGAGGGTGAGCAGGAGCAAGGTGTGCACAGAGTAGGGAGAGATCATTTCAGAAAGGTGCAACAGCATGAGAAAGGCTCTCGATAATTTCTTCACAAAATAATTTGATTTGTGTGGGGGATATGAAATGGCGGATCTCCAATTTTCTGATTATCAAGCAGAAGTTAAAAGCGGACAGATAGTAGAACTGCAATTTAAAAAAAAAAAATGCTTCATCCAAACATCCAAATAATTACCTAAATTGTCCCAACCCTGACATTTATCACCAGCCCTTCCCTGAGAGGTATGTAAGTAGGAAAATAATGAGAAGAAAGTTATTTTGTAATTACCCAGCATGAATTACGACTCTGAGAGGCTATTTCAAGGGGTGCTTTAGTGTAATTATTTGAGCATTACTAGAGTCTAATTTAGTATGACATTGCTAGTGCAGAGAAGCTCTGGAACAAAACTCAGTTTTCATCTTGGTATTCCTAGCCTTCTGACTGGAGGTCCCCACCTTGTTAAGACTCGATTGTCTTCTCTGTGATATGGGAACAACAATTCTGTTTTATCTACTTCTCAGGAGAGGTGGAAGAATCAAACAAACAAGGCAATGGATGTGGAAATACTTTGCAAACTATAAGCACTGTTTATAGCAGGGCTCATTGTTCATGCTTTTTATTGAGATTGAAGAACCCCTTTTGGTTGCAACTGATGACAGAAAAACTAATTCATACCGGTTTAAGGAAGAAAAATTTACTGGCCACAGTAACCAAAACAAACAAACAAACAAAAAAATCTAGGATTAACTAGCTTTAGGTACAGTTTCATCCCGAGACTCAGATGACACCATCTGTACCCAGATCTCTCTCCATCTCTCAGCTGTCTCTTCTCTAATGCTGGCTTTCTTCTGAGGCTCTTCATGGTGTCTGACAATCGTTCTTGCCCTAGAAGCTCCCAGGTTCAAATCCAGCAGGAAAGAGAGATGCCTCTCTCTCAATAATTCAAGGGAAGTCCTGAACCCGTTTCTCGCTGACCCTAACCAGGTCTTGTGACCATCCCTGTACCGACCACTGTGTCCAGGGAGTGAGAAGCCTTGACAAGCCATATCTGAGTCACATGCCCAAATCTCAAGCAAGGAGCACATGGACCCAAAGTGAGAGAAGGATGGATTTCTAGAGAAACCAAGAAAAGGATGGACGGAAGTTGGATAGCAAAACAGCAAATGTCCACTCTACCCTCCATATCCTAAATCCCTTCCCAGGAAACTCCTGGGTCAGTCTTCAGGGTCTCAGGACTAGCGGTAACTAAAAACCAAGGTGATTGCAGACTCGAGCATGGAATCCAACTCTGCTTAAGAATCAAGTCCTGCAGAAACTTAGAGTGTTGAACTTTCTTCATCCCCACAGTCCAACCTGTTCACAAGCATTTCGTTTTTCCTTTCAGATCCATCTGCTTCTCTCTATCCCAGGCTAAGTCCTGACGGGTCCTAAGCTGCTGCCTGTGAGGACCTGTATCGTGAGCTTTATCCACTTCTTCAAGTTGTGATTTTTCTGCCCATTAACCAGCAATTCTATATCTTCTCTAGACCTGGCTTCTCTCCTCCTCCACAGCTTTTGTTTGCTTGTTTTCTGTAGGCATCAGGGCATATAAATATGCAGTGGAGCATCAAGATGTGATAACTGCTTTGGGGGGTCAAGGGCTGCTTGAAGGATGTGCAGCAGGTGGGAGGGGAGTGATAGGGAAAGCTTCACAGAGGAGAATTGAACTGAGTCTTAAGTAATGATTAAGAATTTGCTAGAACAAGAGAGGTTATTCCAGGCATGAATCGCTGGATCCAAAACTATTCTGCTCTCTCTTTTAAAACCAGTGGCCAACAGACAGATCAAGCTGACAGATGTGTTATATTTGGCCCACACAGCATTTTGTGGAATTTAAATTGGTTGCCAACATGTAAGAATGGTGAGATTTTACATAAGGATCTGGATTTCCAGCTGCTCTTAAAATCTCAAGAGCTCTGGCAACCAGGGACCTGAGTCCCCGTTGGGGCAACAGTGGACTGAGCTGAGAAGCAACTACCCTCTTGAAACTGGGACCACGACCTGCTGACCTCCTTGTTCTCCTATGCCATCGCCTGGCCTCCTTTGCCATTTGAGTTTGTGACTCTATCTCAACCCGAACAACTAACCATTTACTCTTCAGACCATCTCCCATTATCATCATATTATATTATACCATATCATATCAAACGGTCTCATCTGATTCCATTACTTCCTTACTTAAAAATCTCCAGTGATTCTCCAAATCAACAGAAAAAAGTCTAAACAGCCAATGCAAACAGGGTTGATCTCAAACACCCCTTTCTATCTTATCCACAAGCCTCCAAACCTCAAACCCTCTACTCTGAGCATGCAGCCTTTCCTAATCCCAGCCTTTCCCATGGCTGCATACTCTTAACCCACACTGTCCCTCCCAGCTGCCCTCCACTGGCCAAACGCCCCTTGCTTTCCAGTTAAGAGGTTACCTCCTCTGCAACCACCTTGACTCCCCTAGGTAAAGCCATCGTCTCTCTTCAGGGGTCCCGCAGCAGCACTGGGTTCCTGCCTCAGCTTCAGCCCCTGCCATGTTTCTCTCTAATTATCTGTTTACATGGCTGCCTCCTCCACACCCACCCAGACTGAGATCCTTGAAAGCAGAAACCGTGACTGATTCATCTTTGTATATTCAGCGCTCGTCTGTATACCTTGGCAGATATCAGATACCCAATAAATTCTTGTTACGTGAATGAAGAGAGGAACAAACACACCGGGAACAAATTGGCGTGTGTTCAGGGAATGTCACACCTCAGCAATTGTAATGAAAGAAATCCTTTCCATTGAAGCATTTCTGTCTACATTAGCCACAGTTCCCAACTTTCCTTGTCTGGATCCTTGTGGAAACAGTCGTGCGTGATAGGTCCTAGGTGAGTTATTAAAGGGAACTGGGAGGAAGGTCCTATCCCTTGGGTGTTGATATACGTAGAATTACACGGTGCTAGTTTCTGACCTGTCTAGACCCTGGCAGCTGTACACACCAAACCCTTCAAAGTTGTGTTTCAGGCCCCAGCACCAACTTGTCCAGGCAAAGAGTAACTCCACAGCCGAGTCAGCCCAGAGAGGTTCCTGGCATCGGTTATGACTTTCTCACTCAGCCCCAGACACACTTGGCCTACCTGTGCCTTGAGGACACCAAGCACCCTCCTGCCTCAGGGCCCTTGGTCTTTCTCTTCCCTCTGCCTGGAATCCTCTTCTTTGTATTTACATAGCTCCACCCCTTTACTCTATTCAGATGCAAGACTATATTCAACTTGACTAGAAAAGCCTTTCTTCACCAACAAGGTGAAACCATGAACGTGTCCCCTCTGCTTTGCCATTCCTCTTCTCTGCTTTAAGGAAGAACTGCAAAAACCAGGGCACTAGGGACCAGAAGGAGCCAGGGCTTGATGTCTCCAAGACCCTCTCCTCTCTCCTCTTCATCTTTCATAGTCGTTTGTTCATTTGGCTCCATCCTTTTCTTTTTTTCTTGAAGGAGCTGTGATGAGTCATATCCTTTAAGCTCATAAGTGAAAGGAGAAAAGATCTTCCCTACTCATTCCTGTGAGAATAATCTCGGGGAAATAAGCCGATGGGCCTAGTTCGGGTCACATGCCTATCCCTAAGCTGTGACCACAGAGAGGGGATGTGTCTTCTTATCGGTCAGGTCTGGGTCTGGCCCCAGGATTGGCTCTGGCGGCATCTTTGCAATTTGGTTCATCCCCCACCTGTCACTGTGACTAGAAGAAGAAACACTCATCTGCCCAGGCTTTGGGACACATGCAGGCTTGGAGCTAGGAATGGAGCAAGCTCCATCTGAACCATAAGAACAGGCGAGTAAAAAATCAAGGGGCAATTGCTCCCTGAGACTAGGCGATAAATGGACACTGGGCAGACAAGTGTCAGGCGTGCGATTATGGCAGCACAGTTCCCAAAGCACTTGCTCTCATCCTTTATTTACTCCGCTGAATCTTCACACCACTTCTCTGCGATCTCCCAGGCATTATTACCCACAAGGTGATGTTCAAAATACTTAACTAGCATTACATGGGCCCTGGCCAAGCAGAATGGACCTATCGTTTCGGGTCGTTATAACAAGATACCATAGACTGGGTGACTTATCAACAACAGAAATGTATTTCTCATAGTTCTGGAGCCTGGCAGTCTGGGAGCAGGGTGCCAGCATGGTTGGGTTCTGGTGAGACCCCTCTTCTGGGCCACAGACTGCTGACTTCTCATTGTGTTCTCCCGTGGCAGAAAGAGCTAGCTAGCTCTCTGGCCTCTTCCTAGAAGGGCATTCATCCTATTCATGATAGTTCTACTCTCATGACCTAATTACCTCCCAAAGCCACATCTCCAAATACCATCATAATGGGGGTTATAATTTCAACATGGGAATTTGGGGGGTGGGGGAGAGATAGGCATACAGTTCATAATGGGACTCTAGCTATGAACCAGTGGGATGAAACGCTAGCCTGATTGTCTTTATTTTACAAGTGAAGATACAGAAGCCAAGGGAGATGTTTAGGCTGTGTCCAGGCACATGGTGGGTTGGTGGCAAGACCCCTGGCACCACCTCTAGGCTTCTTTCCACTGTCCTAAACTATCTTCTCTGTCCTCAATCATCAGGGAGGCGAAGCGAGGCAGAATCGAGGGAACCAGACAAGAGTTGCTATTATGATCCTTGTCACTTGGAGGAAGAAGCCAGCTTGCTAGAGCACGCAAGGCGGGCTGCCTACTGGGTGCCACAAAACCCTGGAAAGCAGCGCCTGCCAGACGGCAGGGACAGGGAGCAGCCAATGGGATGAGAGTTTGCAACCAGGATGACAGATGCCAGGAGGGCTGCAGCTATTCTGGGATGCAAGCAGTGGCTGCTCCATCACCCCAGCCCTGCCAGTTTCCACATCCCCACGATAATAGGGAGACCCTCACTCTTTCTCCAGCTCCTTATTGATGTAGAGTCTGAGACCTGAGACTTCGGAGCCAAGCAGTCAAGCCAAAGGAGATTGGCCCCTTACAGAAAAGAAAATGATTAAATATCATCTCATATCATGATAAATGCTTAGTCATTGTCCTTATTAGAACTCTGCAGTCACCCAACTTACTCAGAACTCATCTGGCCCAAATACCTCATTTTATTAGATGAAGAAAGCGAGACCCCAGAGGGAATAGGATCTGCCCCAAGATCCCACTGCAAAACTGGAGGAAAGTTGGGGACTGTCTGATTTGTCCATTCAAGACTCCTTCATCTGGGCTGCCTAAGGTCAGGGGGTCATCTGATTCTTGTTGTTGGGGTCATCATCCTGCCATTTCATGAGGTTGGTGGAGGAATGCCCCTCTCCCATTCATCTGGTAAGGGCCACGTCATAGCTGCAGGAATTAATTCCTGCTCTGGCCCCTCTTCTATGCCCTCATATGCTGTACTAAGGACCATGCATTGAAGGCTTGGGTCCCACTCTCTCTTCTGGACTCAGACCCTGAGCAACCCAACACATTCAACCCCCTTTCAGCTCTCTGGACCAAAGACATGTCCCAGGCAGAAACACCTTAGCCCTAGATGGCTCTCCAGGAAAGAGAGTAAAATAAAAGAATGAGTAAGGAAAAAACTCCTTTTCTGTTCTCAACAGGACCCAACCTTCTTTCCACTGGCCTGACCTTCTCAGCCTGGGTGGACAACAAAGAACATTTCACGCAGCTCCACCATGCCCTCGAAGTACACTTTGTGGTTGAGTCACAGGCTAGGGGTATACCAGATATACCAAAATTAGAATTAGGCTCTGCCATTGACTGAGTATAGGACTTGGGCAATTCACTTCACCTGCCTATTTTCTCATCTGTAAAATGAGGGTATGACAGAATCACCCTCAAAGGGCTGGCAAATTTCAATGACGTAAAGGATTTGTCTCTGTACCCGGGATAGAGTCAGCACTCAGTGGGTGGGACAATGGCAATGTCCCCACAACGCGGAGTGAAGGGAGAATGTATCTGCAGCTGCTATTACCTTCCCCGCTCCTCTGAGCCCATCCCAAGCCCTGCCTCTGCCAGGAGGCCCTCTCTGATTACTCTCATCCCTCCATTAGTTTCTCCTCTCAGAACCTCCATTCCCCAGCCAGCTTCATACTAAATTAAATTCCATGTCTAATTAATTTGAGTTGATAGTAGTCTTGTTTCTTCATCTAAAATTCTAAATTTCTATCAGGCAAGACCAATGGGTTTTCTTTTCCCTCTGGCAGTGCAAAACCCAGGACCAGTCATTGTAGGCATGCTGGAAAAGGTAGCAATTGATTGGTTGCTTTCATGGGAATAGAGTAAAGCCATCTGCATCTATTTCATCTTTTACTCTTGTGATTTACTTTAACATCCCAGGTCACATTCATGAGATCTTGGAACCAGACTTAGAAATCTGTCAACCAAGGGAGCCCCGGCATATCTTGTTTATTTTACCCAAAGGAAGGAAGATTGATGTCACATATGTAGAGCACCCAATAGCTTATGAAATGCTCTTAGCAATTCACTGAGCGAGGAAGCACCTTTTTTCATTTCTACAGAGGGATGACGAGGCTCAGAGAGGCTGGGAGACTAACACACGCTCACACAGCTTATAAGACATCCAGAGATTTGGGTCTAGTGCTGCTGGCCCTAGGTCTCATGCTTCGACCTAACCACCAACTGCCGCATGGGGAAGCCACAGCAGCATCACACCTACCTGGCCACAGGTGGACTCAGCAATCCCTTCCCCTTAACCAAGCAGGAAACTCCAGTGGCTGTTGTGTTAGTTTTTGTTTCTCTAATGCCAACTCCACTGCAATATTTAAGGAAACCCAACACAGTTTGAAATGGCCATCCCTGTGACAGATCCCAGGGACACCGTTGCTGCCCTAGCTCTCCTAGTCTCTGTGTGCTCGGGCTTGGAACAGACCCGGGAGAGGGAAGGTGTGCCTGAGAAGGCAGATCCCCGCACGGCCACTCACCAAAATGACGAGCCTCCACTCCACTCTCCAGATTCTACGGGGATATTCTGTTTTGACCCTGCGTGGTAACCAAGAAAATTATTATCTCCATTTGACGGAGAGGGAAGATGGGTTCAGAAACGCGTTGCCAATTTGGGCTCTGGAAGGAGAATGACCACATTCTTTTTCTGCTATTTACTAAATTTCTCTGCTCCATAATTTCCTTGTGTGTAAAAGATGGGGCTATCATAGTCATGTTTTGGACTATTTCATGGATTTCAGGGGATGGCATATACAAGCAGTGAACATAAAACAAGCACTTAATGGGTGGCAGTCATAAGCTCTTCCACCTACTAATTGTGTTACCTTCACAAATTACCTGATTTATCTGGGTCGCCATTGTTTTTAATCTGTAAGTTGTGATTTAAAAAAAAAAGAAAGAAAGAAAAAGGAAACAAAACAACTCCCTCAGAGGGCTGCCATAAGAACTCGGTAAGACAACCCATGTAAAAGACTTACCCTCATACCCGCACAAAGGTGCTCAATAAATGTTAGCTATACATCACCTTCCCGAGGGACAGAGAGCCAGAAAATTACAGAGCTACAGCTCTGAGCAGCGCGTCTTCAGCCTCAAGGGTGAAAACAGTGAGGAAAAGAAGTTGGCCTTGGTGGTCTCGCTGACATGGATGGAAGTAATCCACACCAGTCATGGCCGTTTTCTATGCCTGCAGCAAGAGATAGATGGTGCATCTTTATCGGTGTGAACAGGTAAGACAGAGCAACAGGGCACAGGTCACAAAAGTAGGCATGACCTCATTGCAGCTGCAGGGTATTTCCAGGCAAAACGTCGCTTGGCATGACTTATTGGGAATCAGCCTATAAGCGGGTTTCACTTCTCAGGGTCTGGGAAGAAAGCCCACAGCTTTGCCCAGTCCATGCCCTTCATCTTTTCTTCTATAGACACTGCAGCTTTTCCAGGAAATCCCAGTGCAGGATCCGGGCTCCCTCCCACCAGCCTCTTCCCAGAATTCTAAGGATGCCTGGGAGAAGGCGACAGCCCCAAATGAATGTGTCAAAGGGATGACTCAGAGCCATCCTGGTAATAGGAGTTGCTCTGTGGTCTGCGGTCTGGCTGTAGCATCCAGGGCCCACTAAGCACATCTGGACAGCATCAGAATCACAAATGGAGGAGACCTTGGCAGGACTCAGCCCCAGCAGGCACCCACAAAGGAAGGCGGATGTAGGGAACCAGGCAGGAAGGAGTGATACTCTTCAAAGTCAAAGAGTGTGTATTAACCATAGTTTTTTGTTGTTGTTGTCGTTGTTGTTTTTAATATTTCTCTACACTGCTAAAGAAGAGAGAGGGGTAGGATATCAAGACTGAGTCAAAAGGAATTTCTGAGTATCGTATGTGAGTAACAAACCCAACAGTGCCATCAAGTGCTACATCAGATCAGTCATAAACAACTGGATATTTGAATGGATCGTTATTGCAGCATGGTTTTTATAAGCCCACTACCTACACATCTTATTGCCCTCTCAATTCACATTCATAGGACTCAGGAGAAATAATATTTTTCTTATTATTGGTTCATTAAAACCTATATTTTATAAAATGAAGCTAGTTACGTCACCTGAGAGATACAAGACTATATAAGCATCTAAAGAGTAAAACGAACCACGAAATGTTAACAATAGCTTATAGAAAGCAGAAAAATATTATCTAATCAAGTTGATAGCTGTGACTAAAAAAAAATAGTCAATGGGCTTATGAAGAATACCACCTCACAGGGCAGCAGAGCGGGAGACAAAACAAACTCAATCTGCTACTGCATGCCGTTCTCATGGGGGGGGTCTCACCACCACTGCCCTGTCAGCCTAGAACCCTGCTTTTACTTTCCCAACCATCTTTTAATCTCCCTTTTAAGCCTTTTGTATCTTTACAATGATTTAACATCTTTTTTCCCTGTGTCTCCCATCTCCTCAAGCAGGGACCTTGCTTGTTTTCTTAATTGTTGTGTTGTCAGTACTTAGTATGCTGTCTGGTGCATAGTAGGGGCTCAATAAATATTTGATGGCCAACCTTATGAGAAGGTATCTCTTTCTGAATCCCCTTAGGTAGACCAGCTGCTTCCATAGTCATTTTGTCTGAGGCTATAGATAGAAGGCAGTAGTCAGTCTTCAAATCCAGGCCCAGGTTCTACCTCTTACTAGCTACTAATTCTCAGGCGAACTACTAACCTCTACCCCTATACTCCGATTTATTTTTCTTCACAGCACTAATTATCACCTGCCATATATTTGTTTTTGTGTATGTTCATGGTCTGTCTTCGCCAACCAGCAAGTAAGCAGCAAGAGGACAGGGACTCTGTTTTGTTCACTGCTAAACAGAGAGACAGTTAACATGTGTAGCCATCAGCCACCATGGACCAGTCAGAATAGATACTGACCCCATAGTCATACAGTTGCACATTGTCTGTATATCAAACAGGGCTGTACCCCATTCCTAAGACAGGGCCTGAAATATATAGTAGGTGCTCAATATTAATATGTATTCCATCCATTTGTAAGAATTACATTTATAGAATTTCTTAATATATTTTGCATGGATTATTTCAAATCACTCATGTCTAAAATCTTCCTTTCCATAGACTTTTTTACTTTCTGTTTTTTTTGTTTTGTTTTTTTCTGTTTTTTTGTTTTTTTGCTCAATGAAACCTTCTTGTCTTTCAATGTTGTGCATTCAACAAGAACCAACTTAACCCTAAGGACATTCTCTCGTTCCTCAACGCACAGAAAGATATCTTCTCTCCACAGCTGGGACAAATGTGCTATTCTGTTCTCTTCCTGGTTTGTATTCTGTTTGTTCCTTTCTTTAATTCTTTGGACTACTTGGCATGTTTTCAACGTATAAAAATGAAGCATAGCGCTAAGATCTCAATAACGTTTCTTACGCTAAGATTCCTTTCAGCATTGTGGTTTTGCTTCCCATTTTTCATTTTCTGTATTTTGCTGATAAGAACCACTTTCTCAAAGTCTAGTCTAGCAAATGGTCATTTTTCAAAATACGAATATTGAAGAATGCCACTGAATAATTTTCAGTTCATGATTTATTTTTTAATCTATTAGGCAAATCCACTATCATTATTTTTAAGCATTTTCATCATCATCGTCTTCCTTATTAGCATCATTTGTGCATTCGTGCCCATTTTCCCTCAGACGGCTTTCACTACCAATTCACCAGATTCTACGAAATACTTTATTAAATTATTATAATGTATAAAGCAGAGTCATCTTTCCTATTTTTAAACTTTCCCGACAACTGGAGAGATTAGCTTTCCATTTTCCCTTGTATCCTTGATCTACTAAGGTTTTATAATTTTCCCTGAGCAAATTTCTTATGTGGTAGATTAAATTAATTCTCGTGTATTTTAAGGTTTTCCATCATTATGACAACTAATTACCATGTATGTCAAGAAACCATAGTAATGAAAATGATTTTTCAATTCATTTGTATTCCCTTTCTCTTAGATTAATTTCCATGTATTTTCCCAGTAGAATATAACTCTTCACATTCATGACTGAATGGTCACAGTTTCAATAACTTGCAGGAGACTGTGAAAGGTCACGATATGTTATATCATTTTGCTGGGGCTCAAAATCGATTCGCTGCAAAGATGCTTTGTAGGAGAATGTCACATTGCTAAGAGCAGCCAGCCACCCAGCATAAGGGTGATGCTGGATATTGTAACTTCTTCACCCTTCGCCAACCCTTTCCCTTGGAAAATCACCATTTGCTCATTAAAGCCTTTGCAAAATCTTGCAAGAAGTAAGTTTGTTTCATTTTGTTTAACTCAATGTTTCTCAAACTTATTTGAGAGCAAACATTTTTCTCATGGCACACAGTGTACCGTGAGACACCAGTCTGGGAAACAATGGTTTCATATTTAACTCATAGAATGATTATGAGTAAAAAGTCACTTAAACAAATATTTGCCCCTGTTTAATCTAATTTTTACAGAAGACATTATATGCAATGATAATATTCTTGAGTTGGGGTGTTCCAAGATTTTTGAGACTCGCCTCGCACAAAAAATACGTGCAAATCATCTGCAGATATATTTTCTTTTCTTCGTTTCCCATTTTTGTGAATTTTTTTCCGTGCGGCATAACTATTTCAGCAATTTTATAGTCTATCCTTTATTTTACTTTATTTGTTCCTTTAGCAAACACATCTGCAACGCTCACTGTATACTATTCTAAGTGCTTTATTAATAATGACTCATATAACCTGAGTTAGGTACCATTATTATTATCCCAATTTTACAGGACGGAAACCTGTAATTTCAAACGGCGACAAGGAGTTCTTGCCTAGATCCTATTTTCTAGGAAATTGCCACAAATATTTTTCTTTAATCATCTAATTGGTTCTAATTGTGAATATAAACGTCACGTTATGTAAAAGAATAAAACGTTCATTCTTTTTATTTGTTTTTTAATATTTTCTTTAGTCAACATTAAATATTGAAACGTACTGATTGCTTTTCTTAGCCTCCGTTGAGCTAATTATGTTTTCTATAATTTTTCAGTTAGTATTAATAAGGTATTATGCTAGTTTTGTTTTACTGAGGCCAACAGTCCTTGTTTATACTGGATTATTCGTTTCAATTTCAATGTGTTATGTTTTCTGCATTAAGATTAAGATGTTATTTCTAAATTCTAAACTCATAAATGAATTAAACAACTATTCTTTAAGGTGGGGGAATGCAAATCATATTTACATCAAGCAATTCAATATATAAATATTGAAGAAGTGGTTCCCCTATGACTTTGTGCTACATATCATAGGACACAACGGATTCAAAATAAGCATAATATGAGAGAGGAGTGGGAAGGAAAGCCATATACGGGAAAAAATCATGTTAGAAAAGACAATGATTTTGAGAACTTTATAAATGCTCAGAATCTATACAACTTAACACTCATTTTCTATTACTCCATTTTGGTTTCCCCAAAAGACCTGAAATATTTCTTAAATAGAAGAGGCCCCAGATCAACTGAGTGAACACACAACAAAGTTCCCTCTGTAAGGGCAAAGTCTGCATCCATCTTACTGGTGGATACATGCCCACCAGCTAGCCAAGAGCCTGGCACAGAGTATGATAAATAATTATTAAAATAATTATTAAAAATTATGAGCCAGCTCTTTGACCAAACCAACTGATCAAGCTGCCTTTAACAATGCAGGGAAGCTAGAGAGTTGTTCAAGGGGTCATCAAGAAAAGAGATATTGCAAAGACTTCACGCTCATCTGAAGTCGGTCTGGGGTGGGAGGGAGGCAAAAGTTTGGGGAGATGGGAACAGGACAGCAAACAGTCTCCAGGGCCTGGAGAAAGAGAACAGGACCATAAGGCTTTCTGGCAGCTTCTACTCGCCTAGAGACAGATCTGAACGTGTCTATAGCTCCAGGTATCCCGCCTAGACCTGGCAGATGGCCTTTTACATCCCCAAAGCTCTCAGAGCTTGTGGGGTCAGGACATGGACAATTAAGAAATACAGAAAATGTGTAACCTCCTATAATTGTCCCTGACAAGCCCTGAGCCAATCCAGTCACCTGGTACTTAGTGAGCAAAATACATTGAGACTCAGGGAAACAGTTGTCATAAATGGACTGAGTAGATATATCCCATCAAGTGAGCAAACTTGCCCCATCCACTTCCCCTTTTTCTTTCCATACTTATTCATGCCTTCGTGGCATCCCCACCATGTTCTCCATCTTCCCCCCACCACCTGCTAAGTCCCTTTCTCTATTCCAAGCCCTCTTTACCTTCCCCTGTG
>NW_011889133.1:787310-794769 GCF_000151845.1 Pteropus vampyrus | reverse complement strand
GAGGCACATGGAGATCCACTTCACCCCAGGCTCCCAGCCGAAAACGCCCACCCCAGGACCCCCTTGGACTCGAGCCCACCGGGCCACCACCATGAGAATGGCCTCTGAGACCTTGAATGCTGGAGACCCAGATGCAGCTCTGGCCTCTTAATCAGTTCTAGACTTGGGACAAAGCTTAGGGATTTTGAGATGTGCCAGAACCTTTAAAAGCCACATTTCATGTCCTTCACTCCCCTCTCCCGCCTCTCAGATAGAGTAGTACAAAGAGGACGCGCCAGCGGTCATGGGTGAGAGGGATACGAAAGATCTGCGGGGACCCTTCCAGGACCTGCAGGCAGCTGGTCCAGCCCCGTCCTCATCTCCTTCCTTTCTCAAGTTTTGATCAGCTTTGCAGACCTTGAAGGACCTCCACTGGGTCGATTGCCTCCCAGGCTCCAAAGAGGACTTCCTGGGGCTCTCCCCTAGGGATTCCTGTGGCCCTTAAAGGCTCCCTGGAAAGCCTAGAGCCATGACACCACGTGCTCAGAAGCCCCACCCTCCAGGGCTCTGGCCTCTGGTGTAGCTGCCTCCCCGTGCCACTGACTCTCAATTCCACGGACACGGCCCCAGCCCGGATGGGCTCCATTCAGCATTGCTGTTGCCAGCTGCCTAAGATGGGTGACACCTGGTCCCAGCTGCCCTGGCCGGGGCCCTCCCACCCAGCCCTGTTCCTGGTCTCTCTCCTCTTGACAGCCGGGGTGATGCATGCAGACGCGGGCGCCAGCTGCCCAGTCCTTTGCACGTGCCATAACCAGGTGGTGGACTGCAGCAGCCAACGGCTATTCTCCGTGCCCCCAGACCTGCCAAGGGACACTCGCAACCTCAGCCTGGCCCACAACCGCATCGCGGCAGTGCCGCCTGGCTACCTCACGTGCTACATGGAGCTCCGGGTGCTGGATTTGCGCAACAACTCCTTGATGGAGCTGCCCTCCGGCCTCTTCCTCCATGCCAAGCGCTTGGCACACCTGGATCTGAGCTACAACAACCTCAGCCACGTGCCAGCTGACATGTTCCAGGAAGCCCACGGCCTGGTGCACATCGACCTGAGCCACAATCCGTGGCTGCGCGGGGTGCACCCGCAGGCCTTCCAGGGGCTGGTGCAGCTCCGCGACCTGGACCTCAGCTACGGGGGCCTGGCCTCCCTCAGCCTCGAGGCCCTCGAGGGCCTGCCAGGGCTGGTGACCCTGCAGATCGGCGGCAACCCCTGGGTGTGCGGCTGCACCATGGAGCCCCTGCTGAAGTGGCTGCGGAACCGGATCCAGCGCTGTACGGCGGGTAAGGGAAGCCGCAGGACTGGGCGGCCCTGGCCGGGGCTGGGGAAAGGGGTAGCGGGTGGAGGGCAGGGTACCGGTCTCTCTGAAAGCAAAGACCGGAAAGAATAGGGAGGAGCTCACAGAACCTGAGAGCCTACTGTGTGCCCTGATCTGTGCTCGCCTCTCTGGACACCAGCTCTTTCACTCAAGTATTTGTGGAGTCCTGGCTCTGCCCACTAGGGACCAGGGACCAAAATTCCTTAATGAAACGGACACGCCCTTGCCTCTGTGGCACTTATGACCTAAAAAGGAAGACAGGCAGTAAACAAGTAAGAATAGCTAATAATATCATTTTATGAGCTTTCGCCATGACCTAAGAATATGGCGTGCATGATCTCCTCGGACCCCCACTTTTATTATCCCCATTTTGCAGATGATGAAACAGATTTGGAATAATGAAAAAAGTAGCCCAGAATCACTCGTTTAGAAAGTGACAGAGCCATGGATAAAACTCAAGTTTATTTGACTTCCTAAGCCCTGTTCTACTCTACCAGACTGCTTTTTAAGTGTTCTTAGTGCTGGCAAAACTCTCGAAGAAATAGAAATGGCTAACACCATTTATTTCCGTACTTACTATCTGTCATACTCTATTCTAAGCATATTACACATTTTGATTCATCTCATCCTCACATGAACCCTAATGAGCTCCCCCACTCTACAGAGGGGGAAACCAAGGCACAGGAAGGTTCAGTAACTTGCCCAAAGTCACACACTTGCTAAGTGTTGGAGTCAGGAATCCAACCCTGGCCGTCTGGCTGCCCTTCGGCTACATCCTGAAGAGTCAGGTCCTAGGCCAACGGGAAGAGTCAGGGCCTGAGTTCTGGGCTGGCTGAGGGGCCTCTGCAGAGTTCCAAGGCCTGAGCGTGGGATGAAGAGTCAAGAGGAGGAACTGGGATGTGACAATTTAACCAGCCAATCCCAACCGGGGCTGAACTGGACACTGAAGGAACCTAAATCACACAGGTCCGATGGTCCCCGGCCTCACCCGGTGGTGCCTAGGCCTGGTCCCGACGCAGGCAATGTTTCGCTGTGGCCCTTGCCTCCTGCTTTCCTGTAGGGCAGCACTGAGCCCTGGCACAAGCCCCAGCAGCAGAAGGGCAGGAATAGCTAGCTGGAGGCACTACCCCAGGGGCTTTCCCAGAGCCTGGGCTCTGAGTGTGTTCAGAAGTGATGCTGAATGAGGTAGGAGGGAGAGGAGGACTGAGTGGGGAGCCCAGGACCAAAATAGTTTGGAGGAGGGAAGGCTGTGGGTCACGATTCCCGTGTTTCCACAGAGCTGTGGGAGGACGTTCTCTGGGCCCAAAATAGCTGGGGACTGAGATGGGGCAATGGTAGGGGGCATGAAGGGGAGACTGCCTGGAGCCATCTCCCCACCTGCTCAGCCTTTGCAGGCTGCTTCTCCTCCCCTCTCTCTCGTGCACTGGGGACAGAAGGGGTATCCTGGGATGCTAAGCTTCCCCTCACCCAGGCTCCTCTTTTTCTGGGACCTCTGAAGCTCCTGCTGCCCCTCAGGACAAGCGAGAGAGGGGTCCAAGATCCCACCAGTGCAGCCTCATGTCAACACATACGAGGGAAGCAGGCTCCAGAGAAGGAAAGTGTCCACGAACCCACACTGAGAAAGCATACAGGCCACAGCTAGAAGAAACCTTGTTCCTCCACAAAACACACTTCGCACCACGCCACACCCAGAATATTTCCTCCTGGGGGCGAAGAACTTGCCGGTGTAGGCGGGTGAAGCAGCCGTCTTCCTTTGGTCTTTTTCTGCTTCTTCCTCCCTTTTTTCATGAGATTCCCACTACTATGCATGGGATTGGGACAAATCCCAACACAGAGCAACATGTCCTTGGGATATACCTCAACTTTAAGATTAGTTCCTTGACTTACCAGAGAGTTTTGTCAGCCCCCAGGCTCCCTTCCCTCAGGGTCCTGCCAAATGCCCCCAGAGACTCCTTCGGTTGGTCCACACCAGTGGCCCTCAGTGTCCCCCATTCCCCAGCTTCGTACTGTCTCACCACCACCCCAGTCACGCACGCAATAGACGGGAGTTTGGCGTCTTCCAGTTCCAAGAGAAGAGCCCCTTGATGGTCAACTCCAGACGCAGCCTTGTCCTGGGCAGAGTCTGGAGTATTTGCATACAGCTTACAGGGACCACCCGACCTGGGGTGGAGCAGGTCGCATTCTTCTTATGAACCCGACTCCCCATTTTTAAAGTGAATGATGCTCATTCATTTCTCAAAAGGGTCGATCCAAATTCCTAATTTTATTCTTTGCCACCAAAAACCGAATAGCATTTTGTACCATATAATTTAGAAAACTCCCTCACATTGACTCTCCTAGGCAATTAGGTTAGATTATCTCGTTTTTATATATCCCCTTTCCTCATGAGAGCCAGAAAGGCAAAAAAGGACTTGCCCAAAGTGAGAGCTTGACTAATATTTATCTACTGAATGAGAGAAGGCCAGGACTGCTACCTGCATGCCACTCTTACTTCTAAGGCAGAATACATACGATGAAACCGATGACAATCACCGAACATTTGTACACGTGACTCTGGAAGGATGACGTGGGACAATCGATGATGGAGAGAATAGTAACCCACTGAAGGAGAAGCTCTCTCCTACAGAAGTCCATGTACAGAAAATGCCCCCTACCAACCTATTCAGAAAGACAAACAGGAAAATAATAAGAGTATGCACTTACATAGTACTTACTATATACCAAGAATATATCATATATATATATATATGTTAACTCATTGAATCCTCACTACAACCCTATGAGATAGATACTATTATTATCCTTACTATTATTATTATGTTACAGATGAAGAAGTCAAGACACAAAAAGGTTAAATAACTTACCTATAATCACACAACTAGAGTGGGATAGAGAGGGGATTTGAACCCAGGCCAATAGATCCATACTCTTAACCCTACACTTTCTGTATCTGGAAGAGCTACGTGGAGTAGTCAAAAGACCCAGTGCTTTAGAGTTGGACAGTCATTCATTCACCTATTTGTTTAACAGAGATTCATTGAGCACTTATGGACAGGACATAGTTCTGATGCTAAGGATATTATGGAAAGTGTTTATACTCAAGGGGATGCAGATAGATAGTAAACAAGCTGTCAGACGGTGATAAATACTATGGAGAAAAATTAAGCAGAGTAGGTAAGATAGGGAATGCCTAGAGAAAGATGGGAGTTGCTCTTTTATGTAGAATCATAAGACAAGGCTTCACTAAGAAGGTGAGATTTGAGCAAAATCCCAAAGGGAGTGAGGGACTGAGCTTTGCAGAGAGTCAGGGGAGAAGCATCCTCACAGGGGGACAAATGCAAAAGCACCCCTCTCTGCCCCGAAAGGGGACATGCTTGGAGTGATGGAAGAATGACCAGGAGGTGTGCGTGGGTGGGGCAGAGTTAGGAAGGAGCAGCGTGGAAGAGATAGGGAAGAGTCCTCGCAGCCCCAGGTGAGGACCTTGGCTTTCATTCTGTGGAAAGATAAGAAGCTGAGGGAGGGTTTCAAGCAGAGAATGACGTGACGGGACTTCACGTTTGAATGGCTCACTCAGCCAACCGTGTTGAGATGATTTAAGAGCAGAAGCCCAAAGACCAGTTGGAAGGCTATTATAAGAGATAATGGTATCCCACAAAAACCCCAGTGTGACTATTATTAGTGGCTGTTGGACTTTAGGCAAGTTAATAAACTCTCCTAGCAATAATGTCCACATCTATAAAAATAGGTATAAAAATATTTACCTCTAGGGCTGTTGAGAAGACTAAAGAAGGTAAGTAAAAATGTTGGTACCAAAAAAAAAAAAACTCAATAAGAAACTCAACTTCTCCCGGGTGCAGTGAGGATGCTCTATTCCATTCTCTCTCTCCCAGGCACCTCACCCTCCCTGGGTTCTCTGTTGCAGATTCTCAGCTGGCTGAGTGTCGGGGCCCCCCTGAAGTGGAGGGCGCCCCACTCTTCTCCCTCACCGAGGAGAGCTTCAAGGCCTGCCACCTGACCCTGACCCTCGATGATTACCTCTTCATCGCATTTGTGGGCTTCGTGGTCTCCATCGCATCTGTGGCCACCAACTTCCTCCTGGGCATCACAGCCAACTGCTGCCACCGTTGGAGCAAGGCCAGCGAGGAGGAAGAGATTTGACGTGGGTGCCTGGTGCTCCTCCATGCTGCCAATCACCACTGCCACTGACCTCCAGACGCCCTCCCTGGCTACCTGCTCTGGCCCTATGGTGACCTGGCCACCTCCGTCATGGCTCAAGCAAGGTCAGGAAACTACTTTTGAATGAGCTTTTTTCTGTGAGCCAGGCACTGTGCTAGGAACTGGCACTGTCAGATGAATCCACTGAGTCTCTGCCCTCAAGGCACTTCCCTCTGTTAGAGGAGAGAGATTCCAAAACAATTCCCTCTAAGACAATTTGTCATCACTCTGAGCACAAAGCTGTGGGAGTGCAGAGAAGGGGCCCTCAGCCGTGCCTCAAAAACTCCAAAAGAATTACAAGAGTAGAGGTGATTCGTGAGCTGGGTCATCAGAAACTGTTCTGTCAAATAGACCAGGAAATGTGGACATGCACAAATGACGGAAGCCAGAACACACGTGGTATTTTGACAACCGCGAACAGCCCCTGCGACTTCAGCGTACAGAGGGGAGTGACACAGGACCGGAGCTTTCTCTCTGACACCCAGTCTGTCAGTGCTTGGGGCTGCCTGCTATTGCCTCTGGAGGCTGAGAACACCATGCCAACTCCCCTTGGCCGCCTCCTCCCAACAGCTCCCAGGTGAGACCACCTCCCGGTTACTGCCCCCCATGCTACATCGTCCGTTGTAGCCTGCTGGCGAGGTCCCAGGTAGCAAGCCGAGGATGGACACCTTCAGTGCCCTTTCTCCCACCCCTGTCTCCTGCCTCTCATTCCAGCTTTGGCTTCAGAAGAGAGAAGGAAGCAGGAGGTCCAGCAATGGGGCAGCAAGAGTCCTGGCACTAAGGGACTCCTAATCTCATGACTGTTCTTTCCACGGTGTTCACACCCAGGGGTCTCCCCGGGAGTGTAGGCTGCAGTCCTGTAGCATGATAGTACAGGACCGAAGGGAGAGAAGGCCACCACTGGGGAGATAATAGGAGGATTTGCTCTTTCTTCTAAGCAACTTACTCATTTATGCCTAAGGGTGAGAGAGCTATTAATTACTAAGCACTTTCCAGTGTCAGGCACTGTGACAAGCTCTCTCCACAGACAATTCCCTCTGATGCACACAACAATCTTTTGAGGTGAGCGTTGTAGTTCCCATTTTACGTATGGAAGATTAAGGCTCAGAGAGGTTAAGATCATGAGCTACTTAGGAGCAAAATAAGTCTGCGCTCCTTCGACTAACCCCATCCACAGTTCCCTCTAACGTCACATAAATTCAAAGTCAAATTATGCTGCTGAAGCTCCTCATAAGAGCCAGCCACTCTTCTGGGCACTTTGACATCTATCGATTCATTTATTTCAGTTCTCACAGCAACACTGCCTGGTGGTTTTTATTATTCCCATTTTACAGATGAACGCATTGTAGATAGTTGAGTATCTTACCCAAGGTTATCTGGATAAACTTTAGAAAGAAGGTGATACATAGCTCCATTCAGGGAAATTGTGTCTAATCAGTTGGTCAAAAATCAAGTAACTTCACGTGCAAAGCACAATCATCATCATCATCATCATCATCGCCATCTTCATCTTCACCATTGGTGTCATCAGCTTCATCATTTTTTCTGTATTTGTTCAACATTGGACAGCTCTTGAAGTGTTTTGGTATCATTCTCCTTGACTCTCCACAACCCTGTGTGGGAACCAAACAAACATCATTATTCCTATTTTACATATGAAAAAATAGAGACTCAAGAGTAAGTGTGACTTGCCCAAGCAGCAGGGCTGGGACTTACCTCCAACTCGGTTCTCTTTCCAGTGCTGTCCCAGGTGCTTGGGGAAGAGAATATCTAAGACAGCGAAGTAGTGGGGCCCTAGGATTCAGCAGCATGAACATCCCAGTAGATCAGCTAAATAAAGGGCAGTAAAACCCAGCTGCTATACATATTTAGATATGGTCACAGTAGGGCAAATC
>NW_011889133.1:785049-787260 GCF_000151845.1 Pteropus vampyrus | reverse complement strand
ATCATCATCATCATCATCATCGCCATCTTCATCTTCACCATTGGTGTCATCAGCTTCATCATTTTTTCTGTATTTGTTCAACATTGGACAGCTCTTGAAGTGTTTTGGTATCATTCTCCTTGACTCTCCACAACCCTGTGTGGGAACCAAACAAACATCATTATTCCTATTTTACATATGAAAAAATAGAGACTCAAGAGTAAGTGTGACTTGCCCAAGCAGCAGGGCTGGGACTTACCTCCAACTCGGTTCTCTTTCCAGTGCTGTCCCAGGTGCTTGGGGAAGAGAATATCTAAGACAGCGAAGTAGTGGGGCCCTAGGATTCAGCAGCATGAACATCCCAGTAGATCAGCTAAATAAAGGGCAGTAAAACCCAGCTGCTATACATATTTAGATATGGTCACAGTAGGGCAAATCGCAGCCGCGGAAACATAGAAGCAGCACAGATAATATCTGAATAAGAGTCACCTGCCTTGCAATGTGTAAATAATGCATTAGAAATGGTGGCCATTTGAAAAATAACATTTCAAGAGACAGGAAGCTATTTTAACCCCTCCTACTCAAGCCCAGCTATGCTGTGTTGCAAGAGATACAAAAGGTGCCTGATACAAAAAAAAGCTGTGGGTGAGAACCTCTGCACGATAGGGGAAGATGTTAAGGCACAGTCCGACGTGTTGGCAAAGCTGGCCAGGGTGAGAATTAAAACGGGTTTTCTACCTTACCCCCAGCTCCAATAGGCTTGCATCGTTTCATCCTCTTGGCAGGCCTGAAAGGAATGAAGGAGAATAACATATCACCTCCCAAGAAGTCTTTCCTTGCTCGTGCTCCCTGAGCTAGTCAACGAAAAGAATGCCAAGAAACTTTGTTAAGCACTTGAACCTTGTGTCTCCTGAATCTCGCTTATGACATCTGGGTCAGAGCTCTGCTCCTGTGACATCTGGAGCAGAACCGTGCCCTCTCTCTTCTTTTGCTATGTCTAGGGACAGGTGAACTGGAGCTACTCTCCACCAGTCAAGCTGTCAGATACATCTTTGTCCATTTCTCCCAAAGCTAAAGTATTTGAGGAGGAACTTGTAGAAATAATAGTCCTGACACAAATAGTTAAGCCTCCCACAGAGGGGCACCATATACATCTATGATAATCTCCTAGAGACTCGTTTGCTAAAATATAGTTAATATATTTTAAGATATATACTCTTTCTTCACATAGAACTAGAACCAAACAAGACACCAAATGCCCTCTTAAGATCAAATGTCCTTCCTAATGAGACTAATTAGTCCCTACTAATGGCAAACCTTTCTGAGTAGGTTACATGGCTTTTAAAGAACAGATGCTTTTCCAACTGCTAGAAGGTCCCCCCCAGTTAACTAAAGCACAATGAGGAAACTTCCTTAAGCCAAGGAATTCCATTTCTCCCCTACCTCCCACCCTCAGCATCTTGTGTGGGCTATCAGAAGCAAGCTTCTAGAGGCACGCTTCTGGAGGGAATCTAGCAGTCCTGGTTAAAAACCATTCCCATAACACTGCTGTCCCAGAACTCGTGGTGGTGATCCTGCAAGGCTTCAATCAGGTTTTTCCAGACAAGTCAACATGCAAGTGTTGAGGTATCTCTGAGTCCCTGTGTCTGTTCATGAGGTTCCATGTGTGTCGGGCATCTACGGATAGAGGCCAATCTCTGTGGAACCTGAGTTCAGTTCTTTCACATACTCTATTCGGTCCTATGTTTATTGCACTGCATTCTTTTTACACTAAGAATGAATCCCACTAGGGCTGAGGTAGGGATAACAGCTCAGAAAATATAGAGAGAGAGAGATGTGGCTGAGGCAACCGTATGACAGCGTGACTGCTTCTCTCTGTTCTCTACCCCTCAGAGATTTGTTCTCATCACAGAAGCTTCCTTCATGCTGGGCCTGATGATATCAAAGTTTAACTAACCAATAGTGCTGTGATGGTCAAGGTTTGGGAAAAAAAAAAAATTCTTTAGAAAAGACCCCACATCTGCACCACGCCATTCTATACCAGTTGCTTCCGGCCACCCTCAGACAAACCCTCATCTGTTTCCCCATTTCTATAGAGATATCCAGGGAACCCTGCAGATATAGGTCCCCAGAGTTGCTATAGAGTTTGCTGACTCCTTTCAAGGTGGTTGGTGTATGAAATTTGAACGAACCAGAATAGGTATTTCTCTTTGGCCATTAGGAAAGACCTAC
>NW_011889133.1:782850-784999 GCF_000151845.1 Pteropus vampyrus | reverse complement strand
TGACTGCTTCTCTCTGTTCTCTACCCCTCAGAGATTTGTTCTCATCACAGAAGCTTCCTTCATGCTGGGCCTGATGATATCAAAGTTTAACTAACCAATAGTGCTGTGATGGTCAAGGTTTGGGAAAAAAAAAAAATTCTTTAGAAAAGACCCCACATCTGCACCACGCCATTCTATACCAGTTGCTTCCGGCCACCCTCAGACAAACCCTCATCTGTTTCCCCATTTCTATAGAGATATCCAGGGAACCCTGCAGATATAGGTCCCCAGAGTTGCTATAGAGTTTGCTGACTCCTTTCAAGGTGGTTGGTGTATGAAATTTGAACGAACCAGAATAGGTATTTCTCTTTGGCCATTAGGAAAGACCTACAGCACCTATTTTCCCAATAGATGTCTTTGTTGATATTGCTCTGACATCCTTTCTAGCTCTAGAAGAGTAGACATCTTTGTCCATTCCTCCCAAAGCTAGAAAAACCTGTCTGATCTCCCCACCCCAGAAGGAAGCAAAAGGGAAGTGAAGGAAGCAAGTTACAAGGTCTTGTGTAAATCGCCATCATGTTTGCAACACCAGGTGGAGAGATACAGATCTACAGAGCACCTGGTTTTTCTAAGCGCTGTCCTGTGGAGTGCTGAGGTCTGGGGCGGGAGGGTTAGGGAGGGGTGGGGAAAGAGAAGATGCCAATCTTTGTATGGAGACGATTTTATAACCATGCACTTTTGTAACTGTGAAGACTTTTCATAAATGTACGTTAATAATAAAGAGTGTATAGTTTAACAAATTTTCTAAAGAGTTGTGAAGAGGAGGGAGAGGGAGGGAGGCAGGGAAAGAAAGAGGGCGAGAAAGGAACTAGATGGAAACAAGAGAATATGTGCCAAAATGTACACACAAAAGGTCTATGGGAGGGAGTAGACGGGAATAATTAGGAGATGTGCCAGCTATGGAGGGGCATGTGTGGGAGGAGAAGGAATATCACAGAAGCATATTTCTACCGGGCAAAAAAGAATACGCGTGTGTCTGTATGCACACACCCCTATGTGTAGGCATATTTTGGTGCCTGAAATTATACAAAGAAAAGAACATATGTCTTATACATGTTGATGTTTGCAGCTTGGGTCATCTATAAAACATGCCAAGGCAAGTGGGTGTGCCTGCCTAGTTAGCATCACTAAGGAGTGTGTGTCAGGGAGATGGTCCACGCCAGTTACAGGGCCAAAAATACACTAGCTCGGGCATACAGGTAAACCAGGCATCTAAATGCATGGTATAGGGGGTGGATGAGGCCATCGCTGGAGTGGGTTCAGTCTCTGTTCTCATAGATTTAAAAAAAAAGGGAAGGGAATCTATACCTCCTGAGTTTTGCAAGTGTTACCTACATACCGTTAGAAATGAGACGTTTGGGCAGTGTACTTTGAGAACAGAGACAGAAAGAAAAGGAGCAAAGTTTATTTCTATAAGTGCACTGGCAGCCATTTTTAACCCAGTACTCTAAAGAGGAAGTGGCTCTGAGCAGGAAGTGAATTCCAGCAGGAAATGGCTCTAAGCAGGAAGAGGATTCAAGCAGGAAGTGGATTCAAGCAGGAAGCAGTTCCTTCCACCAATCTATACTTTAACCTCCTTCTAGTTCTCGCACTCCAATCACCATAGGGTACGGACAAACTCACAGAGTAAAGCCACTAAAGGGAACACAGGCACTAAATCAGAACAGATAGAAAGACAAAGAACATGCCCAACCATAACCAGGGAGGCCAAGCCTTTCTCTTATCATTAAGTACTTAATGAAGTACTTCTCACAGAAATTCAAAATTTGTATATCTCATGCAGTGCTGTCCCTAGTACCAAACATATACCTAGCAACTGATGATGATGATGATGATGATGATGATGATGATGATGATGAAACATTTATTGACCATGTAATATGTGCCGGATGCTGTTCTAAGCCATATCCATGGATTAATTCACTTAATTCTCACAATAATCCAAGATAGATACTATTATTATACCCATTTATAGATGAGGGAACTGAGGCTCAAACAAGTTAATATGTGCTCAAAGTCACACAGCAAGTAAATAGTAGATCTCTGTTTAAACACTCCATGATACCTGGGAATTAAGTGACTTCAGAGAACAAGAACAATATGAGACATT
>NW_011889133.1:771443-782800 GCF_000151845.1 Pteropus vampyrus | reverse complement strand
AGAAAAGGAGCAAAGTTTATTTCTATAAGTGCACTGGCAGCCATTTTTAACCCAGTACTCTAAAGAGGAAGTGGCTCTGAGCAGGAAGTGAATTCCAGCAGGAAATGGCTCTAAGCAGGAAGAGGATTCAAGCAGGAAGTGGATTCAAGCAGGAAGCAGTTCCTTCCACCAATCTATACTTTAACCTCCTTCTAGTTCTCGCACTCCAATCACCATAGGGTACGGACAAACTCACAGAGTAAAGCCACTAAAGGGAACACAGGCACTAAATCAGAACAGATAGAAAGACAAAGAACATGCCCAACCATAACCAGGGAGGCCAAGCCTTTCTCTTATAATTAAGTACTTAATGAAGTACTTCTCACAGAAATTCAAAATTTGTATATCTCATGCAGTGCTGTCCCTAGTACCAAACATATACCTAGCAACTGATGATGATGATGATGATGATGATGATGATGATGATGATGAAACATTTATTGACCATGTAATATGTGCCGGATGCTGTTCTAAGCCATATCCATGGATTAATTCACTTAATTCTCACAATAATCCAAGATAGATACTATTATTATGCCCATTTATAGATGAGGGAACTGAGGCTCAAACAAGTTAATATGTGCTCAAAGTCACACAGCAAGTAAATAGTAGATCTCTGTTTAAACACTCCATGATACCTGGGAATTAAGTGACTTCAGAGAACAAGAACAATATGAGACATTAAAGAAAATCTAGTCTCAATCAGAAGTAAGCTTTTAGCCACAAAGTTCCTCTACAATTACTTGGCAAAAGTAAATCGGAAGGTAATAGGTAAAACCAACACATAACCTGTATGTTTCATGGCATATAGCTTTGATTACTGCATTGGTCAAGTCAAGGTAGGCTGATTATGATAACAGGTGATTCCAAAATCTCAACCAAAAAAAAGGTTTGTTTACTGGATTACTTCACACAATAAAGGCTTATTTCCTGATTATGTCATATTTCAATGCGTGTCAAAGGTTCTGCTCCACACAATTATTAAAGGACCCAGGTTCCTTCCATCTAATGTCTCTGCCATCCCTGAGGCCACAGAGCCCTCCACGGTATCCTCTGCAGTGTGGAAGACATCAAGGGATATTTTAGAGGGCCTAAGATGAAAGTATTGCACATTAATTCCAGCCATATTTCATCGACTGGAACTCAGTCCTATGGCTCCATTTAACCTCAAGGGAGTAGACTAGTATGTACCTGGAAGGCAAGGGGTTTGGTAAACCCCACCAGTCTCTACTGGTCACCAAATACCTGTTTCAATCTTCCTCTCATATTTATCTTGTCACCACATCCAGCTCAAAGCTCAAGATCACCAAAAATGATTTTCCATTGGGTCTTTTTGTGGTCCAGTGACCTATGAACTAAAAAGGAAATTTACCACCCACCTACTTACACATACTCAATATATAATGGTGACACGAGGGCAGAGCAATGGCAAATTAAAACCCTTGTTTGAAAGGGAGAAACAAAAACACACAGCAGTCATGGTCCATAGCAATTCTGCAATCTCGGTGGACAAGCACTATGAAGGCCTCTGAGCAAGTTTCTTTATTAGACCCTGATTCTACTTTCTGGTAAGAACTCCTGTGTCCATCATTCTCTGTCACCTCTGACTTCTCTCTTGGAAGGTCTCCCTTTTTTATTATCCACAATGGCCATATCTAAAGTGGGTATTGGGGAGCATGCACTCTTTGGGGGTTGCCCATCTTCTTCAACCAGCCTCCTACTGGTGCAAGCATGCTGGCTTGAAATTTTTAGGTCTCAAGGGTCAAAAGCTTTTTGATTCCACGTTCATAGTTTCTTAGCAATTCGCCTCCCTTAAAAACTTGGTATACTTTTATTCTATTTGCTTCCACTAAGTTCCCTGTTTCAGTGCACACACAAAGTTCTTTCTAATAAGCATTTTCAAGCCTACCTTGATTCCTTGCTTTGTCTTCTCTGGCATCTTCTCTCTTGATGGCAACCTTGCTATTATCTGAAACAATAGATAATAAGGCCACGTTCTTGGTATTTGTTTCCACTTGGCTAAGTTAGTTTAACTGAAAATTTTTAGTAGGTCTTTTTGCTCAAAGCCTTTTTCAGTTTTATCTCTTATCATGTAGGTCTAGAAACAGACAGCTTTTCTAATTTTATCTCATCATTTATGTCTACAAATAGTCATTTTCCAATTCTTTAATGCTCCAAACTTTTTTACTTTCTCTATCTTCCTTTTAATTTCTATTTTAAAACATTAGAAAACTGATTTGGATTCATTTGGGCTGAGACCAAAATGTTTGAAGCACACAAACAATCATGCAACATGAATTTTGTAAAGCAGATGAACCTCCTCTTTGAAAAGTGGTCATTGTGATGAGAGGTAAGGAAACTGAGAAAAAATGTTACCTATGGCATTCAAATGTCAAATGCCTACCAGAAATCACTATGGCCAGAATAGATTTGCCATTAGAGGGATAAGAGGAATTGATGGGAAAGAATTATTGCCCACACACAGTGGTTAAGAAGCTCTCTGAGGAGGATAAGTTGGCTGTGTTGTGTTGCCGGTCATTACCCACAACCCACTCACCATAGAGAGCAGAGATCATAAGGCTACTATGAGACGGTTATGAAATAAAGAATATTATCAGGTGTGTCTGCTCCCCCAGCTTTACACTTAGCTCATGGAATCATTCAGGAATACACAGCATGGAGTTCTCAAGAATACATAATGTGGCTGATTTTTACAACTCTGAGGATTCTACTCCTATAGCTGAACCGGTATTCAAAAAAGATCTCTATGTATATAAATTAAAAGCCAAAGCTGTGGAAATGGTTGATATAAGAATCTTAGCTAGTCAAGAGTTATATTCCCATATAAAGAAGGAGTTGATGTCTTTATTTGTTCAAAAATATTGATCAAACGTCTCCATGTGCTAGGCACATGTATCAAGTGTTGGGTATATGGCAATAATAAGATAAAGTCCTTTGATGCCAACTTTCTATGTGGGGGTGGAAGCGGGGATGGAGGTAGATCAGACAATAAACAAGAATAATAAATAATTCCAGATTAAGTGCTGAAAAAAAAAATACGGCAGGAAGAGGGTTGGGGAATGAGGTTGAAAAGTAAGCCCAGATCAAGTAGATACTTGCAGGCCCTGGTCAGACTTCACATTTAAAGTAAATACTATAGGAAACCACTGAGGAGTTTTAAGCAGGGAATGACATGATCTGATTGTATTTTTCAAAGATCATTCTGGATCCTATATGGAAAATGTTCAATAGGTAGGAAAAAGCATAAGCTGAGACACCAGAGAAGGGCCTTCTGCATCTGTTTATTGAAAGATGTTCTAAGGGTCACCAATCAATGTTGGTGGTGGATAAGGGGACAAATAGAGGATATACTTTAGAGGCAGAGCCCATGGGACTTGCTGATACATTGGATATGGGGAGAGAGAACAAAAAAGGAATCAAGGAAACCTCTTTTTTTTTTTTTTTTTTTTTTTTTTTTTTACTTAGCTATATAGCCATGCTCAGCAAGACCTAAGTAACAGGAAGGCTGTCTTAATTCTTTGGGGGGAAAAAGCCAACAGACAGCCAATAATCAGTAAGTCAGAAAACCCTGATGAGTAAGTTGGAACAGGGAAGGAGGAAGCAGATAAACAAACAGATTCATAAGGACGGGAAACAACCCAAACCTAAGTGCCCAGAGACAAGGCTAGAAAAATCTGGACATACAGCATTGGTTTAAATTCTCTGTATCCCTCTGAGTGGATCTTAAACTGAGCCATGGAGCCTCAGGAACTGGAGTTCAAGCCAAAATAATCAGCAGCATTTTCAGAGGACAAATAGATTCATATCCACAGTGGTGCTCTGGAGGCAGAGTATCAACCTGAAGTGATTTCCTAGAATGAAAGTGTAAGGCTCCCTCAGCCACAGACAAAGATGCAAATCCAGGAAACAAATTATGTTCGAGATAGTCCCAGATATGTTCAAAATGGGAATATTACACAGAACCATATTTTAAAAAATGGGAATGAACAGCTGGTACTCAGCCAAGGAATGAAAGACTGTGGTGACAAGGAGGGTCTCTCAGGATGGCACTAAATACTGTGAACATTCCCAACCACTGCAGACTTTTGTGCATTTACATTTACACTGCACCGAGGGCCTTACCTGCAATATCTCACTGACGTCTCGCTGGGGGATAGCTACTACTGAGAAATGCAAAGCATAATTTAAGAGCATGGACTTGGGAGCCACAGTGCCTGGGTTCAAATCACATAACTGCCACTTGCCACTTGCCAGCCATGTGACCTCGGGTGGGTGATGTCATCTCTTTGTGTCTGAATTCCTCTAACTGTGAATTTGGAAGGATAATGGTAGCCACTTTGTAAGGTCTCTGAGAGGACTGAATGAGTTCACATATATAAAGTGCTTAGAACTAGGCCCGGCACAGAGTGATATTCAATTAGTGACGGCCACTTCTACTAGCTTCTCTCTGTTGCATGGAAAGAACTCGAAGATGAGAGATGTTTAAGCAACTTATCTAACATCACACAGCTGAAATGTGACAAAGCCAGGGCTTTAATCTACGCCTGTCCTCCAGACCCAGGGTGCTAAGCTACTGTCATATACCAGATAAGTTATGTTGGCCAGATGTGACAGCTAGTCCCCAAACGTGGGACCGAGTGAACCATGCCTCCAATACTGATGCCTTTGAGCAGTCCACTCTCAAACTGAATCAAGACCAGCCTTGTGACTCAATTTAACCAAAGGAAGGTAGCAGAAGTGATGCTGTGGCAATTCCAGACCAGATCTTTAAGAGGCCCCGGCAGCTTCTGCTTTCGTGCTCTTGGGAGCCCCGAGCTCCTGCAGATCAAGTCTGACCCATGGAGACAAACGGAGAGTCTAGAGACCACATAGAGAGAAAAGAGGCTCAGCCACTCGTGCCAGCTGAGCCCGGCTTTCCAGCCAATCCCCTCCAGGCACCAGATACCAGACACATCACCGGATCCATGCTGAACACGCCACACCAAGCCGTCCTCTGACAACAGCCCCTGGCAGATCCCAAGCAGGACCAACAAAACTGTCCAGCTTCGTGGCAGCACTGACTGTTAAATGAATTAAACAAGGTGGCCATTAGACCGAGGTGGCTTTGATGCCTTAGTACCGTACGTACTTCAGCAAACCAAAACCTAAGTCAATAAATGCCTCAAGGTTAAGAAATCAAAACCTAAGGACAGCCAGTCACAAACAGCCGACCAGGCTTTTCCAAGTAAAGCAACTGCTTAAGCTACAGTCAATCAAATAATTTTCTTGCTTTGCTTCTTCACCTTCTTTTTAAAGTCTTGCTTCTAGCCCTTGTGGGAGGAGCGTCCTAACCACTTCTGGTTTGGCGCTGCTTGATTCAAATTGATTGTTGCGCACATAAACTCTTAAATTTTAATATGCCTCGGTTTCTCTTTTACCACAACGAATTTATTGTTTTAAGCCTCTATATTGGGGCTGTTTATTATACAACAATACACAACTGAAGCACCAGTCCATGAAGAAAAGACTTATTGGGGACAAAAATGTGTCAGCAACATAAGGCTGAAACCCACAGTGATCATTCCATCCCTGAAGCAAGCGGTGTAGTTAGTGGGTATGAGCCACCCAAGTTCAAGTCCTGCCGTTGCCACGTCCTAACTGCTAGATAAGTTATTCAGTATTCCCCTTCTCTGAATAATGGGGAATAATGAATAACCTATCTCACTGTGTTATAGTAGTGATTCAATAATATAATCCCTATTGATGAAGCTAGAATAGTGCCTGGAACATCAAAAGAAATCAACGAAAAATTAGCTAGTGCTATTTTTCATTATTAAAAATAATATAATTATTCTGGAGCGATTCAATTTGCCAATGCCAAGAACAGGTGAAATCCCCAGTTCTAGTTTCTAACTTTTCCAAGAAGAATGCCACTGGAAATGTCTGTCATTTCCCTTTGCTTTGGGAAATGCCAGTACACGATATTGTAAAGATGTGACTCTTAAAAGAGTTTGACGAGGACGACAAAAATTAATAAAGAGGAAAAGATTACAATTTATCTCGTACTAGTCTTCAAGATTACCGACAACCCAAGCTACTACTGCAAAATATCATCGTTACGGAGAAACACATCCCGGTGGCATGTTTTCTCCCAATGGAAAAGTAGTTTACGACACAGACACAAAGTAGCATGTGACTCCTTCTGGGCAAATAGTTTAAAATCTGATCCCACCCACAACAATAGGGAAAGAATACTGAGCTTCCAGAAGTAATGCAGCCGCCAAAGGAAGCACAGATGCAAACACGAAGCCTGTGATCTACAGAGAGGGGAGCAGCTGCTCTGCACAGTCACTATGTTGATGAACAGATAAAGGGGACGCAAAGCCTTCCTTAGAAATAAAAGTAGCTTCTAAATATTACTTGAAGCAAATAATCATCAGCCTTAGAGATGAGACCCATCAGCAGACTTTGGGGGAAGTGGAGCCAGGCACTGAGATCTGAGCCTGTGATATGTCCTGTATCACTCCAAAGAAGATGTGTCATCAATTGGAAATTGTTCCTTGTTTTGCTACAGACCTTCCTCTTCTGTCATTTGTGATATACGGATTTCTGGATTGCATGAATCTTTTCTCATTTAGTAGTCTTGGAATTCTGCTGCCCAAGGCTGGTTAACGCGCGCGCGCACACACACACACGGACACACACACACACACACACACACAAACACACACACACACACAAGGATACAACCCACTCTCTGAATTCCTCCTCAAAGAACTTATTTATGTCTGTCTGGAAGTACTACGAGTTACTCAAGGAGGCTGGTAATTATAGAAGGCAGCTGTAGTGAAGTAGAAGAAACCCTGGGCTAGAATTCAAGAGACTTATTCACTCAATAAATACTTGCCGAGGCTCTGGTATGAGCAAGGCGATGTCAGGTTCATGAAAGAATGACCGAAGACCGGAGACCAGAATCCCCACTTCAAACCTTATCCACAGTGCCCAGCACAGGATTGGGTGTGCAACAGCTTTTCAACAAATGTTCATTAAACCAAATGAATCTTGCCACTAACTCACAAGTAAATTTCCCTCTTCAGGGTTCAGATGCTACCTCTAATTTAAAAAAAAAACAAAAAGTGGATTAGAGCAGCATTTCTCAAGCTTTCATGTGCATAATAGTTCCCTGGGGGTCTTGCTAAAGTGCAGATGCCATATCAGTAAGTTTGGAAGGATCTAGGAGTTGCATTTGTAACAAGCCTCCAGCATCACTGGTGCACGGACAACATGTCAGGTGATCTCTCTGAGAGAGTCTGGATACAACTGTGGGGTCCTCCAACTCTACATTTTTCAATCGTGGAAAACACTAGAGAACCTAACCGCGGCGGGGAAAAACGAGAAAGAGAAGTTGGGAGCTGGGCGTGGTGCCCAGATGGACCCAGAAGGTTTGTAGAGGCTTCTAGGGCCAGCAGGAAAAGTCCGCTCTTTCGTCACAATGCACAAATAAAGCTTTTGGTGTCTGTAAAAAGAATCGAGGATAATTTTGCTGGCTCGGAAGGCTGTCTCTCTTAATGATTCTTCCTGTTTTTCTCAGCCCGATCCAAGAGAATGAGAAGACAGCCCTGGTGAAAGTCAGCCGAGGTCAGATAGGTCCCTGGAGAGTGATGCTTTCAGCCACGCTTGAGGAGGATGAGGCAGATGGGGGCCAGCCCCACACCCAAGCCTGCCTAGTTCTAGACCCACTCCTTGACCCTTCCACCCCAATACCAGAGTATCAGGGTGACAGGGGACCCAGGATGGGGAGCTCGATTTCACATTCATTATGACCCCTGTGTGTGTCAAAGCACTGGATGCCCCAGACAATAACAAGGCCCTCTAGGAGCTTGCAGTCTAATAGGGGAGGGATGGTACAATCGCAAGAAGACAGATGACAGCACAGACTGCCACCAAGGACACAACAAAGACACCCACAAGTAGCACAGAAATTTACAGACGTGAGAGATCAAATTCCCCTAAAAACATCAGGGAAAACTACATGGAGAAGGGGACACCTGAAACTCGAAGATGGGTGTGGGCATCTCAAGCGAAGATGGAGGTGAGGGTGTTCCAGGTAGGGGAAAGTAGGAGAGAAGGCACGAAGGAAGGAGGTGCCGTGTGTGGCCCAGAATCCGATACGGCAGGAACAAAAGCATTTGTGGAAGGGAAGCCTGTCATGAATGGGCTGGGACTCCCAGGGAGCATCTTTAAGGACTTAGGTCTCTCTTTCCCATCATTGGGTCTGGTAGGAGCCCCACATACACACATGCTTACTTGGCCCATTTTTAGGATTGTACCTGCAAAAATGGTACCCAGAGTATATCCATGGCGATCCATTCACTCGACAATCTTTTACTGAACCCCTAATATGTGTGAAGCTCTATCTGAGGTGCTGGGAATACAAGGGAGGCCAGACATGTTCTCAAGAGCCAGGCAAACAACGAGTAACATGAGACAGTAGGAAGAACATAGGATCTGAAAGCAGAGACGTCTGGGGTGCGAATCCTAGCTGGGTGCTGTGAATGAAAGATTTCACATCTCTGGGCCTCGGTCTCTGCCGCCCTGATGGGAATAATTACACCCGTGCTACAGGGTTGTTGTGGAAATTAACCCACGGACAAAGAACCTCAGAATGGGCTGGCACACTGCAGGCGTTCACTGCCCGGCTGTTCTGTATTCAGCCATAAAGAAAGGAGACTGGACTAATCCCCAGGGTCCCTTTCAACTCAATATTCTGTTTTGGCTGTTCTAAGACTCTGTGGCACCTGTAGCTGTGCCCACTGACCACGGGTCTGGCACACCCCATCAATGAAGCCTGTACCCCTCCCTAGATGAGAAGCCTCTCCCAGGAAGCAGGCCAGGCGATTAGGCAGCCATTCATCAGGCTGCCACCCTCCCTGGCCGTGGCGCCAGCAGGCCAGGCAGTGTTCTGGCTGCTTAGCTGCCCGGATCAGCTTCCTCACCACTCCACCAACCGGTTGCCATGGCAGTGAACCCCAAGAGACATCTAAGAGTGGCCAGCGGCAAAGAAGAAGGTTCTGTTCCTCTGAATCAATCTGACTCAATCTCCCTCGATTTTAAGGTCCTGGAGTGAGAAATAACAATCGAAATTTACTAAGTGCTTTTTCGATACTAGACAATATGTTAAGTGCTTTTCATCAGTTACCACATTTCACACTCATGATGACGCTGTGAAGCAGGTGTCCTCATCTGCACCTAGCAAAACATTAAACAGGTTCAGAGAGATGAACATCAGCGTCACACAGGTAGTCAGTGAAATTAGAACACAGTTGCACCCCCCACCCCGCTCTCAAGCAGAGGGTCGAAGGATTCCAAGGCCTCTGCTTTTCCACATGCCACCGTTTCCCCAGCCATCTGAGCTTTCGCAAAAGCTGGTGGCATTGTCCCCCATGCCTGAACGTTCCTGAGGGCTCAAGGGGGCAGCTGTAGAGAATTGACACTCCAAGTCCCTCTAGGACCAAGAATTCCTCAGGGACAAAGCCAGGTTACACTGACAGTGAGCTACTCAGACAGCTGCCAAAAAGTATGTTGTCGAATTCCCTAACGCAATCCCAATCTCAAATATTCAGTCTGCTTCTCTCAAAAAAAAAAAAAAAAAAAAGTGAAAATGTTGGCGTCCACACCAACACATCTCTTAATGATGTCTCACATCTGGATGCAGCCCAGTATTTGATGACATCTGTCAGACTCTATCGCAACATTTGATTCTAAAGAGCAAGGTCCCTATATTTAGGCACAAGGTGGCAACGGGCAAGTTCTGGCTTTAGCTCCAGGGCTTTGCCTAGCTGGAGGGGACACATCCCAGTCACCCAAGGAAATCAGCCCTCTCCCTAAACTCAAATGCTGGGAAACTCACTGAAGAACAGCTTAGATTTCCTTCCCTGTCACCTACCCCCCACCCCCCTGACCCCCCCTGCGGCATAGCTGCCGAGCTGTTGAGTCCAAACACTGGGAACCCATGACGTGGGAAAATCCGGCTGTCTTCGGTGGCCACGGACATCTGGATTCCCGAACCCCAGGCAGCCAGCTGAGAGGAGCCAGCGGGCGCAAGGAAGCTTGGGAAAGCATTTGGAGGGACTTCTGCCAAGTTGTGTCCCTCCTGAACAAACACATGCCCCACGATCTAGGGGTCACCCAAACCATGTTTACCTATGCCTAGAGCAGTCAGTTGATTAATTAATTCACTGGGTGTCCTTTGCCCCCTAAAGCATCACTGCTTGGGGCCTCCATTTCCTTATCTATAAAATGTAAGAATTAGACTGGTTGGTTTTTAAGGCTTTTTCCTGCTCTGACTCTTTCGGATTCTGGGATTCTACTGTAAAAGAACAGGAAAAACACAGGGGTTAGCTCCAGGGCCAGCGATGGCCAAGTCCCTCTCCACCTCCGAGCTTCGGTTCTCTTATGTAGTTAGAAGAGAGGGTGGGCTAGATGACCTCGCAGTCCTCCACAGCTCTGTCATTTCAGAAACCAGAAGACGTCCTTGACACACCGCTCCCTTGCCACCTGCATGCACTCTACCGCACTTCCAAGACCGACGCCACCTCTGCACGTCCACCATCAGCTGCCAGGAGCCTCCCAAGTGGTCCAGCAACACCCACCACCTCCTCCCCCATCCATTCTCCTCCAGGCATCCACAGCGATGTTTCTTTTCAAAACACGAATCTGCTATATCATCGGCCCCCTGCTGATGTGGATTCCCATTGCTTTTAGGATAAAGAACAAAAACCTCAGTGCAGCCCAAAGGGCCCACAGGGCTAACGGAGGCCAACCCTCCAGCCTGGTGTCACATCACCCTCCCTTTCCCTCTGCTCACCTGCCACTCGGCCTTCCTTTACCGCCTTAATGAGCAAAACGTCCTACAGCCCCAGAGTCTTTGTTCGTGCTATTCCTTTGTCTGGAATGCTGATCTGCTCCCTCTCTATCCCACCCCTTCCTTCAACTAGCAAGTTTCTCTCCCTTTAGACCTCACCTCACTCAGTTCTCCCTCCAGGGACTTGCCCAGCCAGCTCAGACGCCCTACCTTTTGATGGGACCATACCCTTTCCTGCACAGCATTCTCTCTCTCTCTCTCTCTCTGTCTCTCTCTCTGTCTCTCTCTCTCTCTCCGCGCACGTGTGTATTGATGAGATTGTTTCTCTCTTACTTCTACTGGCCCCTAGTCTGCACTCAACGAATATTCCCAAGATGCACAGATGGTACTGGGTGTTCTGCCCTTAGGAAGCCCCTGAGGGATGGATGGCATCCCTTCCAACAAACTCTGGCAG
>NW_011889133.1:760020-768353 GCF_000151845.1 Pteropus vampyrus | reverse complement strand
TGGAAGAGAAAGTTTCTTCATCACCCACGGACTAGGCCGAAGGAAGATGAGGATGCCCAAAAACTGGAAACGCTAACCAGTGTAAGCTCTCCTGAGTGACTGCACGAGCAGAAACGTGGCAGCCAATAGACCGTGGCTTCTTGCACGTCCTACTCCTGCTAACAGGGCGGTCTGGGTATATCACAGCTTCCAGGGGTCTCGGATTCCTACTCCGGGAATTGGGATAACTACCCCACCACACGGGGCAATGACCTTATGTGCATCGAAGCACCTTGTAAAGTGAAACACACAACTCTACTTCCATTATGTGGATGTTTCTTCTTTTCCTTTTTTTTTTTTTCCTCTCTGGGTAACAACCTAGAGTAACAGGTTTGGGGCCCGAACCTGGGTTCAGATTTCAGTTCTGCTAGTTACGTGATGACAGATGAGTGTTTTAAGGACTCTAGCTTCTGTTTCTTAGTATGGGGGGCGGCGCGCGGTGGGGCAGGGGGTGGGGTGGGGGGGAAGAGCAATAATACCTGCCTCACGGGTTTGCTGAAATGATTAAACACACTGACACATGCTTTGCCCAGCAGCTGGAGTTCATGCTCTCAGTAAATGGCAGCTGCTACTTTATTTCAATTATTATTACTGTTTCTATTCCCGTCTTGTTTCTTCTGCTGAAATTGCATTTGCTGTCCTGCAGCACACCTGAGGCAAGCTGGCAGCCTGGGCACACCTAGTCAACAGCGAGGAGGCTTCCCAACCCCCACACCCAGCAGCTAGAGCCACACAGCTTGGAGGAACAGAACCAACACCCCACTGCCATAGAATAAAACAGAGAGGGAGACAGACAGACAGAGACAGACAGGGAGAGAGTGAGAGAGGCATAAAAGATTCTCTTGGAATAAGATATGATGAAAAGAACAGACCTGCCTGGAGTGGCATGCTCTTTATCTACTGGAGACCGTGATGCCTACGGTATCATACATTATCCCAGTACCGCATTCGATCGCCACCGCGTCCCAAGGAGATGGTAGGTACCGTTGTGATCCCCAGTTTACAAAGGAAATTGACTTTGAGAGGTTTCGTGACTTGTCCACAGTCACACACTTAGTGGCATGATTTAAACCCCAAAATGATTCCAGAGCCCACTTTCTTGAATGCTCAGATCGGGCCTAAAGGCCAATGCCACCACTTACTGGCTGAGTGACTTTTGGAAAGGACTTTGCCTTTCATGAATTTCTGTCTTCCTTACCTGTGACGTCGTACAGATAAAACTCATCTTGCTGGACTGTTGTGGCTTTGGGGCCTTATGGCCATGGCCCCAGCACAGTGCCTGACCTAACAGGTGCCCGGTGAGTGACATTCTTCCTGTCTCCAATCTACATCAATTTTTTCCAAACCTGCTCCACCATAGCAATTACCTGGCATGCTTAATAAAAACACAGATTCCTGAGACCCGTCCCACACCTGCTGACCCAGAATTCTTAGGGAGTTTCCCAGAAATCTGTATTAAAAAGAAAAAAGAAAAAAAACTCCCAAGATCCTTCTAACAAGGCAAGTTTGGGACTCAGTTGTCCAGTGCCAGCTGCACGTTAGAATCACTTGGAGAACTTTTGAGAAGTTTTCATGCCAGACTCCACTCCAGACCTACTGACCCGGAGACTTGGGGGTCAGCCCCAACCCAGCACCAGGGCTTTCCAGAAGCTCCTGGGTAACTTCCATAAGCAGCCGGAGTGGAGAACCATTGTCGAGGCCAGTGTTCCCCAAAAGAACTTTCTGCAAGGATGGAGCTATATCTGCACTGCCAGGCCTGATGGGTACCCGTGACGAGTGACTATTACAAACTTGAAATATGGCTCATGTGACCGAAAACCTGAAGTAGTAATTTTAAATAATGTAAGTTTCATTTGAACCGTGACATGGGGACCAGCGACTGCTATATCGTGGCCCGTGGCCCTAGCTAGACCTGAGAATGCACAGCACCCTCTGGGTGACAGGCAGGGGCCGAGAAATGAAAATAAGAAGGGTCCTTCCCATCTCACAAAAGGTGACGGGGGCGGGGGGGGTGCTCTCTGAGACATTTCCTTGAAAATCAAAACATTTTCAGGAGGTCGAAGACAGTAACTGGTCCCAGTGGTCTGTTCCATTTGGTAAATTTCCCACCTGGCCCTTTCTTGGCTCAACAGAGAAGGAAAACAGCCCCCTCCAGGCTCCCAAAGAGAGCCTTGAGGTTGCAGGAAAAGCTGGGGTGGTAGGGGAGGCGGCTGGGGCAGACCGAGGAGGCCAGCTTCTATTTTAAAGATGTTTTCCTCTTTGGAATAAGTTCCATCCTCCAGTGGCGCAGACAGGGCAAAGGTTGCGACTGACATTGTGTTGCTGGACATTAAACAGCCTCTGAGGTCACCTGGCAGCTGGCGGGCACGTCCTGACTGGAGGTTCTTAATCAGACTCACCCCTGCCCCCCGGGGAACCTTGAGGCCTGGGGGGAGGGGCAGAGGGAGACCAGCTGTTGGTGATGACCGGCTGACTTTCCCATCATCAGCCTCCATCCTCCCGGCTTCTCCTGTCACCCCGCTCTGTGCCCTGCGGTGATGGATGTTTGAGAGGTAAGTGGACATAGAGGCAGGGAGGGGGTACAGGGACTGGACCACCCGGGGCCACAACACAGGAAGTTCTGTTGTATTTCTTCTTCCTGGTGTGAGCTCGCTCCTGGATGACAAGCTGTGATTTCCAACCAAATGTTTTCCTACAGTCACCACACTTATTGGTTTTCTCTCCCTGGGGAACACTTAGCGAGTCTTTCCAGGAGTCATCTTACTCTAGGTCCATTAGGGCATGGGACCTCGTGGCCTCAACCTCGAGACCTCAGGCCAGGGTCAGGGAGCTAATATGGAAGGTAGAGGAAGTGCTGGGTCTGGGAGAGTCTCTTCGCCCCTAAAATGGGGACGGTAACCTCCACTTCGCAAGGTGGTTGGAAGAACAAAGCCAGAAGATGATCACTAAATAAAAATGACTGGCAGGAAGCGGGTACCCAAGTATTTTTAAAGTCTAAACTTCCTTAACCCCCAAGTATTTTTAAGTAAACTTCCTTAACCCCCAAGTAAACTTCCTTAACCCCCAAGTATTTTTAAAGTCTAAACTTCCTTATCCCCCCAAACTTCACCTTGCCCTTTCCCTAAATTTCCTCTGGCCCCTGTAGACTTGTTACCCTAAGAATATGCCCCAAATACCCCAACAATACCCAAGCCCCAGCGGGCCACACTCTGCGGGATTCTCCACCTGGACTCAGTGGCCCCTCTCACTGTTATTTACTCTACAAACTTTTAGCTCAGCCCACCAAACATTTGCCGTGTGTTTCCCCAGTATGGTGACTGAGCACTTATGGAGTGGGGCATAAAATCCGTAAGACACACTCCCGCACTCAGAAAACTCCCGGTGACAATAACACACATGCCCCAGGCATCCCCAGGGCATCTTCCAGGTTTCAAAGCACCGTCCTGGCTAATAGCTCTTAAGATCTTTGAAACGACCCTGCGAAGAAAACATGTTCATTGTTATTCTCATTCCCGTGTTCCAGATGAGGAAACTGAGGTTCAGAGAGTGGACGTGTCTTCTCGAGTTCACAAAGAGATGCAGAGCCAAGCCTCACACTCACACTGGTTTCTCCTTCGAGGGATACTTTGCATGCAAAGCACTCGTGGTAGGAACTAAATTACAGATTAGGATTATCTGATCCGAATTCCACACTCCTTGTAGGAGGAGGGAAGGAGCCTACATTTTAAATCACAGACAAACAGACTGTGATTAAACACAGACAAAGGTGTTCAGAGAAACCAGTTAGTAAGATGCACTTGCAAGACAAGAAACGATATGAGTGGTTTTCTCTTTGAAGCCCTTGGTAATGAACGTGGGCTGTGGAAACTTCACAGAGGAGGGACTCGAGTTAAACATGGAAGGAAGAGTACACTTGCCAGGGAGGGAGGGAGGGAAAAATTAGAACTTTCCAGGCAGGGAGCTCCGTCCGAGCAAAGGCTCTGGGTTCTAGAGTAAGTGTGGCTTTTTATCAATTCATAAAGCTCAAATAGGGGGCCAAGCACTAGCGACACAGACGTAAATAAGACAAGGCCGCTGCCCTGGAGGAACTTACAGCAGCAAGGCCAACCCTTGTTCTGTGGGGCTGTCGAGGAGGAAATCACGAAAAGTGGACAGCTCTGGTGCAGTTAGATACTGAAAGCCTTGAATGGTGGTCCAGGGAAGAGTTTATCTTGCAGGCAATTGGTGGGGAGGGTTCTCCTTCCTGTCCCTTTGCCCCAGCCTTTGAATCATGCTCAGGTCGTCTCTCAGTCCCTTTCAACGTTCTCCAGGCCCTGAGGCTCCATTATCCTGTAATCAATTTGGAAAGTCACAAGACGATGAAATACAATAAATCGTCCTTATTGACACCCCTGCTCCGCTTCCCCCAGCCTTTGTCTGTCCCCTTTGTCTGGAGAGGAAGCCTCCCACCCCAGGCTCACCCCTTTCTCTGCCCCTCCTCCCTCTAACCCCCTCTTCAAATGGGCTCTATGGTTTCCATGGAAACCAGGGAGACCTAGCAGCCAGGGGTCTCTCACAAATACACTGTGACACCATTTGGGATGGAGGAGACAGCGTGAACATGAGAAAATAGCTGATAAATGCCTCCCTTCCCTGCCAGGCAGCCACGTAATCGCTCTGGTTTAGGAGGACAGAGGGCCTGAGCTTTCTGCTTTCCACTTCAAAGGGGCTTTGCTCGCTTAAACCCAACCCCGGCCTGCAGCCCTAAAGGAACACACACATACGCACGCACACTCACGTAGACACTCATGCACACACTCATACACATGCATGCACTCACACACACATATGGACAAACACTCCAATATCCACACATACGCACAGACACTCACACATAAACACACAAACACACACTCACCAGCCCCGCCTTCCCCAATACCGCTGGGCTCAGTCCGCTAACAAAACAAACCTCCCATAAGATGATCCTGCACTTAGAACAACTGTCCGTTCCCAGCAGGTAGAAGCCCTTTGGTGACCTGCCAGAGCTGCCATGCCCTCGGGAGCCCTCAGCGCCTAGACCCTCAAGCCCTCTGGCTTTAAGACTCATTGATTGGGAACTAGCTTCTCAGCCCCTTTAAAGGCCTGGTTGACAGGAGAGTCACAGAAGCTGCAGGCGGGCAGCTCTTCAGGCTGTCCTGTGAGGACCCCAGCAGAAGCCATCAATCCTGCTCAAAATGACAAAGGACAGTGGACAAATGATAAATGAGAAAGGGAGAGAAATATGTCGTTTCCCGCTTTGATGAGTCCCCGCTCAGAATCCAGATCACTAGGATGTACTCAGGTTGGAGAGGGATCCCCAAGTACTCGCAATAGTTCACCGAGCAGCCCAGGTGAGTGAAGGCATGCAGCCTCTGTCTTAGGGACGTGTGACAAGAGCCCAGATTGTTCTCATCAGCCACCAGGAGGCAGCCCAGAATTCCGGTGGGTAGTTCAGTTGTTTCAGCTTCCTTTTTTGGTCAGTGAGGCAATCTAGGGATCCGCTCTCATTCAGCACAGTCTGTCTGGCTGAGCCCAAGGGCTTCGTTGGTGGAGAAACCTCAGGGCCATTGGCCCAGGCCCCCTGATTCCTGCCTTATGTTGAGCCCAAGACTTTGCGCCCAAAGTCTTGACTGAGTTCACTCCCTCCAGCTTGCATTAGCTCTCTACTCTTCGGAGGAAAAACAGACAAGAGAGCCCTCTTTTCTTCCGCCTACATCTCACCCCCAGCATGTGGAGTGGAATGTCAGTCTGGTTCTCCCTCCATTTACATTATTCGTCCAACACCTGGAGAGTAACTTGGCATAGTGGACTCCGGGTTCTGACTCTTCGAGGTTCTGTGCTGGCTGGAAAATTACTGCTTGGCTATCACCCATGGGAACATAGGCTGTCACCCATAGGAACGTAACATTCTAACAATGAGCTTTCTGCTTCTGTACCCCCGCTTGCACACCTGACCTGTGGGTCGACAGGTAGCGAATAGAAGAATAATAGACCTTTGTGTTCAGACAGAATGAAGAATGGGTTTTGGGGCTTAAAAACCCTGTACCTCTACATTTCGGGGCTGCTTAATTTGGGGTCTGCGTACCCCTGGCAGACCCTGCTGGCTGAATAAAGAGCGTGTTTCCTATAACTCACTGAGTTCTGGTGGTCCGTGTGTCTTTCGGGGGCCGGTGGCTACAACAGTTCCTAACCTGACCCTTCCGTTTATAGTGTAGCCCTGGGAAAGCTAAACTCTAATCCGTAAAATGGGCACAATAACACAGCATCCTCCCCCAAAAGAGCTGCAGCTATTATGAGATTATAGATGCTAAAATGCCTACCACGTGTTCAGTGCAAGTTACCCCTCTTCAGTGCGCCGGAGAAATGGGAAATAATCTCATCTCTGATCTCTCGCCACATTTTTTATCTCAAGGAGGCGATAGATCTCTTATATCCACATTAACGCCTAGTCTCTCTGAACCAGACTCTCCTTACCCCTGGAAATTAATTTTGAACTACACAGTTTGAGTGCCTAATATGTAGTCTCGGCAACCAAGACCCAAGCAGAAATGTAAAATGAAAAAAATTTTATCATCGCTTACATAAAAATAATTAACTAAGCAATTTCACCTCTGCATACCAAGTCAAGTCTTGCAAAAAACAAAAAAAAGAACAAAATAAAACAGGGGATGAGTAAAACAGAGTGGTCACCAAGCAGAAGTAGCATATAGAGGTGGACACACCCTCTCTCTGGGTCCCATCCACCCAGGTTTTAATCCCAACTCTCCCCTGCTGGCTGTCGTTTCTTGTTTGGCAGGTTATTTCATCCTTCTGAGCCTCAGAGTTCTCATCTAGAAAATGGAGCTGATCACAATAGCTCCAACCCCTCCCAGGATTGAATGAGATAAAGCCCACAAAACACTGGAGCTCAGGAAATACCTACTTTAGGAAGTGCTCAATTAACTTTGGTTGTGGCTGCCTCCCCTGTGGCTATGGTCATTATTATCAATCCATCCGATTCTGGAATAATTAGATTACAAAATAACACCGTAGAGCAGTGAGGGGTGGTGCCAAGTGTCCAACTGACCCTGGACACTCACTTCCCCTTTCTGGGCCTTTGTTACATAAAGCTAAATGGAGAGATGAGCCCATATGACGTTTGATCACTCAGTGGCTTCGAGATATACTCAAGAAGGAAGGGTCACAAACAAAAGAAACAAATGGCAACAAAAAGCACCAAGGAGTCTCTAAGGCTCACAATTCAGCGGGGTCCTTCCTCTCACCTTGTTTCCCTGACAGCCAATTTTTTTTCCGGAAAAGCGCCTTTTTTCCCAATTGCCCCTCCCTGCCCCTTTCCTCCTCCTGGGGAAGCAGAAGTTCCTGAGGGCCAGTGAGAAGGTCAGAGGTCTCCACCGGCCTGGCCAGGAGCCACCAGGGCTGCTTCCTGCCAGGAGCCTTCAGCGAGCTGCTGCCCACCCCAAGGACACCCAAATAAAGTCACCTCCCCACCAGAGAGCATTTTGCCCTTTAAGGAAAGGTTATGTTTGGAGCCCAGAACAGATTTATGGTTTGATGAAGATTTCATCCAACCTTTTACGGACACAGTCAGCATCAAAGGGGCCCACCCAGGCCCATCTGCTACTGCTCTCGTGGGCAGACCTGGCCTGGATCCTGAATGAATTACAGAGGTACTGAACTTTGCTTTTCTTTGTTCTTTCTCCTTGTCTTCTTCTACCTCTGTATCCCACCCAAGACTTATCTGCATGGCCAAGTAGGCTTACAATCGAATCCCATTTTGTCTTTTCAAAGATGAGACTGAGGGTAATTAGTCAAAATGACCATCTAATGCGGCTTAATACATTTCCACGCCAGGAGTGTATGACTTAATACATTTCTACCCCGGGGGGGGGGGGGAAGCTTAAAGAAAAGACCCAGTAAGCATTTGTGTGCCCAGAAGTTTACGAACATCTCATTTTAATCTCGCAACAGCCTGTAAATAGATACAATGACCATCCCCACTTGCCCGACGACTGGACGGCTGAGGCTCAGAGAAATTCTATAACTCAGCCAAAGCCCCAGTGGCTGGTGAAGACACAGCTGATATTTTAACTCAGGTCTCTACGAGTTGTTTGCACTTCACCACACCAAGACAGATAGATACACAAAGGGATTTCTGGCACTGCTAAGAGATTGACAGTATCTACAGGAAGAGGCCAACATTTGACAAATCTATCACACCCTCTAAATCAGGGGTCCCTAAACTCCCCACCCCTGCTGGGGCCACGGGGACCCTGGCC
>NW_011889133.1:756153-758885 GCF_000151845.1 Pteropus vampyrus | reverse complement strand
TATTAAAAGGATTTGGGATTTTTTTATGTAAAATATCTAACATTGCATTGAGCGTGATAGTCAACAAATAGTATTGTTAAGCTTCTTATTTGAATTATTAATGGTATTAAGAAGCTCTCCAAGGCATCCAATTGTTATACATATCCCCAGGCTGAATGGGGCCAAGAAACAGCCCAGCCCTTCCATCCTTATCTCTCAAAGCAGAGATATGGAGAACTGCAAATTCAGGGCAAGTCTTAAAAAAGAGAGAGAGATTTTCAACAGCCTAAGAGCAGCTGCTCTGGTTTTCTGAGAATAGACCTCTACCTTAAATCCCTTCATTGACCACTCAGGCTTACAGGAGAATGTTCAGACCCCCAGGGTGACTCACAGAGCCCCTTAACTCCACCCCACCCCACCCCCAGCCTGCTTTCAGCCAGAGTCCTCCCCCACTTACACACCCCCAACCAGCTGTTCAGTCCACCAGCCCCTAAACACAGAATTCTGAGGCTTTGATCATGGCCTGAAGCATCTTCCTCACCTCTCACCTCAAGATCCCTTGTCATTAGGAGCCCAGCCAGAAGTCATCAAGTAAAACTAACTCCACCTTCTCTATGGCCCCATCACACTTTATATCGAAAAGAGGAAAGGAGATACTACTTACTCCTTCAAACAACCACCTGAGCTAAGTCTTATTATCCCCACTTAAAACAGGAAAATCTAGTTCACAAGGCCCAGGACATGGTCCCCAGATTGAGAGACCACAAGACCCTTTTCTCCACCCCACTAACACCCAAGCATAGTGGGCCTGTCTCCGACACCTGACTGCATTTCTTGTAAACAAAGTGCATGTCTTACTCATCTCTGAAACTTCCTCGCCCCTCAGCCCAGGCTCAAGCCCCAGCACCTGAAACCTAGTAAACTCCCAGTAAATGTTTGTCAGGTGAATCCTCGTCCCCACATGCACAGGATGCTGCTGGGCCGTCTTTCTGTTCTTCACAGAGACCAGAGGGCAGGGATTGTGGATCACTGAGGGACAGCTTTTCCAGGTAGATGGTCTCGGCGCCCTCCAAGAACGCGGGTTCGCTGGCAGGAGGATTTGACCTTGACAACCACCGGTTTGCAGGGCCTTGGAGAAACAACTTCCTGTTCCTCTTTTAACTACATTTGTTTTAAAGAAAAGTCTAAATTTTCAGTACAAAAAGTCGGGCTGTGTCGTGATCTCTGAGCTGCTGATCACACTCTGTGAAGATGGGGCCTGTGGACCAGGAAGGACAATGGCCGGGTCACCACGGTGCGCCTAGGCACAGCGTTCCCAAATTCTACACGTAAGGGCCCAAGGAAGCCTGGCTTAGTGGACAACTTTGCCACATCTGCAGCACTCGCCAGTTTTTTTGGTTTTTTTGTTTGTTTGTTTGTTTTGTTTGTTTTGCTTGGGGATCTGCCACCATCTGAGCACCAGGTTCCAGGTTAGAAGCTGGAATCTTCCTTTCCTGGCCTCCTTGGCTGCTAGTGTCAGCGTGGGGCCTGGGCTCCACGCACGTGGGAGAAGTCGCTTTGAAAGGGAACAACCTGAGGACCCAGGAGCTGCGTGAAGCCTGTTTTCTGGCTCAGGTGGAGTCAGCAGGAGTTGAGTGAGCAGTGGTGGAAACACTCGTCCAGTCCCAGGCAGAACTTCACGGTGTGGGCAGTGCGGTCTCTACCAGAACGAGGTCGTTCGAGGACGGCCCCTCCCTGAAGCCTAATTCTACAGAGATGCTGTGAGCTCCCTGATAGTCTTTATTAAATTCATTTTCTGCATAAATAGGCAGAGAAGTTTCTGTCGTTTGCACGCAAGACGCCAGAAGGGTGCACACCTCGTGTGGCCAACCTTGTGAAACAAAGCCTGCTCAGACCGAACATGCCTCCCAGCAATAGCTGACCTCTGAGCTCAATGGGGACACCATGGGCCTGGGACATGCTGAATGCAAAATACATATACACCTTGAAATAAGATGGAGAGGCTGCCTCTCGGGCTCTAAGACCCAATGCTGGAGAAGGACAAGGAGAACACCCCATGCATTCAATAAGGGGCCGTCTGTGACTCAGAAGCTGGCTCTGAAGATCATTTCTCTAAAGTTGTTTCCAGAAATGGTTTGGAACAATGGCAGCACCACTAGAAAAAATGTCTGTCACCTCCCACAGAGGCGACTTTGAGGGACAACATGTTTTTTTTTTTTTGATTTTGCAATTCTGGAGCATTTGCTAAAACGTCACGTCCCGTGACGGGGTGTGGCAGAAAAACACCAGGCGTCGGGAGAACAGTTTGGTTCCAATTCTGCCGCTAGCTTCCTATGTGCTTATTTTCCTTCTCTGGGCCTCAGTTTCCCTGTCTGCACAATTAAGGAGTTAACCTTTGCCCCCCCCCCCATTGCCTCTTTTAGGACTTTTCTCCTACAAAAGGCTGACTCCTTTGATGCCTGTGCCATTAGACCAGGGCCACCAGGCATGGCTATGCAGGTTGTATAAGTAGAGTGTGTCCTGGCCAAGGACACCCTCCTGAAGGGTGAGTAAAATTCAACGCCCACTCCCCAGCTATGCATCCTAGGATTTAGCTATTTCCTCCTGGAGGATGGACTCTTTTTTCCCCAATCTGCACAAAGATGTCACACGGGCTAGCCACGGCCCTCTTCTTTGGGCTTCTCCCCCTCCTCTTCGTCATTATCCCTCCTCGCTGCAGACTTGAGCTCCTGGGTACAATCATATTCACTGTC
>NW_011889133.1:749766-754318 GCF_000151845.1 Pteropus vampyrus | reverse complement strand
TCTCTCAGCAAGACCTTTACACCGTGGACTCAATTTTATCCTTCAGGTGTCAACTGAAAGGTTGCCTTCCAGCAAGACCTTCTCTGAGCACCTTGTCTGAAATTCCCTCAGCATTATTTTCTATCTGAAACGTTACTTTCTTCTGTAATCTGCCATTTAATATGTTTGCTTGAGTACCTGTCGATCGCCTGTACCCCCACAAAAATGATAATTTACATAAAGGAAGGACCATGTCTGTCTCATCCTCTATAATCCCAGTGTGTATCAAAATGACTGGCATGTAGTAAATGTTCAATAAATATTTGTCGAGTGACTAAATGAATCATTGTGATTTGTCCTTTGTCTAATCTGTCCCACATTATCCCATGCTCCCTTATATCTTTACCCTACTCACAAGTTTGCCAGGCCTGTTCCTCAAACTTCTCATGCCCTTCCCTGACCTCTTGCCTGTGCTCACACTGTCCCTTCAGTCTGGGTACCTTCCTACCACCCCCATTCCACTTTCATGTGGCCAAGATCTCAGACATCCTTCAAGGCCCATCTTCAACTCTAATACTGCGATTCCGCCATTAACGATTCTTGGAATCCTAGAACATTGGTTTTTGGAGATGGTGGTTTGAAATTGCATTTGCCACCTGAACTGCCCAGAGTGCTTCCTTGAGTGTGATTCTGAGGTCTAAGCCCCAAAGGCCATCCATGTAACAGATGGGGAGACTGATTTTCAGGCCGGTGGGGTGACTTTCCATGGGAAACACTTAGAGGCAGCGCTGAGAACAGAACTCGTATCTCTGGGCCACTGATATGGATTTCTGTCCAGCTGCCTTTTCTACACTCTCAGGCAGAGAAGCTGAGACTCACACAGACTGGAAAGACTACCAGGATTGTGAATTTTAACTTTAAAAAACTAATATACCTGTGCTCTTAGCGGAATGAACTGCAGAGACACGAACACCACAGTTTTGAAGAAAACAAGTTAAATCATCGCTAACACAAGCTGGACATGTCAATATTACGTTTGTTTGCCTGTCTACCCTTTCCAAACCATCCACAGTATAGAAAAGAGACAATTTGGTGACAGGAAAAACAAGCGGGCATGGGAATCAAGAGAATCAAGCCAACCAACTCAGCCACCATTTAACAATAATGTTAAGAAAGTCATTGACTCTCCCAAGGCCTCACTTTTGCCTAGTGAAGTGGGAAGGTAAGAACAATTATTTCCAGCTCAATTGTTCTGTTTTTCATGCCAACGTGTTGGGGTGCCTGAGCTCCCGATACAATCAGATGGAAACCACTTCCATCCCCAGCCTGCAACACCTGTCTTTAGTCAACTCCTTTGGTAATTACTGTATTTCTTTTCCCAAACATTGAAAAATAACTTATTATTAACACAGCAAATAACTACCACCTTCCAGGGACTCCGACAGCCTAATGAGACCCGCAATACGGAGCTTTCAGCCAGCTGGATCCCAAGGACACTCAGGGACTTCCAGGTCTTATCCTGGAAACTAAATAACCACCACATTGGTGCCTCCTTTTTCCTAAGGGCAAAGTTCACATCCATGCTCTTTGATCCTGGCACTTTGGGATGACAGTCCCCAAACTCTGGGTCACTGAAATACTTTCTCTGCCAGAAACTAGACCCAGCCCACCTAGTGTGAAGCCTGGGTCTCCCTTTTATCATCAGAGATCGCTTCATCCCCATCATACAGGAAGACATCTTGAACTTATGGGACTATTCCAGACCCAGAAGAAAGACAGCCCAACCTTGGATGTCCTTAAACCTGGCCCACATTTTCTTAGGGACCGGAAGAGAAGTTTTCCCTGAGTATTTTTATAGAGGAGGGGAAGTCCGAGATTTTATTTTCTACTCAATTGGTACATCTCTACCATCATGGGAGTCCTTCCTCCATGAACAGTGGAAGTCCAAACATAGATTCCCAGAAACCGTTTGAGTCAGTGCCAGCTCCAGTTGGCTCACCGATAACTTCCCCAGGAAGCCAACCAGCCTCACACACCATCATCCAGCCAAGGAGACCTGAAAACATCACTTTCAGCATGAACACTGAACTGGCCACTGCAAAGCTGTAACTTGAGGACTTCTACTTACAAGAATATCAGAAGTGTCCCCCACTCCCAAGAACATAGTTTAACTAATTCTGTGTTCTGGCTCAGAGAGGATGAGGCTATTTGGTTCAATCAAGTCAGTGGTTAGGGACGTTAGTACTCACAAACGTCTGCATCTCTTCTGACGTCAGTCTTGACTTCATCTTTCTGGGTTCTTTTAAAAAAACAATCAACTGGTTTGCTTTAAGCAAAAATCAGTTTTTCTCACCTTTCCTCCTGTACTTTCTTTATCCAGTTGTCCAATCCTTTAAGCGAACATGCTTTGGGCACCTGCCTCATTCCAGGCACTGGGGGTGCAGAGACGTGTAAATGCAACCCCAACCGAAGAAACTGCCCAAAAAGCAGGGGAGACAGACAAGCATGCAGAGCCGTTACAGTATGGCCAGTCTAGGTTCTTCTATCGGCTTGTTCCCAGGGCTCGGGGGACATGAAGTGGAGGACGAGTGGGGTGCTAGCCGAGGATAGTTCGAGCAGATTTGGGGAACCCAGTTCTGATTATCCTCTGTCCATGTAGGAGGCATCTTCAGTTAGGCAAGAGTTGTGCCACGTGACTAAATAATAAAGTACAGAACAATATAGGGTAAGATGCCCATCGAACACAATATGCTTTTATCTCACGTCCCCAGGTTTCCAGCTATTCAAGCGAGAAAATGAGCCCTCGAGTGGCTTTTGAGGTGGGAGAGAATGTGAGACATTTACACCCTGGTGGAACTGTAGGTGGTCCCGTGCTGTGCTCTCAGCCAGGGTATTAGCCCTGTCTGTGATCCCTCACCGATACACACCGAAAGGTGGGTGTGTGCGTCCACGACATCCTGTGCTTCCTGTGCAATGACGTTTACTATACTTTATTATTCATTGTTAAACTCCGAAAGAGCAGGAATCACTTGTATATTATTTATTGCTCTATCCTTATCATCTAGCACGTGCCTGGTCTATGGAAAGAAAAATATCGTTAAAAAAAAAAAAAAGCATATGGAACAAAATAGTGGACCACTACTTCTCAAAACTGTCAAGGCCAACGAAAATAAAGTCTGAAACACCGTCACAGCCAAGAGGAGCCTAAGGAGACAGGATAATTAAATGCGATGAGGTCTCCTGGATAAGATCCTAGAACAGAAAAAGACAATAGGTAAAAAGTTAGAAAGTCTGGATAACATATGGACTTAGTAGTAATGTGTCAATATCGGTTCATTAATCGTGACAAGTGTGTCATACTCATGTAAGATGTTAATAACTAAGAGAACTGGATGCGGGATTGATGGGAACTCTTACTAGATCAGCAACATTTCTCTAAATCTAAAACTCTTCTAAAAGAAAAGATATGTTGACGAAAATATGGATAATCGTCTTCAAGCACCTTTGTGCCCTTCCCCTGGCCAGCTAGCGGTCCATCTCTGCTCTGACCCTGTCATTTGCCCTTCTGACTCGATAAAAGACGGTCTCTCCTTTCTAAGCCTGGAGCCATGGGACGTGCTCCTGCTTGGCAGTAAGAACCCATCGTTCCACCATATGACCTTGTATAAATCATTACCCTTCATGGGACTTAGTTTACCCATCTACTCAATGGGAAGATGAGACTAGAAGACTCTTCAAGTTGCTCCATGAAGCCAGGGATGGTATCCGATTCTCCTCAGTATCCCCAGCTTCTAAGACAACCCCAGGCACATAGTAGGCACTAGATAAAAGTTTGTCGAATGAATAAATCAATAAACACTGCCTGAGGCTCTAACACTCTAACCACACACTGAAACTTCTAGAATCAGCCCGATGTCTCCAAATCTCCTTTCTTGTGCCCTTGATTTTAAGCTCCCTGAGTCATATCTCTGTGACTCCAACATTGCTCATAGCGACTGTATGAGCATTTTTGATAACTGAGAAGACTTGCGCCCATTGGTCAAACCCCCCGGAGTACCTCCTGAGATGGCGGGGCCACCGTAGCTAGACCCTGTCATTCCTGCTTCTGGGGGTGTTCTTCCCAAGGGCTCCATCTGCCCCTTCTTAGTATCTTTCTTCAACAATCCTAGTATGAGAGGGCCCAGAACTCCAGGCCTCTGTTTAGGAGACTCTGGCAAATATTTCGGAGGAAGACAGCTCAAGCCCAGAAAAGACAGACACTGGAAGTCACCAACAAATAAAAAATCTCTGCCACTCCGCTCTAAGTTGTCTAGAAACCCAGATTTTAGTCCCAGGCCCCAATCTGCTTGTCATCCACACTCTGAGACCTGGGCACGTTTTGCTCTGTGCCTCTGCCTGGCTCCCCTCCCCAAAGATGGGGCATCGGGGAGACGAGAATGAGCCTTCTTCTCGGTTCCTCGAAGGGGCTGCACCCCCTCTTATCTCTGGATATTTCTTCTGCACAGAACAGTTTCCCAAATAACAGCTTAGAGAGCGGGCTCCTGGCATACACCGTGTCTAAGGTCCCCCTGAC
>NW_011889133.1:738027-749101 GCF_000151845.1 Pteropus vampyrus | reverse complement strand
CCTGACAGACAACATCTCCCCTTCCTTCCCAGCCACCTGGACTGCCTCATTTGTGCTTTGGAAGGAACAGTGGGCAAGAGTGTGGGCTTTGAACTTCGACTTGGCTGATTCTAGGCCTGGCTCTTTCATGTACTTGACATTGCTGATAGTGACTTTATAAGCATTTTGGTCCTAACTGAGAAGACCTGCGCCCACTGGCTCAGGGCTTGTTAGCGTCAAACTCCCTGCAGTACCTGCTGAGATAATCGAGATACCTAACTAATGTCTCTGAACCTCAGCTTCCTTATCAGCAGATGAAAATGCCCCTCTCGGAAGACTGCAAGGACTACATGAGATAATGCTTGGAAAATGCTAGCACAGTGGTAAAACGCAGTCAGCGTGAGCTCTCTCGTAACCGTCCGTCCTACAATGGCGACTGCTTCTGTGTCACCTGCAGACATCATTAGTGCCCGGAAGTCTTCACGGAAGATGGTGAACATCTCCAGATTGAATATTTCCTTCTAAGGATCATTCCAGCCCCTTTTTCCCCCAAATCCATGACCATCCAGAGCCCAGCTTCCTGTGTCTCTCTCTAGTCTTTTGTGCCCACATGAATTTGGGCAGAATTCATTTAGAAGGAGGCACCTCCAAACCTGGCCTCACCCCAAAATCATCCGATGAGCTTTCGGTGACTGTGAACATCTGGAGCGAGCCCAGGAGGTCCTGATTCATCAGTCTGGGTGACATTCAGGATGGGTATTTTCGAAGCCCACCAGAGTGGCTCTGGCTGGAGAACAAGCTTTGCAACCCCTAGTCTAAACTGAATGGATGCTCACGTGATACTGAATGAATGAATGAATGAATGAATGACAGGTCTACCTGTACAGGAAGAAATGTTAATATTTCCCCCAGACCTGTGCTCCGGACCCCAAAATACACGCCTACTTGTTCCACAGCTTATCAGAGCACAAAGACTCAGCCACTGCCGTGACCCTTTACTTCTTCTGCCTCCCCCGATCTCACCCCCCACTTTCTCCGTGTTCTCACCACCTCCCCCACGCCCTGCCCAGTTTCCCACCTTAGCCCTTTCAGCTCCCACTCCACCACCTCCCACGGTAACACTTGGAAATCGGGGGTCCTCTCCTCATCCCAAGACGCTTGTGTGAGAAGAGGCTTCGAACACCATAGCTACACAAAACAGATTTATTTGATGAACCACAGTGACCAGCAAGGTCAGAAAATAGCACAAATATTGCGAAGAAGGGGTGAGTCGGGGATGAGGGAGCATCACAGCAGGCAGCCCCTTCCGCCTCTGTCCAGGACTACTGATGATTTCCAGGCAGGAGGTCTCTGCAGGTCACAAAGGAAGGAGGGCCTCAAAGGGGCATCCTCTTTCCTTCTAGAAGCTTTTTGCAGCCTTGACTGGATGCTCTGAGGACAGTCCTTGGCTGAGAAAGCAAGTCTGTGGAAGATTCTGGCCTGCGATGGGGACCCCTCTCCCTTCTCCTCCACCAACCCCGCTCCCAGAGTTGGCTCCACCCCAGCAATGGCCACACTGTTCATGTACACCAAGCCAGGCTCTTCCTGTCTCCATGACGCATGTCTTGTCCACGTCCAGAGTCCCCCAAGAACAAAACTTGGAACGCACACGCCCCGTTTCCAGCTCACCTAGGCCCCGCCGTCAATTCTGCCCTTGAGGTCTCTCTGGCGGTGTGGACATAACACTGTCAGCCCAGCTACTGCTGGCTGCTCCAGTCACTGCTCCCAGCCCCCCAACCCAGCAGGAGAAGCCAAGGGATCTGATGCCAATAGTGAGGTGAGAAAAAACCCACCAGTGCTCTTCACCCCATGGCAAGCAGGTGCCCCCTTAGGGGAGGAGCACAGACCTTGGAAAGGAAAGCATGCTGAAGGGGACATTCATAAACTCAAAGTGGGGGGTGGGGTGGGGCATGGGAAAGGGGCCAGGAAGCTCTTAACCAGCCTCCTGGCTCCCCCACGGAACTAGGGAAGCGGGGTACCCAACACAGAGGACGTCCCCAAACCTTGGGCGCCAGCTGCTCTGGGGAAAAGTCTCCCTATAGGGAGCCAGGAGCGAACACAAACAGACTTCTCTCTTAAAACACGGGCCAGCCGTAGGAGCCCCCAATCCAGTGGGGGTGGACTCGCTTTTATTCTCCATTGCTTCAATATGTCCCTTCTTCCCTCGAGGATACTGTGTGAGAAGTGGATATGTGTTGGAGAGGACGGGGTTTGTTCAGCTAAGTGACACGTGACACAGGCACACTGCTCTTCACGCTATGCTCATTAGGCTGACACTCACGCGCACACGGCAAGGGTGTCCGCCACCGCCAAAGTGGCTCCTGGCACTGAGTAGCAGCAGTGCCCAAGAAAAGCGTCTGCCCTGAGGGTGACCGGCAGCTCAGACTGCCCCCCCCCCCGGCTTTCTCCACTTTTCCTTGCAAACTCCCCATTCGCACCGTGAAACCCAGGAACCCGCCGTTTCATCAACCCCACTGCCTTCCAGGTCCCGCAGAAAGCAGAGGATGAGGCACAGGGTCTGAGGAAATCTGCAGAGGCACATCTGGCTGGCGCCGTGGAGGGCTTGCAGGAAGGGAGGCCCCTTCTGGAATCGTCGTAACCCGTCCCACCCCCCAGCCCCCACCCGTGCCTGCAATCACGGCGCGCGGATCCGATTTGCGGGAAAGTTCTGGAGACTGCAGCTCTAACTCTGTGCCGGCACCCAGCCCACCCACGCCCCGGGCCTCAGGAACAGGACAAAGAGCCTGGACGAGGAGCAGTGTTTACACGCTTCGGGATTCTTAACCCTTGGGAGCCCTTTGAACAAGGAGAGGATAACGGGAAGAAGAAGGGGTTGCGGGAGGGGGCGCGAGCCAGAGGTACGATGCAGAGTAAAAATTGCAGAGACAGAGTGAGAAACAGAGGGAGGAGGAAGGGAGAGAAAAGTAACAGGAAAGAAGGGAGAGAAAAGAGATGGAGACGCAGGACAAGGGCAGGGGGAGGGGAAGGAGCGTTTCTGGAGCCAGACGCAAACGTCATTTCACCGCCCCTGTGACATCCCCGCTTTATACAGACGGAGAAACTGAGGCTCAGAGAAGAGACGCGTGCACAGTCAGTCTCACAGACGTCGGCGTGGGTCTGCGGGGCTCAGCCTCCTTCCAGGAAACCACACGCCTCCGAGCGAAACTAAAGGAGAAAGGACGAGAAGGAGGCGGGAGGCAGGGAGCAGGGAAGGAAGTCAAGTGCAAGAAAGAAGGTGCCCTGGGCTGACTTCGGGGAGCAGGGGCCGGGCGGAGAGCGCCAGGCTGCCCCGGGACCCCAGCCCTAGTCAACCACGAGGGTCTCTTGGCTGTAGGGAATGGATTTCTCCTGCATCTGCTCCCCGCCCTTCCCGGAGTTGGGGCCGGGCCCCTGGCTGTGCCCCGAGGAGTAGCTGGCCGACTTCTCCCCGCTGCTGCTGTGCGCGGCGCCCCCGCACCGGCTCCGGCCGCAGCAGAGCATGGAGGCGCAGGCCTGGCGGAAGCGGGGGTCGAAGAAGGCGTAGAGGAAGGGGTTGAGGCAGCTGTTGACGTAGCTGATGCAGGTGCAGTAGGGGAAGACGTTCATGAGGAAGAGGTCGAAGCCGCAGGGCCAGCGCAGCAGGCTGCCCAGCATGTAGAGCGTCTTCACCAGGTGGTAGGGCGTCCAGCACAGGGCGAAGGTCACCACCAGCATCACGATGATGCTGAGCAGCCGGCGCCGCTTCCGCAGGCCCTCGGCGCGCTCCTTACGGAAGTGGCCGGCGATGGTCTGCGCGATGAAGAAGTAGCAGGTCAGCATGATGGTGAAGGGCACGACGAAGCCCAGGGCCGTGGACGAGACCCCCAGGCCCACCTCCCAGGCCCACTCCAGGCTGGAGGTGGCCACCATGGAGTAGTCCATATAGCACTGCACCTTGGTGGTGTTGTCCAGGCTGGGGACCGCCGCGGTGGCACGGAACACCATGACCGGCATGGCCAGGAGGGCGGCCAGCACCCACAGGACCGCCGTGGCCACGGCCCCGCTGACGCGCAGCCTCAGCCGAGCGTTGGCCACCGGCCTCACGATGGCCAGGTAGCGGTCGAAGCTGAGGCCGGTGAGGCAGAAGACGCTGGCGTACATGTTGACGAAGATGAGATAGCTGCTGACCTTGCAGGCGAAGGCCCCGAAGGGCCAGTCGTAGTCCCGGTACGTGTAGGTGGCCCACAGCGGCAGGGTCACCACGAAAGTCAGGTCCGCCACCGCCAGGCTGGAGATGAAGATGTCGGCAGAGCGCCTCTTCTCCCGGCTGCTCCGAAACACGGTCCAGAGCACCAGGCCGTTGCCCGTCGTGCCCAGGAGGAAAACCAGCATGTAGATGGCAGGGATGAGGGCCCCCGAGGACTTCCAGTCCGTGTACTCACACTCGGACTGGTTGTCTGCCCCATAATCGTTGCCGAAATCGCTGTCTTCCTCCATGCTGGGGAGCAGAGTGAGGACGGGCGGGGGACCCCAGGGGGAACCAGCTCCGTGGCTGTGTCACCAACTCAGCAAGAGCCCGGAGCTTCTGGCTTGAGCCTTGGAGGGCAGGCGCCGAGAGCTGAAGGTGCCCAGAGCCCTTGGCAGCAGCAGGAGGGGGATGCCTGCTCCTGCAGACACCTCCACCCTCCTGCCTTGCCCCAGCCTCAGCGGAGACACTTCCTGCGCCCTCCTGAGTCTCTGTCTCCTCCTTGGCTCGTCACTCCCTCCTCCCACCTACAGACCAACCCCTCACTTGTGAGTCTTAATATCTTTCAGTTACAGCCCACTTTTTTTTTTTTTTTTTCCCTTCTTGTCACTGTGCAAGTGGACCAAATTGACCCCTGCCGTGCTGGGCAGAATGTTATCTGTGGCTTGCAGCCCACTCTCCTCCTGGCCCCACCTCTGTCCCTCTGGTTTCCTCTGGCCTTTGGAATGCCTCCTCCTTAGTGCTCCCCACCCTCTGGTCCTCACCCCCTCCCACCCCCTCTAAATGGGGCAAATTATGCAGATGGAAATCCAGCCTGAGCTGGAGCCAGGGGAGGGCAGGGGGCTAGGAGGGTGTGAGATTTCTCAGGATGGTCTGAGCATCTGGCAAGACCTCCTGGCAGGCAGGTCTGGCCCCTTCCGTCTCTCCTACCCTCCTCTCCTGCCCCGCCAGACTTCACTCCGCTCTTCTGCTCACGTCATGCTCCTTTACCCCTGGGCTTTGACCCACTCTCTGGGAATGTTTATAAGCTGTTGGCTTACAGCAGTTTGCAGATGGCATAGGAAGTTTTAAAGAGTCAAGACAGAGTCACAGAATGAAAGACACCCCAGATAAAAAGGATCTCTGAGTCATTAAATCTATGGGGAAACCGAGGCCCATGGGCACAGGACGAGTCTTGTTCTGGTTTTGTTGTTTGCTTTTCTTCTTCTCCAAGCACCTAACACAGTGCCTGGCATATTGTAGGTGGTTGCTAAATGGTTGTTGAGTGAATAAGTGGATGAATGAATTAGGGAAAGAAAGAAAAAAGGAGTCTAGATATAGAGGAATGAGTGTATGAATTACTATGTAATGAGAGCACGGATACATTTCAGTCCTCAGGTTCTTACTGCCCTACATGGACCAGGAGGATTCTGTAAGGCCGTGTGGGGACAGGAAGCGACAGCTAGAGGAGGAGGCAGAGAAAGGGGTGGCCACTGAGTCAATCCATGGGCACGGTCCCACAGAAACTCCCTGTGTCCTGTCTACCCACCTCTCCAGGACCTCTGGGCAGGAAGGAGGAGGGGATGCCCAAGATAAGAATATGCACTTACCCCACCCCCCAAGAATGGAGGAGAGGCCATCTAAAGTTGGGGAGGGCTAAGGTGAAACAAAATCCAATTAGTCTTGGCCACCTCCCCAGCAAAGGGCTTGCAAAACTAGAATCCTCCGTATGAAGGGAGGTTTGTTCAGAAAACCTTCTGCAGAGATCATAAAGCAGGACTCCAAACTCAAATACCCACAGGACCAGGCTAAGAACGCATGTGGTTAAAATAGCCGATTTGAGACAGTAAGGCATGGTGGGGACTGCGGCAAACCAGAGCAAGCACACGCCTCGGCTCCCATCTCTGCTTGCTAGCATGACCACGCCTTCTGGGTTTCTAACATGACTTCGAAATCTGGATTTTATTAGAAATTTCCAAATTTGTAAATTTGGGAGATTGATTCCATTGGGGGGCAAGACAAGGAAAATGTATCCTCGGCCCCCAGCTGGTGCTCTTTGAACGGGGGCATGCCAAGAATAGAAGGTGAGAGAAAAACAGGGAGGACCCGGCTCGGAGGAAGAAACATAAAATGCGAAGACAGAGAAATGAAACACAAGCATGGCCAAAGCCTCGAGGTGCAATGCGGAGATGCAGGAGAAGAGGCAGGAAAGAAAGATAAAGATCCTGAGGGTCTTGGGTGACCGCAACCCAACGGCAAGGTGAGAATGAGAACATGTCGGTGTTTCTCATGAGGATGACATAGTGAGCGCTTACTACATGCTCGGCGTGCATCTAAACGTTCCATTTTCTACGCACTTATCTCTTTTCATCAGCAAAACAACTTTTGGAAGTCCTCTCATTAATCCTAATTTACAGAGGAGATAAACTGAGGCCCGGGGAGATGAAATAAATTGGCCGAGATCACCCAGCTAGTAATTGTCAGAACCAGAATCTAAACCAAGGCCGTCTTGAGTCCATGGACTAAACCGCTATGTTCTCAAAGGGAAAAAAAAAAAAAAAAAAAACCGCTATGTTCTCAAAGGGAAAAAAAAAAAAAAAAAAATCCAACCCTTTTTAAATTGAGCCATTTGTTATCTGTGGAGCATTCTGGAATGTGAGACAGTGCTAGGATACCTGTAATTTACTTTGAAATAAGCTCTTTTGGGTGAAATTAAAAATAGATTGACTAAAATATTTCAGAGAGATTTCCCACTCTTGACTGAACAGGGTAGAGGAATCCAGGCTATGGTCCATACTGCACCCTTGGGGTTAGCGCCAGAGCGTGACCTGGAAGTTGCTCCGTGCCCCGCCATCCCCAAAGGGGGCTCCTGGTTGCCTGAAGCCAGCGGGAGAGTTCACAGGACCCAGCCTCTGGAATCCTGGCGGTCTGCAAAGTGGCGATTGGGACACCCAGAGCTGGAGCTCCATGGATCTCACGGTCCACTGGGTAGGAACTGCCGGGGCCTGCTTGCTCCCGCGTGTCTGTCTAATAGAAGTCTGTGCAGGTGGCAGGATGGCTGTCATTATAACCCCACAGCAAGCTTTGGTGGCAACAGTTAACCTTCAACCATGTCAGACTTCTTCATCCTCCATCTATCCAAAGGGACCTTGGAGCTGTGCGGGAACCAGTTTGGCTCAGGCCAGGTCACAGCTGACATTCCCGTAATGAACAAAATGACTGCTCGGGACATTCCAGGATAAAGGCCAAGAGTCTGCACTGGCTCACCCAGAAAGGTGTAGGTAACCCTCCCCTTTGCAGCTAGGAACATTGAGGTGGCAGGGAGTATGTGAGCTCAGAGTGTCCCCAGATCAGGTCCCTCCCCCTAGCTGTTCCCACTTGGGTCCTGAGCAACAGGATATGCACCTCTTTAATCTTCTGGCCTTAGGCTCTCTGCCTCACAGGGGGTAAGAAGTTGGTAATCCCACCAGAGGAACTAGACCGGTTGAACTGAGAGAGAATGGGGGACCCAGGCTGGGAGAGAACCTCTGATTGGGGCACGAGGCAGTGGAGTGCTGATAAGACCCAGCCTCCAGCCAAGAACCAGCTGGAACCTGATAGCCTGACTGCCCCCAGCAATGGCAGCCTGAAATGAGCAGAATTATCCAGCCTCACTTCTCACCCAGCCTGATAACCTAGGTCCCTATCCACAGACACAGAAGATAAAAGTTTAGTAAACAGGACCACTAGCTGGAGGCAGACGTCATGTGCCCCCAGAGCACAGAAGGTAGGCCTCACCAGGTACCAGGTACCAGGGCAGAACCTGCTTTAAATGCCTATTGAGCTAAAGTCATAGGAGGCACTCAGGATCGGATGGGATGGGGATGGGATGGGAAAGGCGGGTCCCCCGCCCCCGGGCTACTCCCCTGCATCAACAAGGGCACCTTTGAGCCACATTGATCCAGAATAATCCACCCTGAGCCATCTGGCAAACCAGCTGCTAGGACAGAACTATTGGCCAGTGTCCCCGGGGCTGGCCTGCCTACAGAGGCCAAATGGGTTTCCTGGGGGACTTCTCTCTGTCTCCCGGGTGACTTTGTAGGGTATTGCGATGAGCCTGAGATGAACAGTGCCTGGCAGAACAGAGCCCCAGATGTGTCCCAGGACCCTTTGAGGAGAGTGCTGGGGACCTCTGGAGTCAGTCACTAGCCCTCACCCACCCCACCCCCAGCTGGTTCCTGGCCCAGAAAGCAGAGACAGGCGTGGGCCTGTGCCCACGGCTGTGTGGCTGTGTGGCTGTGTGCATTTGCGTGCAGGGTTCGTGTGCGCCCTGCAGCCCCTTGTGAGCAGACGGGGGCTTGTGTGTGCATGGGGCACGCATGTGCATCGGGGGCAGTTTTTACGGAGTGAGTATGTGGTGTGATCAAGAATATGATACACATTCTCCTCAGAGGACAGCAAAAGGCGGTTAATTGGGTCTCTGTAAGGGTCTGGGACAAGGGGAGAATAAAGACTTGCCCAGGCCTTACCCCAAGCTCTGGGCGGAGGGCATCCACTGGAAGCCTTGACTTCCCACCTCCTCCCTCCCAGCTCCCGGCTCCAGCCCCCTCACTTCACAGGTCTGCTTTGAACCCCAGGAACTCATCCAAGGCAACAGAGCCCTTTTCTCTCTTCCCAAGAGGCTGCAGCAGCTGTGTCCCTAACAGCTGGTGGTGTTATCTGAGGGTGGGGGGGAGCAGGCGGAGTGCCCAGCCCACTCTGGAATTCTGCCTTTCTCTGGCCACACAACCCTCCCTGCCTTCCACAATCACACACCCACAAGTCCTACTTTAGCAGCTTATCTGACCAAAAGCAAATGGCCAGACAATTAAAGCAGACCCCCCATCCGCAGCTCCTTCCTCCCTGGCCATTTGGTGCTACTGCAAACTCCCAGGCCATCCTCCAAACTCCTAAACCTCCCTGGGCTCTGGAGCCAGCACATGTGGGGGAAAACTGCTGGAGAACCAGGAAAAACGAGTTCCGGTTCCATCTGGGCCACTCATTCATTCCCTCGGCAAATATTTATTGAGCAGCTACTATGGGCCAGACTCTGTTGGAGGCACCAGACACACACTGAACTGTGCAAACAATTCAGATGTGTCCCTGATCTGCCCGTACGTTCTAAGAGTAAGAAAAAAAAAAGTAAACGGAGTAAACTCAGATAGTGATAAGCACTACGAAAAATGTAAAACTGGACAACGACCCAGAGGATCAATGGAAAGGGGGCGTTTGCAGACGAGATGGCCTCCCCGAATCGGGGGGGGGGCCTCTTGGGTGTCGCTGGCTTTCTAGCTTTGCTGTGGCACCCTAGACAAGACTCCTCCCCCTCCCTGAGCCTCAGTTTCCCTCTCCGTACATGAGGACATTGAAACAGCCAGGGCGAGGCTAGCTTTCTATGCTTCTGGGAATGGTAGCAGTGGCTCCCAGAAGTGACTGGAGAAATGGATTTCTGCTAGAAAGGCCAAAACAGGAAGGCAAACTCCCTTGGGGGGGCAGGTCAGGGATGGGCAGGGTCAGGTCGGAACCCGTTCATCCCGCCACAGCACCAAGCCCCACCCGATGGGCCCTCTGTTAGATTGTGAGCTACGGGGTTCTGCGAGCCTTTCCTCACCGCCCCTCCCCCTCCCTCACCCCCATACCCGCCCGTCACTCATCCCCTCTATGCACAGCACCCCAAGCATAACTGGCCTCTAATAAACGCACAGGGACCGTTTGGCTGCAGGCAGTAGGATGAGCATTTCTGTCACCTGGGAAGCAGTCAGGGCTTTTTTCTTTAGGACCTCCTGGAGAGGGGCCAGTTTCTCATGACTTAGAGTAGGAAAGGTTCCTAAAATTCACTGAGGCCCTTGATTCCCAAGCTGAGGTCCGAGGCCCTAGAAGGTAGTCATGGAGGGAGAGGAGGTAGCATGGGCCAGCGTCCACATGTCACAGAACCCCGCCACACACACACACACACACACACACACACACCCCTTCATGAGATCACTTTCCCTAAATGTCAAGTGCCGGCTTGGGTTCTGAGCTTGGATTTTGAGCTTGGATTTCCACAGCTCGATGGGGTGACTCGTTACTCCATGCTGCTCAGAGTGCCTTTGATGAAGAAAAACTGAGCAGACGAGTTAATTACTATTTAATAAGTGGAGTGAGCTAGAACAACAGCATCCTCCCAAAGTGACAGCTCATGAATCGGGCGGAGGACAGGAAAGACAGCAAAGTGGCCTTTGCGGGTGCAAAAGTTGCAGCCGCTCATCTATTTCATAAACGTGACTTTCCTGGAAAGCGAGCGCCAAGGAGAGAAAGGGAATTCATCCAGGTGTCCCCACCAGGTCAAGGCCCTGTCCCCCTGCACCACTCATCACTACAGATCAGTCCGGAAGAAGCCTTCTTCTTGGAGCTCACTGGCCTTTGTTAAGCAGAGAGGAGGGGCTTGGGCAGGAGGCTGCTAGGACAGGAAGCAGAGCAGAGGCCGGAAGGAGGTCAGGAAGAAGCTGGACGGGTGGCTGGGCCCCGCTCACGCCCAGCCCTACCAGCCTTCAAGAGAGCAACGCGGCGTTTCCAAAAATATTTACAGTGAGTCTAAATTAACGAGGTACTGTATCAGCGCTAACAATGAGAGGATGTGGGTCCTCCAGGGGAGAGGACCAGCGCAATCAGGCCGAGGCTGCATCAGAGCAACTGGAGCCTGGGGAAGGCCAGCCAAGCGCCGCTGGAGGAGGAAGTGAAGCCCTGCACCTTGGGGACAGAGCAAGCGCTGGAGACACACTGCGGCATCCAGGAAGCCTGGCGCACACCCTGCCCTGCAGCAGGAACGCATCCTAGACCCTCACAACTGCAAAGAGCATCTTCCGCCTGCCT
>NW_011889133.1:730056-734632 GCF_000151845.1 Pteropus vampyrus | reverse complement strand
AAAAAAAAAAAAAAAAGCTTCAAGTGTCTTGAGGCTAAAATTCAATTAGCCTGGAAAAATCAAGCACTGTTTTGTTGCCACCGAAGCGACACGGATGAGCTGGACCCGCACTGTCCAGGGCGTTAGCCATGCCTCACCTGTGACCATCAAGCACTTGAAATGTGGCCAGGGACGAACAGATGAGCTACGGGTTTCAGAGACTGACTCTAAAGAAAAGAATGTAAGCTACCTCATTTGCAACTTCTCACAGATTCCATGTCAGACTATATTTTGGATATATTGATTATATTTACATTTATTAATTGGGATATATTGAGTGCATTTACATTGATTACAGGTCAAAATATATTTCAGATCTATTGGGGTAAATATATTATTAAAATGAAATTTTACCTGTTTCTTATACTTTTTTAGTGTAGCTACTAGAAACATTTTAATGACACATGTGGTTCCCATTATAGTTCTAACTGGATAGCGCTGAGCTAAAGAATCAATGATCCAGAGATTTAAGACATTCACTCTGGAGGCATCTTCGAAGGTGGGCTGGAAAGGGGAGGCCCGCTAGGAAACAGAGCAGTTGTCTGGACTTGTATTAAAGGGAGGACTCATTTCTTTTGTCACAAGTCAGAATCCAGGAAAAGATGTGAATTCTCTTCTCCCTAAGCTAGAGCCCCCACGTAAACAAAGCATTAGTAATAGGTAAAGCCTATACCTGACAGGTGAAGTTTTATCAGGCATGGCACTAGCACATTTAAATGTTCTACCCAATATAATTTTCATAAAAATAAGAAATTTTTCCGTAAAGATTTCATGAGATAACTTACAGTATGATTCCCAATTCACAGAGTGATAAACCACAGTTCGGAGAGTTTTACCACTGGAGCACATGACTTACAAGGAACGGGATTTGAACCCTGGACTTAGATTCCAGAAGCCTGAGAACCAAGATATTCTCTCCCAACAAAGGTCCCTGCTCCTGCACCCAGTGTGACCTGCTAGCATTTCACAGAAGGGGGACATCAGAGGAGCCGGCTCTCTCCTGCACTACAGCACTGGGCGAGCTGTCAACAGCCTGTCTGCACTGCTGAGGTTGGGTGGGGAACAATTCACCCATGGCTGTTCCCCAGGGCTCACCGGGTTCAATGGCTACAACAGCTCAGGGATAATTTGCAAGACCAACATGCTTTACCACCATTGAAAGAGCCAGCTCTGAGGACAAAACACCTGATTGCAAACCCTGGCCATGCTATTGTCCCTTTCCAGGCCTCGGGCTCATTAACAAGAAAACGGGGTGAATAAAGTACAGTGGTTGTCAGAATTATGAGGTACTAGATGAAAAGACAGCTCTGTTCCTGGCACAAAGGAATTGCTCAGAAAACACTGCCTGTTACAATATCTCGTTTAATCCTCACACTAACCCCGAGGGATAGGGAGGAGTGAATATGATAAATAAAAATGATAACATTCCCAGTTTACAGATACAGAAATTGAGGCACAAAGAAATTAAGAAATTTGTCTACATCCCTCAATTTCTAAGTATTGGAAGCAGGATTCCGACCTAGGATGGCTGGTTCCGGGGTCTGCAGCCTTAACCACCGTGGTACACAGTTCGTGATCTTGAACAATTGGTGAAACTACGTTTTTTTCCTTGTTCTTTTTTAATGACTCTTCCTATCTTAGTTTCTTAAGGGATGAAAGGTGCCTGCTCTCCCTGCCCAAGGCTTTGCTAGCAGCCAGTGTGATGATGGATAATGTGCAGCTCGGGGTGAGCCCAGAAGTAGCTCTTTGGATAGGTACCACAGATATCCAGCCGCAATCTGCCTTTGCCAAAACAGCAGGAGGCAGGTGACTGCTTGTGGCTGCTTGGGGCCCTGGGGATGGTTGGGGAGAGAGAAATAAGCACTGGGCACCAGAGTGCCTGCCAGACAGGAGCACAAAGCTGCCTCCTGAGGTAGAAGCTGCGCCCCCACCCACCCACCCCTACACACACACACACTAGTGTCAGGTGTGCTTCTTACCTCTGGGTGATGCTGACCTCTGGTGGAGAAGAGCTGGTAACTCACCCGTGACCTTCCCCTGAGCCGGATTTCCAGGTTGGCTTCTCGGCCTTGCGTTGCAGGCAGACATCTCACAAGCTGAGCCCCTAGGGGGCTCAGGGGAGCCAGACCCCTCTATCCTCTAGGCTCCCATTGAAGCTGGAATTGCCCACCCCAGAATCTTCCAGCTGCGGGGCTGTGCTAAGAATCGTTAGCAAAGGGGACTTAGCCACAGTCCAAGAAGGTGATGAATCTGAGGCCAAGCGGCTCTGAGGACCCAGCTCCGTCCCCCAATCTCTGGCAGACTCAAACACTAGGCGTCTACCCGCAGCTCAGAGTTTCGAGCCACGTTTTCGCTCCTGAAAGGTGTTTACATTGCGCTGTAATTATCCAATATCATATGATGACACTGATAGAGGACAAGAAATGTTCTTGTCATTTTCTCTACGGGTGGTGCAGGAGAAAAACCGAGACGCATTGAATCGTCCTCAATATTATTCATGTCGCTTCCTCTTGTCACTCTGTAAAAGATGCACATAAAAGGGGGGAAATGTAACTCTGTTTTATTAAAGAAACTCATGGACTAGAAAGAGACTAAGAATTTTTTTTTTTTTTTTTTTTTTAATGAAGGGACAATTGATAAAAAAGTTGATAGGTCCCTCCCTGCAGGCGAGAATCTCATTGCTGGGCACACAGCGCCACCTTGTGGTTTCTCTCATAGCAGCGACCCCAGCCTCCACTCAACTCACCGTAGGACTCCCTGAAAATTTATCGGAACCTCCTATCTCAGTGAAATCGGCACTAAAATTTCTCTCACTACACCCACTAAGTTTAGCAGGAAGAAAAAGGTGGACACATAGTTGAGTGGGCCCAAGCAAGAAGTAAGAATATAGAAATATTCTTCATTCATAACCCTTCCGAGATATTCCAGTCTTAGTCCTGAGACCTTGAAGACCACAGAGAGATTTAACTAATCACCCCTTTTTAAATGTTACATCCTTTTCCTCTTTTCCTCCTTCTCTCTCTGGAAATACATTTTTTGTTTTTGTTTGTTTTGTTTCTAAGGCACCAGCCACTCTGATAAGACAGGTAAACTTCAGCACGGAGAGGCAGGGTAGGACAGAGGACAGAACTAATTGGTGGCCCAGGCAAGGCTCACGCTCCAGGTTCCTGTGACTCAGTCACTTGACGAATGTTTGCTGCATTTCTTCTCTGTGGGAGGCCCTGTGTTAATAAGCCCAATGGCGAGTCACTACCAAGGCCTCTGCCTGAGAAGACCTCAAGCCTTGTGGGGTCCCACTAATGACATAAGAGTGACACCTACTAACTAGCGACATATAAAGTAAGGCTGCACTTGTGGACAGTATTACAAGGAGAGCTATATCCACAGCCAGAGTTGTGAGTCTCACTCTCAGAGGCTTGAAGTACTGAAAATACCCCATCCACAATCGACTTTAATCACACAGAATAAAAAGAAAAAAGCGTAATGAAATCCCCCCCAAAAATCTCATCTCTCTGACTCCTTTGAAATTATTTCATATGAAAAAAATCAAATAGCATATAATGAAAAACTAAGAGTAACACTATTTTACTAAGACCTGACATACAGAGTTCATACTCAGTCTGCCTCCTGGGAAATCCAGAACCGGGTATGTATGTAATAGGGGTTTGACCTAGGCTGGAAAATCAAGAAAGACTTCCCTGAGAAAATGGTAAGTGCTCTGAGCATTTCAAGATGAGGAGGCAGGTCAGGGGAATGGATGACAGCCAATGACAGTAAATGCTAGGCGGAGCACAGGCAAAGATCCTGAGTCAGCCTGGAGCTTGGGAAGGCCAAGGCTGGGAAGAGGCCGGGTCAGGCTGGAGCAGAGGACAATGGGGACAATGGAGACTGTGTTACAAGAGGAGGGGGTGGGGGAGGGCCACACACAGCTTCTCGGGCCACCTTGAGGAGTTTCACCTTCATCTTTCCAAGCCGTGGAAAGCCGACAGAGGGTTTTAACGAGCAGGGTGTGGTGGCAAGATCCGGTTGGCAGCATGGAAAAGCCACACTGATAGTATGTAGAGAATGTGCGAAGGGGGACGAGAGCACGTTTAGGAGACGTTGGTCCCCACGAGAGCTGATAGGAGCTTCGATTCGCAGCGGGGTGGTCAAAATGGAGAGCAGCGAACAGGTTTCGGAGATGTTTTGGGTTGAGTAAAGGTACCAGGGAAAAGGAGCTGTCGGGGAGTCTCTTAAGTTTCTCGCTGCTGCAGCTAAATGAATAGCGGTGTCGCCCATGGGAACAGGGTGTGGCGGAAGGTGCTAAGTGAAGCCCAGTATCCATTTTCTCCTTCTCCCTTCGGGAACTGCATCGGGGTTCTCTTACGGGCCACCTGAGATCTGCTGCCTTTTGTCCCAGCTCTGCAAAGGCTCCGAGGGACCTGACTCCAGTACAGTGTGAGGGCTGCTCGCCTCGGGCCCAGGCCAGGCCAGCGCAGCCCACGGGCCTCCCACTCTGAGGCTTCCCTGTGGACTCGCTGGCACCCCTGTCCTTGCA
>NW_011889133.1:725786-729301 GCF_000151845.1 Pteropus vampyrus | reverse complement strand
AGCAGTCGTTAGAGCAGGATGAGAAAACATCTTTAGTGGCAAAGACTTGAGCCCATTTAAAACTGGGACTGATGAAAATGATTAAACCCAGCCATTGAAAGTCTCTGGAAATTGCCCTAAGCGAGTACAGAAAATAAAGAAACACTTACTCGAGAACTAAATCTCAGTAAGAACTGCAAGAATCTGGGAGGTTTGACCCATGACATGTTCCCTCCCGCCCTCCACATCTCAACAAGACAGTGGAAGCGCCAATCTGAGCCAGTGTGATTAAGAAAATGCCCCCCCACTTCCCCTAACTTCCCAGTCAAGGGCTGGAGTATTTCACTAGCGTTCCTCATTTCCCCAAACTCCAAACTGCAGAGGCTAGACTCCAGGCAAAGGTGGCCAAAATATCAGGGGCTCGCTTCCCCCACCTAGTCCTCACCCGTAGATCAGAGAGGCTCAACCCCAGGCACAGCAGGCCAAGAATATGCGGGCCGACTGCTCTCACCCCAGGCCGGTGGTAGGGCGGAGGCTCCATGTCAGGAGAGGCGAGCTGCGAAGGCTGGAGGCGGTCGCCTTCACTCAGTGCCCTGCTCGGAATTCAGGGGTGTCGCTCTGAGAGAAGTGGACCACTGTCCCCACCCCCGGCTCTGGACAAAGTGTTCAGATTTTGCCCAGGAGGAAAGGCAGCTAATAAGAATGAAGAGCTCCGTAGAGATAGACAGGATTGACATGTATACCAAAGGGTGAGGACAGGGACTCCGAAAATAAACCGTCACGTTTACGGTCAATTAATTGACTTTTGGCAAGAATGCCAAGACATTCCGTGGGGAAAGAAAAATGTTTTCAATAACTGGTGCTAGGACAACTGGATATGAATCCCTACCTCACGCCATATAGAAAAGTCAACTCACAATGGACCGAAACCCAAATGTACAAGCTAAAATTATGACACTTTTTACAGAAAACACAGGCATAAATCTTCGTGATCTTGAATTAGGCAATAGTTTCTTAGTATGACACCAAAAGCACAAGCAGCAGCGGAAACAAAAAATGGATAAACTGGACTTCATCGAAATTAAATACTTCTTGCCGCAGAGAACACCATCAAGAAAGTAAAAAAACACAACCCATAAAACCGGAGAAAATATGTGCAGCCGTATGTGTTATAAGGGAATTATATGTAGACTATCTAAATGACTATTATAACTCAATAATAAAAAGATAAACAACCCAATTAAAAAATGGCAAAAGATCTTAATGGACGTTTTTCCAAAAAAGATGCAAATGGCCAATAGCATGTGAAAAGATACGCAACGTCATTAGCCAACAAGGAAACGCAAAGCAAAACCACGATGAGATACCGTGTCACGCCCACAAGGAGGGCTATAATCAGAATGGCCGATGACAGCAAACGTTGGCAAGAATGCGGAGCGATCGGGAACCTCGCGACTTTGGAAAACGGTTCCTCAAAAGGTGAAACGTAGAGTTGCCAGATGACCCAGCAATCCCATTCCTAACTATGTACCCAAGAGAAAAGAAAACATATGTCCACACAAAAACATCTATACAAAAGTTCACACGAATGTTCGTACAATGGAATGTTATTTGGCAGTAAAAAGGCGCAGGGTGGTGACACATGCCACAACGTGATGACTGTTCAAAGCATTACGCTGAGTGAAAGAGTCAGTAACGAAGAATCACACACCGTGTGGTTTCGCTTATTTAAAATGTCCAGAACAGGCAAATCTGTAGACACAGAGCGTATATGAGCGGTTGTCTAGGGCTGGGGGACGGGAGGTGGATGGGGAGTCATTGCTAATGGGTGGCGGGGGGGGCGGTTGCAGGGTGATGAAAGTGTTCTAAAATTGATTGTTTCGGTGGTGGCATAAGTCTGAATATACTGAGAACCATTAAATCGTACATCCGAATAGGTAACTTGTGTAGTACATGAATTATATCTCGATAAAGCTGTTATTTTAAAAATAAAAGTCAACAGAAAGGGTTCTGTTGAAAAAAAGAGTAAAACAGGTGAAGGCAAAAGGGGATAAATGACAGCGTCAGCGAGGCGGGGGTGCAGAGCAGAGCTGGAAGGGGTCGTCTTAGGCAGGAGGACAGAAACTCTGTGTCCCCAGAGGGTGGGGACGGTGCCAAGGCTGGACATCCAAAGATCTGGGTTTGAGAAAATGGCTGTTCTCATCTGATGGACGAGCGGAAAGGCAGAGGGTAGCAGGTCAGAGGCGTGAAGAGAAGGGAGAGGCTGTGAAGCATCGGCGATGGAGAATGAGCCGGGATTGCCAGGCCCGAGGGTGGCAGCCCTGACGTCGCCTCCCTCACACGTGCCCTCTGGCAGCCCCCGCTTCCTGCTTCTCCCTCGGCAATTCGTGACAGGCTTCTCAAACCCACGTATTTATGAGGGGGTGGAGGAAATGGTCGCCAAGCCAATGAGATACGGACAACCTTATTCGGACCTGGAAAACAGAGAGGAGGACAGACTGCAAGAGAAGACGAAGTCGGATGAACGGGCGGAGGAGAAGGAAGCTGCAGCCAGGCTGAACTTTCTGGAAGCAGGGGTCACCTTAACAAGGCCAGCGTCGTGGGCGTGCGACCCGCACAGCCGAACCCCACGCTTAAAACAGCTAGTTTTTCTGCTTTACTATCGTCGCTATCCTGAATTCTTAGTAATTTTTGAACAAGGGGCTCCACCTTCTCATTTTGCACTGGACCCACAAACTATGGAACCTGCCCCACCCTACGAAGAGCACGTGGCCAAGAATGGCCGCACGAGCGAAAATGAACGGCTTCCGTAGGGCACTTAAATTCACCCAAAAATGCACCCCCAGATCACCTATCTCCCTGCTATCTGTCTCCCTAGCCTACTTCCCATTACATTATAGCAAATCGCACAGAGGAACCGTGGCAGTTTTGTTGTTCAAAAATGTTTGCTATCACTCCCTGATAGCTTCCTCACCCCACTGACATCTGGCTTGGCCACATAATTTGCTTCAGCCAAGGAAATGGATCCCTTCTCAGCAGAAGTTGTAAGACTCAGCAAGTGGTTTATCATGTGTTTACTTTTTCCTCTGTTATAAGAACAGTAATATTCCAAGATACAGGCTGCCCTATCAGCCGGATCCGGGAGGGTAATGCTACAGCTGACCTGGGGAGGCGCTGTAGAGTCAGTAAGAGATCAACCTCTGCTGCTTGAAGCCACTGGAATTCTAGGGTTTTTTGTGACTGCAGCATAATCTAACTTATCCCCACTAACAAAGGTTGGTCTCTGTTTTCCAGGACCACGTGAACTTAAAATCAGCAAATTATAAGGTCTAGAGGGTTCTTCTCTCACCTCCAGAACCTGGCTTGACGTGGAATATGTATTTGTTGAATTTACGAGAGGGGAGTTCCTGTTGCCTGTGAGTCATAGCCAAACCCTTCCTCTGTGCTCAGGACTCTATCTCCCACTGCCCACCCCCCAAACGACAGATTTGCTCACTCATTTTCACACACTTTTCATGTGTTCATTCATTCTTTTT
>NW_011889133.1:722259-724437 GCF_000151845.1 Pteropus vampyrus | reverse complement strand
GGCTGGCCGACTTGGCACGGCTGAGCTGGCATCGAGCGCTCATGCCAGGCGGCTGAATAATCAGAAGCAGTATTGCCTGAGCTTTAACCACTATCATTTTAAAGATTATTATTCACAGTTATTTCAGCTAATTAAGCCTTGAGTGCTGGCCAGGTCGGCTTCCAGCTCAGAGAGAGTCTGCGGGAGTTTGTCTGGGCTTCCCCTCCAGCTCTTCTCTCTCCTGCTGGGGAAGCAGAGCCCCGAGCTGGCAGCTTGTAAAGACTTGGAAGGGGGGTGGGGGGCGGACCAAGGAAGGGTGCGCAACCTCCTTTGCCAGCTCCCATTGGGGAAACTGGAGGTCTAGTCCTTCCCATGGGAAAATCCCCTGACCTCTGTCAGCTCTCAGGAATGGACGGCCTTCCCCCATAGGGCCAGCACGGAAGAGCCGGGACTGGCTTGAAGCCAGGAGCAGTGAGCTGGAGTCCCGCAACCTGGCTGAGCAGCTGTGAGGGTTGGACAGCCCCGTTTACTCACCTGCCCGCTGTCTGAACTGCGGCCTCAGCCCATAACTCAGGAGGCCGTATAGCCTAGTGCTGTGCCATCCTATACAGTGGCCATGAGCCGAATGCATCAATTTAAATCCAATTTTTAACGGATTAAAATTAATTTAAATTAAAAGTTCAGTTCCTCTGTCATACCAGCCATATTGCAAGTGCTCAGCAGGGCCGGTGTCCTGGGTATCTGGCAGGGCAGCCAGAGAACATCATCATCCTAGAAAGATCCACCGCACAGCAGCTGCCTTGCAATTAAGGGTGTGAGCACCCGTGGATGCCTCGTGGATGCAAATCCCAGCGGCGCGATTTGCTGGTAACCTCGGGCAAGTTATTTCGTCCACTTGTCCTCCGTTTTCTCATGTATATAACAGGGCATTCCAGGCCCCCCCTCCCATAGTTCTTGCAAAGACTAAAGGAGAAATATGTATGTAAGACGCTTAGAAGAATGCCAAATCGCAGTAAGCACTCAAACATCCGCCCTCATGCATCTATGGGGGTGAATATTCACACCGCCACGAGGCTCGAGTGACGTCACAACAGCCGTCTCATTTGCATTTCGGGATGACTCCGTGGGGCCGACCGCTGAGCCGTGCTATAGAACCGGAGGTCACGTGGCCTCTCGAAAGAGTGACAGACCTAGAGCTCGAACTAAGTCAACAATGCGACAACTAGCATTTGTGGATTCTTTTGCGTCCGATGTCTTGGAACATCAATGACATGTCCTGTTTCAGCCTCGGCTCAGCCTCACGAGGCCAGAAACGTTCCTGTCGTTCTGAGAGTGAGGGTCGGAGCAGGGAGCACTGCCAGAGCGTTCGCTCTGTGCCAGGCCCAGTTGTAAACGCTCGTTTAACCTCCACAGCCGCCCAGTGGAGTAGGTACGCTTGTTATTCTCCCTTCAGTGGTGAGGAACGCGAAGGACAGAGAGGCTAAGCAACTTTCCCAAGGTCACACAGCCAGGAAGCAGTGGAGGCAGAACAGGAGAACCCAGAACTTCTGACTCCAGCTTGGTTTGAGAGATGTTACGCTTTACTCACCCACATCCCAGCACAGGTGAAGGAAGCAGGAGGGGGACAAAGCCCCCCCTGTTCCCAGAACCTCTGTTTTTCTCTCACGCTCTCTCCCTGTCACCTGTGTCCGAGGAGAAGCGAGCACAGGCTCCTCTCCCAGCCTCAGGGGCTGCAGGACAAAGGTGGAAGGTGAAATATCTAGAAGCTTCTCTGTGCCTCTCACGATTAGTTTGCTCGGGCTGCCATAATAAATACCACAGACTTAGAGGCTGACACGAGAGAAGTTTGTTTTCTAATAGTTCTGGAGGCCGGACGTCCAAGATCAAGGAGTCAGCAGGGGTATTTCCCTCTGAGGCCTCCCTCCTCGGCTAGTGGGTGGCCGTCTTCTGCCTGTGTCTTCACGTGGTCATCTTTCTGACAATGCCTGTACCCAAATTTCCTCTTCTTATTAGGACACTAGCTATGTGGGTCGAGGCCCATCCTAATGGCCCCATTTCACTTTAATTACCTCTTTTAAGACCCCACCTCCCAAGGCCACATTCTGAGCTCCTGGGGGTTAGGGCTCCAACAGGTGAATCTGGCCATGAGAGGACACAGTTCAGCCCATAACGCACCTGCCTCTCTCCTCATGGCCGCCC
>NW_011889133.1:718922-721372 GCF_000151845.1 Pteropus vampyrus | reverse complement strand
GCTCCTTGAGGCCAGGCACCGTATCTGTGTAATCACCGCCACATCCTCAGTGCCCGGCACAAGGCAGATGCTCGATAAATACCTGCTGAAATGAATGAACACTCCCTCCTCTCAACAGCCTTCCTCAATGCTCCCCTTTCTCTAAGAATCAGGCTCCCTTTCTCCAATTAGTTCTCAGGACAGTTAGTTTTTATGTTATCTCAGAACAACTTTCACTCAGCTGTTCCAGTTATGTTTGTCACCCTCTCCAGACCGTGACGCTGAAAATAAGGCCCAGGTCCTAGTCATTTTCCTATCCCAGGAGCCCAGCTTAGGAGCGAGTGCAGAGTAAGTTACCTGCTGTGGACTGAGGGGCAGAGCGGAGAGTGGAAATGCCTCTTACTGGTGAGAGCCCCCCTGACAATGTCCAGAGAATGATGCTTTGGGGAAAATCGAAGAGTTCAACCACCCTTCAGGTATGGTTGGATCCAGGGGCTCACGCATAATGGCATCGGGATGTGGCCTAACATGCCTATGAGGCTGCCGGAAATGTTGCCGGGGAGAGAATGACTCACGGTGGCCCATCCCTCTCTGTGGCTCTGAGATTGAACTTCAGTGATGTAGAGCCTGGCCATCCACCATCCTGCTCTCTTTGCACCAACCCGGACCTGTGGACTGCAAGCCAGAGACCCCTGGACCATGGTGCCCTGCAATGGAGGCTCCTTGCCTCCCCCCACCAAGCCCCAAGGGGAGGCACTTAGCCCTGATGCTGGTTTCCTGTCACTGTCTTTACTACCAAGATGCCATTAGCCTTGGCTCCTTTCCTGACGCTTTATTTTTTTTCCAGTGCCTATCAAGGAGCCTGAGGGACCATAAAAAGACTTCTCTCCAACTCCAGTGTTTCAGGCTCTATCTCCCTGTTGGTTAGAGACTCCCTCACAGATTCGGAGAATGATATTTATTTTTTCTTAAATGTTCTTCTCAGATGAATGGATGGATGGATGGACGGATGGACAGATGGACGGATGGAATGTAGGGTGGATGAATTAATTCTAGGTGCCCTAGGACAGGGGTCCCCAGCCCCCAGGGTACTGGTCCAGTAATGGTCCATAGTCTGTTAGGAACCAGGCCGCACAGCAGGAGGTGAGTGGCCGGTGAGAGAGCTAAGCTTCATCTGTATCTGCAGCCGCTCCCCAGAGCCAGCATCACCGCCTCAGCTCCACCTCAGACCATCCGGCATTAGATTCTCATAGGAGCACTTGGTCCCTGGTGCCAAAAAAGTTGGGGACCGCTGCCCTAAGAAACCCTGTCTCCTTGTCTTCTCCTATTTACCATCTTCCACTCCAGATTACTGTAAGAATAGAAATAGAAAGCTTTTTTTTTTTTTTTTTGTCCTGAAATCAGTGTCCCAGTCCTCCCTCATCATAACGATGGCTGATATTTAACATGGCTAGTTTTTATCAGGCACCTACCTTATTTTAAGTGCCGAGCTAATCTTCACAACAACCCCAAGGTCTGGCCACTGTTATTGTCTGCGATTTATAGTTAAGGAAACCAAGGCTCGCAAGGGCAGAGCCAGGACTCAAAGCATGTGACCTTCACGCCCTGTTCTAGGGCCCTGGGGGCAAGGAACCTCAGATCCACCCACACGGCTTTCTTCATTCCCCTCTAACATGCCGTATTTTCACTCACACAGCTCTGCCTAGAATGGGGTCTTTCTTCCTCCCCTCTGTGTAGACTGACAGTGGGAAACGCATTTGTCTGGGAAACACTAGGCTACCTTGCTTAACGACTGGACCCCCAAATCTCAGTGGCTAATGACAACAAAGGTTTATTTCCGGTTCACGTCACAGACAAATGAGGGTCAAGTGGATTTCCTCCACCGTACAGGCGGCCTCCAGTGGGGAAAGCTGACTCTCAACTGCTTCCGCCTGGAAGAAACACACGGCATTGCTTCTTACATTTCATTGACCCAACCAACGGATATGAGGATGTTGGGTGAATACGTCCTGTCTCTGCCACAGAGAACCTGCCAAGGAGGAAGCAAAAGGTAAAGACACAGCCAGCTCAGCCAGCCAGTGGACGGGAGAAGGGGGTGAAGGCAAAAGGACCACCATCCAGGCTGGTGGTTGGGAAGTGGGGAGGGATTCTGTGATTAATCAAGTACCATGAACTCCCAAATCCAGTGCTGGGGGCGGTGCCCCGTTTCTATTGTCTCGAATGTTACTCAGCAGAAATGAGCCAACGCTGCCAAACTCCTTGGCTAAGACTCGGAACTCTTGTTATCTAGGTTTGGGGCTGCTAATGACAGGATTTGGCTTGAATTAAGGGAACCATGTAATAAGAATAACAATCCTTGACTTTTTAAACTTTAGAGTTTACAGCTCATTCTCACAGCCATAATCTCACAATAACACTGTGACGTAGGTACTTATCTCCATTGTGTGGTAAGGAAATTTAGAGAAAGATGA
>NW_011889133.1:711801-717337 GCF_000151845.1 Pteropus vampyrus | reverse complement strand
TGGACGGATGGACAGATGGACGGATGGAATGTAGGGTGGATGAATTAATTCTAGGTGCCCTAGGACAGGGGTCCCCAGCCCCCAGGGTACTGGTCCAGTAATGGTCCATAGTCTGTTAGGAACCAGGCCGCACAGCAGGAGGTGAGTGGCCGGTGAGAGAGCTAAGCTTCATCTGTATCTGCAGCCGCTCCCCAGAGCCAGCATCACCGCCTCAGCTCCACCTCAGACCATCCGGCATTAGATTCTCATAGGAGCACTTGGTCCCTGGTGCCAAAAAAGTTGGGGACCGCTGCCCTAAGAAACCCTGTCTCCTTGTCTTCTCCTATTTACCATCTTCCACTCCAGATTACTGTAAGAATAGAAATAGAAAGCTTTTTTTTTTTTTTTTTGTCCTGAAATCAGTGTCCCAGTCCTCCCTCATCATAACGATGGCTGATATTTAACATGGCTAGTTTTTATCAGGCACCTACCTTATTTTAAGTGCCGAGCTAATCTTCACAACAACCCCAAGGTCTGGCCACTGTTATTGTCTGCGATTTATAGTTAAGGAAACCAAGGCTCGCAAGGGCAGAGCCAGGACTCAAAGCATGTGACCTTCACGCCCTGTTCTAGGGCCCTGGGGGCAAGGAACCTCAGATCCACCCACACGGCTTTCTTCATTCCCCTCTAACATGCCGTATTTTCACTCACACAGCTCTGCCTAGAATGGGGTCTTTCTTCCTCCCCTCTGTGTAGACTGACAGTGGGAAACGCATTTGTCTGGGAAACACTAGGCTACCTTGCTTAACGACTGGACCCCCAAATCTCAGTGGCTAATGACAACAAAGGTTTATTTCCGGTTCACGTCACAGACAAATGAGGGTCAAGTGGATTTCCTCCACCGTACAGGCGGCCTCCAGTGGGGAAAGCTGACTCTCAACTGCTTCCGCCTGGAAGAAACACACGGCATTGCTTCTTACATTTCATTGACCCAACCAACGGATATGAGGATGTTGGGTGAATACGTCCTGTCTCTGCCACAGAGAACCTGCCAAGGAGGAAGCAAAAGGTAAAGACACAGCCAGCTCAGCCAGCCAGTGGACGGGAGAAGGGGGTGAAGGCAAAAGGACCACCATCCAGGCTGGTGGTTGGGAAGTGGGGAGGGATTCTGTGATTAATCAAGTACCATGAACTCCCAAATCCAGTGCTGGGGGCGGTGCCCCGTTTCTATTGTCTCGAATGTTACTCAGCAGAAATGAGCCAACGCTGCCAAACTCCTTGGCTAAGACTCGGAACTCTTGTTATCTAGGTTTGGGGCTGCTAATGACAGGATTTGGCTTGAATTAAGGGAACCATGTAATAAGAATAACAATCCTTGACTTTTTAAACTTTAGAGTTTACAGCTCATTCTCACAGCCATAATCTCACAATAACACTGTGACGTAGGTACTTATCTCCATTGTGTGGTAAGGAAATTTAGAGAAAGATGACGTAATGGACCAAAGTCATACAAAAGCTGTGCATGCTAGAGTGCTCTTGGGTGCCAGTTTTTGGGATCCGCCCTCAGCTGCCTCCTCCCATGCAAATTTCTATGGAAATTGATGATGTGAAAATGAATATGAGCAGGGTTTGTATTCAAGATCTCAGGTGCCCAGGGCATGGAGGAGGGATTTAGAAGTGCAGGTGTTGAAGGCAGACAGCCTGGGTTTGAATCCCAGCTCTGCCACCTGCTAGCTGGGTGATAGTTGGCAGTTAAACGTGTCTGGGCTCACTTTCCTCATTTGAAACACAGGGGTGAGCTATGCCTAACCCATAAGGTGATGGTGGGGGTTTAAAGAGATAAGGAATATAAAATGCTGAGTACAATGTCTGCCTCAACATTAGAGCTTCAGAAATATTCAGTGATGCTGCCAAGATCTTTCTTGGAGACAAACAATGCCACTGTCCCTTCCTTCCTCCCCAGGGCATGATCGTGTGGCACGACATTATACTCTTGGCTTCAGCGGAGAACAATCTGACCCCCTAACCCAGCTTTCCACACAGCTGCCTGCAAAAGGAAACTTTCTTTCTTTCTTTTCGGAAGATGACTTTCCTGGGGTATGATTGACATACAAAATGCTGTACATATTTAATGCATACAACTTAATGAGTTGGAGACAAGTATAAACATCACCGTAATCTATGCTATGCCATAAATATATCTATCATCTCCCAAAGTTTCTTCCTGCCCTCGTTATTTTTATGTGTGTGATAAGAACATTTGACACGAGACCTACCCTCTTAGCAAATTTTCAAGTATACAATGCAATATGATGAACTATATAGGTACTGTGCCATACAGCAGGCGTCTGGTACTCATTCACCTTGTATAACCTAAACTTCGTATCCCTTGACCAATATCTCTCCGTTTCTCCCTCCCCATAGCCCCTGGCAACCACCACTCTTCTCTCTGCTTCTATGTGTTTGACTATTTTAGATTCTAGAGGTAAGTAAAATCATGCAGTATTTGTCGTCCTGTGTCTGGCTTATTCCACTTAGCATAATGTCCTCCGGATTCATCCGTGTTGTCGCAAATGGCAGGATGTCCTTCTTGGTTAAGGCTGAATAATATTCCATTGTATGCACCTACCACAATTTCCTTATCCACTCATCCATCAATGAACTTTTAAGTTGCTTCCATGTCTTGGTTACTGTGAATGAGGCTGCGGTGAACATGGGGGTAGAGATAGCTATTCAAGATCCTGATTTCAATTCTTTTGGCTGTTTGTACAGAAACGGCCAATGGGGTTGCTGGATCATATAGTAATTTTATTTTTAATTTTTGCAGGGAACTTTTATACTGTTTTCTTTGAAGATCAGCACTGGCCATTGGACCTTCACCTCGGTGTTGCTGCCACCCAGGGGGCATGTCACGCCACGCCAGGGTTACTGTCAACGTGTCCCGTTGAGGACCATGGTTCTCAAAAAAGAAAGTATGGGATGGAGGGAAAAAGGAAAAGCACATCCAGCTCTTGGGGTAGGTGAGGCTGTGAGGGTTGCAACAGGGTCACAGGTGACTGCTACGCGCCTCCGCTCCATGCGACTCGAAACCACAGATTGAGGCGAAGCTGAAGAAAAGAAAAATGAGGGGAAGGGGAACCGAGAGGGTCCCGTCTGTTTTCACTGGCACCAGGAATGCGTGTGAGCTGTTGCTTCGAGGCAGCAGCGTCAGCTTCACCTCGAGGATGAGCCAATGTTTTGTTTCGGATGCAATTCTCCAGCCAGGAAACAGGGGGAACAGGCAAGTTATAAAATGGCCTTTCCCAAAGATTCTTTTTTATTTTTTTTAGTTCCTTGGGGTAACATTGGCTAATACAATTATATAATTTTTGAGTGTCTATTATAATTTGATAGCTATATATTCTATTGCCTAAAGATTCTTAAAAATAAACCAGGATAAGAAACTTATATCAGGAACATACAACGACCTCTTCCAACTCAATAAGAAAGAGACGAATCGGAAAAGGGTCAGAATAGACGTTTCCTTAAAGAAGATATGCCAAAGGCCAACATACGAATGAAAAGATAATCAACTTCATTCGCCATCAGGGAAATGCAAAGAAAGACCACAAAGACATACCACTTCACGCCCACCAGGGTTGCTATCATCGAAAAGCCAGGTGTTGATGTGGATACAGAGAAATCAGAGCCCTCCCACATGGCTGGAGGGAGTCTAAAATGGTGCAAGTGCTTAGAAAACAGTCTGGCAGGTTTCCAAAAAGTTAAACATAAAGTTACCATATGATCCAGCAATTTCGCTCCTAGGTATGTACCCAACAGAAGTGAAAGCCTACCTCCACACAAAAACAGGTTCCCACATATTCCAAACATTATCCATAACAAACTAAGAAGTGAAAACGACTCAGGCGTTTATCAAATACAAGGCAGTATAGCCATGCGAGGAATGGTATTTGGCTATAAAGGTGAATGGTACACGCTACGACGTGGACGAACCTTTAAAACATCATGCTAAGTGAAGGAAACCAGTCACAAAGGACCACGCATTGTATGATTCCATTTCTATGATGTATCTCTAGAAGAGGCAACGCTGTAAGACAGAAAGTAGATTAGTGGTCGCCTAGGGCTGAGGGTGGGGGAAGGACAGCAGCTATGGCCAAGGGGTGCAAGGTGTCTTTACAGGGTGATAAAAATGTTCTAAAAGTGATTGTGGTCATCATCGCACAACTCTGTGACTCTTACTCAAGGCCATTGAATCACACTCTCTAAACGGGTGATTTACACGGTATGTGAATTATATCTTGATAAAGCTGTTTTAAAAAACAAAACAAAATGGACTAGTGGTTACCAGAGGGTAGGGGAGGAGGGGGGAAATAGACGGGGTAAAGGGGGTCAAATATAGGGGGGCTGGGGGACAGTAGGTAAAGGGGATCAAATACATGACAGCTGAAGGAAACTGGACTCTGAGTGGTAATCACACAATAGAATATATAGATGTCGAATTATAATGTACACCTGAAAGTTATATAATTGTATTAACCAGTGTTACCCTAATAAACTTAAAATAAATAAATGAATGAAAATTAATTAATTGATTGATTAATTAATTGCTTAAAAAAATGAACCACATTCTTCCTTGGACCCCAGCTTGAGGTAAGGGCAGTTTCCAAGCACCTTCATCCAGTCTAGTTCAAAGGAAAAAAAAGCAAAACAAAGCAAGGCTTCTGGAAGGCAGGGCAGGCCCAGAGGGTCCTTCAGTGACTACAACCATTCAATGACAGTGGCCAGCACAGCCAGGCTCACTGTGGCTGGAGGATGCACTGCAGTGGGCTGCCGCCCTGCCCCAAGAAGAGTAACACAGCTCAACTAGGCTTGGACGTGGCTGTGAAGCTCAAGGTCACAGATGCATGGGCTCCAGACTCACAGGCACCTGCTCTAAAGACAAAGACACAGAGTGGAAGAAGCATGAGTTTTGGTGACGGACAGACCCAAACTGGCATCACGTCTCTTCCGCCTGTGAGCTCCATGACCTTTTTCTCGTCTGTGAAAAATTTCAATAATAACGTCCTACCATATAAGCTCCCCTCCTTCCTGCTTTGTTTTGTTTTGTTTGGCTAACATTTCTGGAAGGCTTACTATTTCTTAAGCAAATGCCGTCTATGCATTATTATAATATCTTTTAGTCTTCACGGCAGCCCTGGGTAAGACTAGGACTATTTATCAGTACGCCTTTTTCACAAAATTGGGGACTGAGGCTAAGAGGTAGGTCAGATGACTTCTCCATTGCCACACAGCTAGTAAGTGGCACAGCCACTATGCCAGATCCATCATTTTAAGTGCTGTACTATATACTCCATCCATAAAGCAAGGACGACATTTCATAATGAAGACAAAGAGCTTGACCCAGAACTGAGTCCTTTGGAAAGGGTTCCAAGAGCCAGGGTGAGAAAGTTCTGCTCCCCGAGTGAGGTCCCCATCCAGAGGCCACAAAGAGAACACCTACCATGAGAGGGATTGATAACGCTTTGAACACACATTTCTTGAACACCATGTGCCTGGG
>NW_011889133.1:704039-711751 GCF_000151845.1 Pteropus vampyrus | reverse complement strand
GCCTTTTTCACAAAATTGGGGACTGAGGCTAAGAGGTAGGTCAGATGACTTCTCCATTGCCACACAGCTAGTAAGTGGCACAGCCACTATGCCAGATCCATCATTTTAAGTGCTGTACTATATACTCCATCCATAAAGCAAGGACGACATTTCATAATGAAGATAAAGAGCTTGACCCAGAACTGAGTCCTTTGGAAAGGGTTCCAAGAGCCAGGGTGAGAAAGTTCTGCTCCCCGAGTGAGGTCCCCATCCAGAGGCCACAAAGAGAACACCTACCATGAGAGGGATTGATAACGCTTTGAACACACATTTCTTGAACACCATGTGCCTGGGACAGTGCTGTCCAATTTTTGTGTACATGCCAGAGACCACACTTCCCAAATAGTCCATGTGTCCCCTCTTCAGGGGTCACCAAAGGAGAAGCAAAGATATGAGGTGAACTCGCACCCTGACCAGGAGATGCCTTTTGCTTAAGGGAGTGGGGGGCAGGGCAGAGAATTGATTGACAACTGGCCTAAAACCAATAAAAGAAGCTACGAAGAAAGGAACCGCATAAAGCTGAGGCAGGGCTGTGAAGTAGCCAGTGGGCTCAAAAAGGCAGATTTTCTTGCCTTTTCCCTCCCTTGATGAGGCTAAACTCGCCTTCCTGAGTCCAGCCACTTCTTACCCTGTGTTCCAATCATTATTGGGGTAACAAATTATCCCCAAACTTAGCAGCTTGAAACTATCACATTATTATGTATCTGTAGTCCATAGGTCAGGGATTTGGTCAATGGGGCGACCATTTACCAAATGACTTGTCCCTGTTTCATGACGTCTGGGGCCTCAACTGGGAAGACACAAGGGCAGGATATGATTCAACAGCGGGAGGCTGGCATCCTCTGGGGCCCATTCGCTGGCACATCAGGTGCCTCGGCTGGGTAGCCTCAAAGACAGACTAATAACAGAGCCCTAGTGTGGCCTCGCCACCGCCACCGGTGTGGCCCCGGGGGAATGGGACTTCTTCCCCCGCGGCCCAGCACGCCAAGCGCCAGCGTCCCATCCCAGCACGGAAGGTGGAAGCTGCGTTGCGCCTTGTGCCTCAGCCTAGACGCCCCGTGACGAGAGGGACGTCAGGGAGGCGGCGAGCTCGGGGGTCTGTGCCCACCGCGTTGTCTGCGTCAGATCGTCGCTGTTTCCTGCAGAAGCCGGCGGGAGAATCTCTCCGGCGTAGCGATGAGCGAAAGCAGCGAGACAGAAGAGTGCATGCCGTGCGATGCCATTTATGTGACATTCGAGGAAAGACCAAACGAACGGATGGTCAGACGGAGGTTATCAGGAGGTGCGGTGCTAAGGCGGACGCGGAAGGGAGGCTCCTGGGCTTTGCTGTGTTCTATATCTGGGTCCCCAAGGTGGTCGCGTGAATGTCTTCGTGCATAGACGTCCAGCGAGCTCTGCACTTAACATCCACGCAGTGGACACGCTAGGTTGATACAGGATCTTAAAAAGATTTATCCCGCGGGAGCACCTGACCCCCATCTGGGGCAGAGAGCCACTGCTGGCCCCTCCCTGGGGCACGTCCAATGACCGCTGACCGGCCCTCAGGGCACAGGCCTGAGAGATCTCACCACTCCCTGAGCTGCCAGAGCACTGGGTGCAGGAAGAGACGCTTTCACTTTCCAACTGGGCTCCTGCGGCCAGAGCAGGTGCCGGCACCTGTAAGTCCCACAATGTGAAGCCCAACCCTGACAGGCAAGGCCTTCTCAGAATCCGCGGCCTCACCCAGGCCCAGCTCTCCCCAATTCCACAGTCATCTCCCTGATTCATGTGTTGACCCGATTCATGTATTGACGTCCAAATCCCCAGTACCTCAGACGGTGACTGTATTTGGAAATAGGGTCTTTAAAGAGGTCATTAATTTAAAATGAGATCATATGGGTGGGCCCTAATTCAATATGACTGGTATCTTTATAAAAAAGAGATTAGGACACAGATATATGGCAGCCTGGAGCACACGAGACAACTCTCCCCATCACTGTCACACACGTTCATACCTGGCCTTTGCCCAAGCTCAGCCCCACCCGCCTGGGGTGCTGTTCCTTCTCTCTCCCTCCCGCCCTCTGACAAACTCCACCTTCCAGGCCTTGCTGACCGGTCAGCGCTATTTCCTGCCGAGCTCCCCTGAATCAGCGAATTGCTCTGACAGTCTCGCACCGTATATATGTCACCTTGATCGTCTCTATGACACCATATTTTTGTTGACGTCCTGTAGCTGCCTCCCGTGCCAGACTCGGACCCTGAGGCTGGGGTTCCACACTCCCAGCGTGAATGACAGATGGCTTGATTCAATGTCTGGTGGGCTGAACTGAATGGAGGGGTTTGCTGAGCATCTCAGCGTGGCCTCCTCAGGGTCTCTGGCCCTCAGACCCTTGGCTTCTCCTTCGGCACCTCTGCCCTGCTCGCTCCACCCACGCTAAGAAAGGTCAGAAGAATTAGCACTGCCTTAGAGACTGTATATTCTAAAACGAAAGCCTGGGGAGGGCAGTGCTTAACCCCAAGACACGGGTGGTTAGTGATGACGAAGAGACTGCCAGGAGCTGACATTACGGACTTAGGGGAGGAGAGGCCTCTCCCTTCTTCCCAGCACCCCAAAGTTTGAGTCACGGCTCCTTCTCATGCTGGTGAAACCAGCTCTAGCCTGTCTGTGAATCTGAGGGAGGGTGTGTGTGCGTGCGTGTGTGTGTGTGTTTTGGAGGGTGGGAATGTGTATCTAGCAGTAGAAAGGCCCACATACTCACCTGTGTGGAGAGGCAGAGATAGAGGCTCCTGGTACTCTGGAGAGAGCACAGCATTTGAAGTTCAGACAGACCTGGGTTTGAAGTCCAGCTCCTTTGCTGCCAGCCAATTAAATGAGCCGAGCATCTAAGTGAGAGCACCCCACATGGCTCCTAGTCCTTGGTGGCTTCCCTTCATCCTCCCATGCGACGCTTCTGTTGATGTCTGTCTTGCCTGGAGCATACAAGGCATCCTGTCTGGGGCAAGGCCGGCAGGGGTTAACAAGAGAAAGGCAAGTTGTTTCTTACAAACAAAAGCCTGGATCAATAGATTTGCTGCCGCAGCCATTGATCAGTGAGGGCAAAGGCTCTGTGGGGAGCTGCCAACCAGTTTCTCTGAAACATCTAGAACAGAACAATCCAGGAAAGCCAGGCTGAGGCTGGAAAGGCCCGGTGGCACGTCTGACCTGGGGTCAATATCCTTAGAGCACCCTCAGGACCCTTGTGGGTCAGACTTGAACGGCAGTATGAGAAGCATCCTCACACTCAGCTCGTAATCTGAGGTCCATGTTAAGAATTCAGCCATTCGTAAATTTTGCGGGGAAAAAAAAAAAAACGTTCACTGATCTGTAACTGGAATTCAGCATTTCTTCTATTATGAACACAGGCATCGAACCACAGTAGAATTAGGAGTCCTTAAGACTTTGTCACTAAGAATGATGAGAGGTATCATCATCGCTCATTATGGTCATGGCAGAATTCTCAAAACATGATTAACATAAGTACCTCAGCATTATGGTAGTGACTGGACCCACCACCAGGTCTTGTATAATTCACTAATAAACATGTGCATTGCTACATCACAAGTTTGGTGTCATTAATATTTTGATAACTGTATTTCAGTATAGTTTCCTTTGTTATCCTACGTATTTTATTTTACCAGACTGCCAAAGGGGTCCATGACACCAAAAGGGTTAAAAACTCCTATTCTGGTTCAACACCCACTGTAGATGGGGAAATCAAGGCCCAGAGCAGGCCGTGCTTTTCTTGGATGGATGGATGGACGGACAGACAGATGAATGGATGAATGGGAAAATGAAAACATAGCATAGTAATAACAATAATAGCTCTCATTGACTGCCTACCCTGAGCCAAGCAAGTGATTTCACCTTCAGGACAGCCCCATGAGGAAGATGATGTCATTGTCCCCGTTGAACAGATAAGAAAACTAAGACACAGAGATATGAAGTAACTTACCTGAGGCCACACAGATCATAGATGGAAATGCTGATTCCAACTCCTGAGCCTGCATGCTGAACCTCCCTCCTCCATGACTGCTCTTGATCAGTCCAGTGAAGCATGGTTTAGTGCTGAGCTCTGGGATCACGGACCGAGGTCTGAACTCCAGCTTCGCCACTTGCAAAACGTGTGGCTCTGGGCAACTTACTTCACATCCGCAAATCTGTTTTCTCATCCACAACAGGAAGAGAGCGGCATCTCCACCCTTGGTCAAAGGTGGATTAATAAGGCATGGGAAGCACTTAGCACAGCGCTGGCACATAGTAGTAACTGCTCGATAATTTTGTTCTGATTGATGAAACCAAGGCACAGGCCCATTTCAAAACCGTGCTATGTGCCTACGTGCTGAGATCTCCAGAAATTAAGGAAAAAGGGTGTCAAATCCCAAATCCCAGTTCCTAGCGAGATCTATAGGTATCAATAATTGACAAGTATCCTTTGGAATTTTGCTTTCATGTGAGGGGACAAAGGGGTGAGGCTAAAACCGGAAGCAAATATATGAAAATGCCAGAGTTAGTGACTTCCTTCCAAAGAGAACAGAGAAGGGGGAAAGAGTGACTTCAGAGGAGAAACCTCACAAACACTTCCCCAGCCAGCTGATCAAAGTTAAAATGAACAGGGACAAGTCATATCGATGGCATGTACCTTTGATATAAGGAGAATGGCACTTCCACCTCCCGAAAACCTATAACCCCTGTCTAATCACAAGAGAATTATCAAACTCAAATTGAAGGACGTTCTACAAAATACTCCTCAAAACTGTCAAGGTCACCCAAAGAAAGCCTGAAAAACCGTCAGTCTAGAGGAGACTAAGGAGACATGACAACTAAATGTAATATGGCATCTTAGACGGAATCCTAGAGAAAGTAGGTAAAGGATAAGGAATGTGACTCAAGTATAAACTTTCATTAATTATAACGTATCAGTATTGTTTCATTAGTTGTGACAATGTGTGCCATACTAATATTAACATTCAGAGAAACTGGGTGTGGATTTAGGGGACCTCTCTGTACTCTTTTTGCAACTTTTCTGTAAATCTGAACCTCTTCTAAAATAAAAACTATTCTTTAAAAAAAAAATGTTATTGTATATCTAGGTAGTGAGGTAGTGTTTTCTAAGTTGTCTAGTTGAATATGTTTTGCTTTTGTCATCAGAAAAAACAAATTCAGTAAACTTTTTGAGGAAAAAAAAATGAATGAATGGGTATTTGGTCCTTTAGAGGTAGAGTGCTATATAAATAAAAGTATAATTAGAGTCCTTCCATAGGCAGCGATTAAAACCCACTTTATCATTCTTCTCTCAAGAGTCTCTAGCCATAGGGACTCCTCCTGGGAGAGGGAGGAGTGCCTCTGAAACCTGCCAGCACTTTTTCTGTCCGTGCTGGGCTCTTACTGGCGGGGGAGGGGCAGGAGCCAGGGCGGCTGCTACACTGGCTCAAGGATTTGTCCCAGGTAAGCCTAGAGGCAAATCTGAAAAGCCTGTTCACCAACTTTCAGACCAAGTGTCAGCCTGCTCTAGGCCATCCAGCCTAGGAGTCAAGAAAACCAAAAACGGTCCTTTGTTCCCACCATATAAACAAACAAACAGAAGACAAGACTGGCCCGGACCCCTCGCTGTGTCCCAGGTATGTTCACACTCGTTCATTCATTCATCATCATGTAGACCTCGCACGGTTCTATAAAGCTGATATGGTAGCCCCCCTCACCCACAATTTCACTTTCCACAGTTTCAGATACCCGTGACCAACCGCGGTCTGAAAAATATTTAGGAGAAAATTCCATAAGAAAGCAATTGATGAGTTTTACATCGCACGCCACTCTGAGCAGCGAGATGAAATCTCGCACCATCCCACCCTGTCCCCTTGCCCAGTGTCTCCACGCCGCACGCCCTCCCAGCCATCAGTCACTTAGTAGCCTGCATTTCACTTGGTTATCAGATCTATTGCGCGGGAGGGCGGGGGCGGGCGGTAGCAGTGCTCATGTTCAAGTCACCCTTATTTTACTTAATCATGGCTCCGAAGTGCAAGAGGAGTGATGCTGGCAGTCTGCATATGCCACAGAGAAGCCCTAAAGCGCATCCTTTCAGTGAAAAGGTGAGTACGGTACAATAAGACGTTTTCCAGAGAGACCAGTGACACGCAGATAATTTTTATTACAGTATATTGTTACAATTGTTCTATTTTATTATGTCATTAAACTCTTATTGTGCCTCATTTATGAATTAAACTTTTTTATAGGTATGCCTGCGTGTATGTATAGGAAAAAACATAACATAATATATGCAGGGTTGGGAGCTATCCACGTGTCAGGCATCCACTGGGCGTCTCGGAATAAGGGGAGACCCATGGATAAGGGGGGACCACTGCACTCTATGACTACACTTTGAGGCTCAGAGAGGGTCCTTGAAGGTCAGATGCAGAATATAAACCAATCTGCTCACCAGAACCGCCTGTCTCTAACCCTTTCAGGGACGGGCTGTGACCTTGGCAGATGACTGGACCTCATTTGGAGAACAGGATGCTAGAAGAAGGACATGTTAACATTGGGCAGCCACCCTTCAGAAGACTTCCCACAGCACCCCACCACTACCACCCAAATACCAAGGGCCATGGGCAACGGCCAGTCTGTCAGGCTCATCCCATCCCAAACGCCAATGACGGTTTTGGCTCTCAAACCGCTCCCTGTTCCAGGCTTCCTCCATTATCTGGTATCCAATTCATACGCGCACAGGCTCTTGGTGACGGCCTTAGGAGGAAGGAATAGGGGAGAGACAGTACTGAGTCATTTCTAATTGTAATAGGGTTGGGACCGGATTCTCTGAGTTACCAACTCAACTCCAAGAAAGAACAGCTCAGCTTTCTCACACACGAGAAATGGGTTTGCTTCTTTTATATATACAGGGCTGTTGCCTTCCAAGGGGTCCCTTGAAAGGCCATACACTCATTCTAGTGCCTCTTCCAGAGCTCATGCAACTCTTCATCAATTGCTTTTGGAGCCACTTTCTACCCAAACTGATCAGCCTGTTCGATTGCCCAAAGTATTCCTTAATCCCAGCATCCAGGTGATTTCAGAATCCAACTATAGGTTCCAAAATCCAACTACAGGTTCAAAAGACCAACACCTCCTCCCCTGAGGCCACTCCCAGGAACCCCAGGCACAGTCTGAGAACCGGCCCCATGCCAAGAACAACAGGCCTTTCTCAGTTGTGTTTGTTGTCCAGACACCTGCCTTCAGGGTCAAAGCTAGTAGTGTGCGTATCCCTCCTCGCTCCCCGCTTCCCATCGAAGGGCCTGAATCATTGCTCAGACAGAGGGAGTGTGGGGCACCCCCACCCACATGCCAGACCTGGCTCTGCCTCCCCTAGAAGCAGAGCCTGGGCACTGGGACCAGCCCAGGCTCTGCTTACACCACTAATGAGTCTTAAGTGTTTGGCTTGGGCTCCTGCCAGTCCCACCCCTACGCCAAAAGTGGGGTGGGAGAGAACAAAACAAGGCTCATGCCAGCTCAGCTCTGCTGGGCCCTGGGAGGGTGGACACCATGTGGCACAGACCCACCCAGGGGCGCAGCCAGGCACCCGCTTGAGGCCCTCCACCTCTCCTTCCCCTCCACCGCAGGGGCCTTCTCAAAATCAGAGTATTCGTACACCTGCCGGATGGGAATC
>NW_011889133.1:701715-703459 GCF_000151845.1 Pteropus vampyrus | reverse complement strand
CTGCATAGCTAAACTACACACATTTCCCAGTCTCCCCAGCATTTAGCAGAGGAGAACTGAATGCCGGCCAATGACATTCAATTCCTTCTCCCCCACCAGATGCTACGGAGGACTCCAAGGCCCCTGCAGATGGCCGAGCCACAATAGGAAAGGAGCCTGGGCTCTGAATGACTGTGAGGCACAGTGCACCCCCACCACCAACCCACCGGGACTGGGCAGTCTATTTACAGAAAATAAGCTGCTGAGATTCGGGAGCTGTTGGATTCAGCAATCAGCCTATTACAACCAGTCTACCCTCCTCAGGGACACCCAGCCCAGGAGTGCAAGGGTGGTGACATGTTCGCTATCAGAGTGAGCTCCTGGTGGGAAACCAGCATTTCCCAGCTACGGCCTTGGGCAGGGGGCAGGAGGACGGGCGCCATGATCACACACCACAACCTAGGCAGCACCAATTCCCAAAAAACTTTATTATTTTAAGTGGCAAAATGTGATTGGTCTCTGTGGGGCACCTGGTAGGGTGGAGGGAGACCCGGGGTGGAGCTGGGCTCCACCCATTACAAAAATCAAAGGCTTTTATAAAAAATGCTATAAATTGGTATCAAAAGAAAACCCAGGGGAGGCTGGAGGAAGAAGCAGAGAGGGAGGCGGGAAGAGAGCGCGAGGTGGGGGGGACCAGAACCTTCGACCACTAACGAGGGAACCCGGGCTGGGAGGGAAGGTGACGGGGGAGTCGGGAAGGTGACACAAAGTGCATAAATGTGCCTCCCCAGACGCTCCTCAGAGGTGGAGGGGGACAGAGGCTGCAGCCTGGGGCATGGGGAAGCTCCAGCTGTCTCCTCGCTGGGGACCCCACGGGAACGGGCACTGCCTGAGACTGCCGGCTGGGAAGGACCTGCGCCGGGAGGGAGAGAAGATTTTGAGAAGACGGCGGTGGGCGCGGGAGCTGCTTGCCCTCCTCCCCCGCACCATCCTGGCCCCCAGACTGAGCTCAGCTGTGAGGCCGGCCCCTGCTGGGGACCCGGTGAGTATCCCCAAGGGTCCCAGGACAGCCGCAGGGCACAGGGACTGTCCTTGAGCCCAGAGAGGAAGGCCAGGATGGAGCCCTCCTCCTCGTCCACCTCAAGCCAGACGATGTCCTATTCTAGGGACAAAATGGAGGGGAAGCCAAGGGATCCATCAAGCCTCCCGAGCTCGGCCCCATGTGCTGGCAAAAGGGGGATGGAGAGCAGAGGGGGCCTCCGCACCCCTGAACCCCACTCTCCAACCCCAGCTGGGCCCAGGGCCTGTCCTCACCGCGGTGACTCCTCAGACCTTCTTCTTCTTCAGCTTCAGGGCTTGCAGCCAGTTGGGCGACGATCCTTCTGACCTAGAATGCAGTGGACAAAGGTCGCAAGGCAAACCTGAAGAAAGCTGAACGAAATGAAGACCGGTAGAAATAACCTCCCACGCCGCCCCCAACCAGAGGAGGCAGCCTGCGGCCCGGCTGGGGAGACCAGAACTTGGCCACCAACTTCATAGTCAGTTTGCAACATCTCCACCTAACACCCCAAGCCTCGGCTCTCTCCTCCACGTAAGTGGGGTTTTCCTCCTCAGGCCAACACGGAGAGGTCAGCCGATGCTCCGAGACCAGGTGACCCACCCTGAGGATTTCTCTGGCTTGGGAGGTAACGCGAGGGGCTTCCCCAGCCCCGGGACTTTGCAGGACTTGGAGCGCTGGACCGCAGGCTCCTTCTGGCTTGACTTG
>NW_011889133.1:698466-700787 GCF_000151845.1 Pteropus vampyrus | reverse complement strand
CAGGCCAGGAAAGAGGTTGACTTTCAGCCCTTTGCTGCCCAAGGACATCCGTGTCCGGCGGTTCTGAGGCTCCTCCACCACCTCCTCATCCGAAGACGGCACACGAGCAGCTCGTGGCTCTGCAAGGTCAGGACGGGGTCAGCACACGCAGCATCACCAGGCCCCCCGACCTGGCACACCCCCGACACCGACACAGACATCAAACGACACGTCGGCCCTACCCGTAGAGTCCTGAAACAGGCGTGCGTCCGAGTCGGCCGCCTCTGACAGGCCCAGGGTGCCACCGGGCCGGATGGCCGGGGCCCGGTGCCCACGCTTGCGCCCCAGGTTGGCACGGTTCCGATACATGGCACTGTCGAGAATCTCGGTGTCCTGTTTGGGACAGCGGCAACACCACTGCCATTGCTGTCCTGTGGTCCTGCCGCATCCCGCATGAGCCCCTCCACAGTAGTCAGCTGTGAGCGGACCCCTCTGTCAGCCCGGAGCCCCCTGTTCACGTGACGCGGCCACCACCCTTCGCCCACCACCCACTTTCTGCCTCCTGGACTGAGATTGCTCAGGCCCTGGTTCCACCACCCACGCCCCCTCCTCGCCCCAATAGCCCACCCACTGCCCTGGGCTCGTCCTCCACTGACCTCGATGAAGGAGAAGTCCTGACTGGGGGAGCTCAGAGGAGGGCCTTGAGGGGGCCGCCGAGAGGGCCTCGTCGGGCCCTGCTCTCCCCGCCCGGTCCCTGCAGGGTCCCAGGTGCCGTCCACCTCTTCTGTCCGGCTGGCTTCTCCATCAGGCTGGGGCCTCCAGGAGGGCAGAGAGTCCTCCCCTCGGTCAGCACCCACCACGGCTCCCTCCTCTTCCGATAGTCGCCTGAGGCCAGAAGCTGCTGACTCCGAGCGGGCCGCAGCCCTGGAGCTGCTAGCAGCCAGCATCTCCTCCAGCAGGCCCTGGGAGCCCGAGGGTGGTGAGCGGGCTGGGCGCCCGCCAGGGCTGCAGAGGAGACAGACCAGGGACAGTCTCCATTAGGCCGCGTCTGCCTCCCTTGAAGCCCCCTTCCTAGGACCTGTCTCCACCCTCCCCCGACCGCCTCTTCTCCCTCCTTTCCATGCTTTTCCCAGACTCCTTCAGGAAGGGCACGGTCAAGGCCTCAGACAACACAGCACAGAGGAGACAAACTGGGCCAGCCAGCCTGGCAGGTTCAAATCCCGGGTCCACCATCTCCTGAGACTCTGGATGAGTCCCTTCACCTATAAAAGCCTTGGGGTTCTCTACAGAGTCAGTGAGGGTATGAAGAGAGAATCTAAAGCACGACACAGTATCTGGCGCTCAGTGTGCCCTATAAACAGCTACTGTTACTTGTTGCTATTGTTACTGCTTGGGTGGTCGTGTTGTTATTGTTGCTGTTTGGGCGGTTGCTCACCCTGGGGGAAGCCAGACGCTGGGCCGATCTGCCTGTCTACCTTCTTCAGCCCCCACCGTGGCCCATGTCATCTCTTCCTGTGCCCTGGCCTCACAGAACAGCCAGGGCCTCTCAGAGCACCCCAGGCCGCTGCAGGCCGCTGTATATCCAGACACCCTGTTCCCGTGCCTGGACAGCCCGTGCCCACCACCCTTCCACTCGCCCTCCCTGCCATTCACTGCCCCTTCTGAAGCCAGCCCGCTCCCCTCCCCCAGCCACCGCCCCTCCTCAGCCCTGCAAGCCCAGGGATCCACCTGTGCCAGCCTCTGCCTCAGAGTCCAAGGTTCTTGTCCCCACTGCCAGTCTGTGAGCAACTCAAGGACAAAGACAGGGCCCCTTTTGCCTCTGTGCCCCCAGCACCTGGCTCAGGGCCTGGCCGGGAGCAGGACTAAGCAAATGTTTGCCAAGTGAATAAGAAGTTGGGTCACCTTGTACTTCATCGCAGCTTATGTGTCTTCTGCCTTGCTGCTCCCTCAAAACACAACGCACACACACAGCACAAGGGGTTCATGTGTTGTTCAGCTGCCACTTGCTGGCACACACAGACACGCCCTGCACACACTCACGGCACACCTCATGCAGGAAGGTATGCGCTGTTAATCCGTCACTCCCTACCAACACGCACGCACGTGCACACACACACACACACACGCACCCCACGCTCACACCATGTATCCGGGCAGGTGTGGGAAAGGCTGGCTGGGCACCGGAAGCCAAGCCTTGAGTCCCCTACCAACTGGAGGAGGAGGAGGAGAGTGAGGCAGGTAAGTCAGTACCAGGACGGAAGGGGGTCAGTCGGGAGAGGACGCGTGTGTCAGTCTGTCCTTCCACAAGCTGCGGACAGGTGAAAATAAAAGAGGTCTGGGGA
>NW_011889133.1:688284-697766 GCF_000151845.1 Pteropus vampyrus | reverse complement strand
AGTTATTTATCTGCTCTGAGCCTGTTTCTTCATCTGTAAAATGGGGATAATAGAAGCACCTAGACTTTGCTGACTTTGTTGACAGAAATATGTGCCAGGCACATAGCTAACACTTGATAAATTTTTAGGATAATCATCATGATCCTCAATGCAGGTTCCTGGCCTGAGGACTTGTCTCATCTTATACCATGGACGCCCCTCGCCCCACGGGGACATTGAGTCTCCTGAGGGCTGGACTCCATCCAACCCCACCCCCACATCGCCACTCCAGGTGCAAGCCCAGGGAATGGTATGCAGTTGATCTGCAAAAAATCAGCTTCCCACTGGTTCAGGCTCCAAGATTCAAAATAAGGGAGGTCCGGGCTGGAGCTGGAATGATGAAGCGAAAGGAGCAGCAGTTGGCCTTGACCCAGAGAGGCAGGAAGAGCAGCCAGATGTATGACCCCACGGTCAGAGCTGTGGGTTCTTGTGCAAGTCACACTGCCTTGCTGGGCCTCAGGCCACTTGCCCATGGCACGAGGGGGCTGGCCTCGGTCATCTACGCCTCTTGGAGTCTGTAAGAGCCCAAAATGCCTGCAGTCTACAGGCCTAGGGGGAAGGGAGGAAAATGACCAGGAGGCCAGAGAGGGGAGCGGCAATGCACCAGCTCGCGGGGGACCCAGAAACACCGCTCCCATCAGGACGAGGCGGCCCTACACAGAGGAGGGGAGCCCGAGCTCTCCCTACAAGCCCCCCCATGCTGGACAGCATTCCAGCCAATGACCACCACTGGAGGAACCTTTGTCTCACATGAGAACAATGAGAAAAATGTCCCCCAAGGGCCTCGCTTTATGAACACATCCACCCAAATCTGCAAAACAGGTACAACTACAAGTCGGGAGTGTTTTTTCAGTGGTTACCACGTGCCGGGCAGATCTCTATCACTTCACATGTGTGAACTTCTAACCCACACAACAACCCTGCAAGTTTGGGGAGTAAGTTACTCCCAGCTTACAGACGAGGAGGAGTCGGAGGGTCACAAAGGGGGTCGCAGAATCGGGACCCGAACAGCCAGACCGCTCCGAGCTATCCTCGAGGACATCTCGTTACCAGGGGAACCTCCAAAATTTCCTTCAGAGAGCGACTTTCCAGAGTATAGAATTTCCCTAAATCAGATGCTCGGCACAGGAGCTTCTAGTGAAGCGAGTCTCCGTAACGTTGCCGCAGACGGAGCTAACTGTTTTCTTACTCCTGGGCGTTAACGGGCTCACACGTGTGAACACACACACACTTGGTCGCCACTGCGGCCACAGAGCACACAGCATTTTCCAAGCTTGTAGCACAGCCAGAAAACCTGTGACGGAGACCAAAACGCAGACAGCTGAGGACACCCAGACTCTCCGTCCCTCCCGGTCCCCTCGTAATCCCCCGATCCGGCCAGCCTCTCCTGCCACCTTGAAGAAACCGAAAGGGAAGAGCGACACCAGCTGGAGGGGAAAAAGCTGGAGGGCTGTGGGTCCCACTGCTTAGTGGTCTGAGTGCGGAACGCAGCAGCTGCGCCTCGCTGAAGCATTTAAGATCAAGTGGGAAAGAGGCACCGCTGACTCCGTGACCTGACTCAGGTCACACCACTGCCTCCCTGCAAACTGGAGATATACTCCCTTCCTGCCTCACTGGGGCTGTGAGGACTGGCGAGGTCAGACTCGCAGCCGACAGCAGAGTTCTCCAAGTCCCGGGAAGAGAAACTGGGCCACCACGGGGCGACCACATTCCACCGGCACCCAGATAGTTTCCGGAGTCTACCGTTTTTAGAAAGGGAGGCTCAGACACATCCCGGATCCCAGGAGCCTCTGGACTCAGTCCTGTGCGTGCACCCCCCGCGCTGCAGTCCCTACCTCTTCCCCACCGACAGCCCGGGGTCCCCGGAATGCTCCCCCTTCTCAGCTCCCCTGGGCATCGTCCTGGCCCTAGGGTCTGTCCACTTCCCCTACCCCTCTCCCCTCCTCAAATGCCTCTCCTGACCTCGCCACTGGCCTCCCCCTCTTCCCCCCAGACCCTTCCTGGGCCCTCCTCACTACCATGAGCCCCTCCACTTATAACGCAGCCCCTACCCCTCTCCTCCCTCCCCTCCCCTCCCTCCCATGGCCGCTGAGAAGCTCCGGGGTGGGAAAAGTCAAACTTCCTACTCAGTCAAGAGAATAAAACTGAATCTCAGTGGATGGAAATGTTAACGAAACAGACGCAATGCCCTGTCCTACCCTTTCCAGGTGTGAAATTACCTCGGTCTGTTTAGAACACAAAAATCCCTGAGACAGACTGTGGGTGGCTCATAAAACTACCAGTGTGTTCCTCTGGAAAGTTCTTTTTCAGCAACTCTGTTCATGGAGGCCAAGGTCATGGGGCCAGGTGCCAGGTCCCCATGTCCTTCAGGTTCTTAAACTGTTCCTTCCTCTGGACTTTGAGACAGGGCAGGCAAGAAGCACCGCATCCCTAACCTCCCAAGAGACCATGAGGACCACTGTCAACTCTAGCACAGACCCGCGGCGGCTAAGGCCAAGAAGACACAGGGTCCTCCATCCCACGCTCACGAAAGCATCAGTGGTCCCTGGCCCAGGAGCGCCTGTGGCTTCAGCGTCACGCGGCCTGGGGAACGGCCGCTGTGCATGAGAGTGGAACCCACCAGAAACCACCCAAAGAGGGGACATACACTATCTCCTCCAGCACAGTCACAATACAAAATCACCAAGGAAGCTTCAAGCATGGGCTGCAAGAGTAACACCTCAAACCTCACGTTCATCGTTTCAAAAAGGAAGTCACCTGTACGCGTGTCATAGAAGTCCAGTTAAAAAAAAAAAAGTAAAAGTAAAAATTCATAATCCAAACCACCTCAATTTCCCAAACACTAAAAGTCCTTAGGGAAGGAGATTTCTTCCCTCCCCAGAAAAGGAGCCATTTTTCGGACAGCCACCACACCTCCCCTCCCACGCTGGGATGGTGTTCCCTTACCTGGCTCCGAAGCCGGGGGCTTCTCCCGTCTCCGTTCTGGGGTCCTCAGGGAGGGTCTCCAAGGAAGGGGAGGAGTCATCTTCTCCCTGGGTCTCTGGCCCGCTTGTCTCGCCCACCCCCAGCTCCCGGGCCTCCACAGGGCCTCTGGCCTCCAGGCCAGTGCACAAGAGGCCATTTTCCCTGATGCCCAGCTCTGGGTGCTGGCTGACCTCCCCCACCCCGCGCTCCCTGGCTTCACTCGGGGCCCCAGAGAGCTCCACGTTTCGGAGCCCCAAGTCCTGGGTCCAGTCCACCTGACCCACTCCGCATCCCCGGGGCTCCTGAGAACCTCCGGCCTCTGGGTCACATGGCACCTCCAGATTCCTCAGACCCAGATTGTTGCCCCAGTCCACTTGGCCCACCCCAAGCTCCCTGGGGCTGCAGCCAGCCCCTGCAGCCACATTTCTCAGCCCCAGGTCAGCTGTCCAGTCTGCCTGTCCCACGCCTCGCTCCCTCGACTTAAGGAACTCTCCAGCCTGCACACCTGACCAGTCGGTCTGCCCCACGCCACTCTCTCTGGCCTGGCTGTGGCCTCCTGACTCCCCCACCCCAGCCAAATCTCTGGCCCTCACCCCGACATCCGAAGTCCAGTCCTTCTCCCCGACCCCACTCCCCCGGGGCTCCTCGGACCCTCCAGTCTCCAAACGGCTGGCCAGGTCCACGTCTCTCAGGCCCAGGTTGTCTGACCACCCCATCTGTCCCACGGTGTCCTCCCTGGCCTCACTCGAGCCGCTGGAAGCCACACAGCTGGACACTTCCAAGTTCCTGAGGCCCAGCTGGTCAGTCCAGTCCATGGGCCCGGCCGAGGTCTTCTCAGGAGACACAAAGGGGCCGCCTTCCATCTTGCCGGAAGGGCTCAGGCCAAGACCACTCACTCGGTCATTGCCAATGACGCCAAACTGATGGCACCTCTCGGCGGCCTCCACGCAGAAGTCACCACTCCAGTCTCGCTGCCCTGGGCTGAAGGGCACCTCTGGCTGGGGGACAACACCGAGGCTGAAGTCACCAGCCCAGCCTCGCTGCCCCACCTCTCTGTCTTCCTGGTCAGCAGCACCTGGGCTCTGGGCCCCTGCCTGCGGTCGCCCCTGCAGCCCTCCAACCTCCTGGCTGGCACCGCTGCTCTGCCAGCTGCTCTGGTCTCTCTGTGCCAGCGCCCCATCCTGCAGCTGGGGGGTGCTGGGGCTGAACAAGCCCCCTGACTCCCTCTCCTCAGGCTGGCCTGCACCCCGGCTGGCCTCGCCCAGGCTGTCTCCACCGCTCGGAATCTTCTTCTCGAACTCCTCATCCTGCTGCTGAGCTTCCTCCGGGCTGAACCCGCTGTTCAGGGCTCTCCTTCCGAAGCCTCTGTCCTGGGGGCTGAGGGCCGTGGGGCTGCCGCTGATGCTGTAGTCCCTCATCCAGGCACTCTTCCCGAAATCCTGGTCCTGCTCTGCACCCCGGCTGCCGTAGGTGCCCAGTGAAGAATCTCTCTTCCCAAACGGCTGCTGGTCGGCATCCTGGCTGCTGTACCTGCCCGAGACATGGTCCTTCTGCCCCACTTTCTGGCTCTGCTCGTCCACCTCCTGGCTGGCATAAGCACTCAAAGAATCTCTCTTCCCAAACTCCCAGTCCCCAAGACTCCCAGCCCGACCACTGTAAGTACCCAAAGAATCCCTCTTCCCGAATTCCTGGTCCTGGAGCTCCGCATCCCGGCTGGAGTAAGTGCCCTGGGAATCCCTCTTTCTGAACTCCCAGTCCTGAGCATCCGCCTCCTGGCTCTGCTGAGTGCCAAGCTGGGCTGGCTTTCCAATCACCCAGTCCTGGGCCGCGAGCCCCCCCAAGGCAGACGCTCCACTGCCATCTGGACTGCCCAGCTCCATGTCCTCCTGGCCAATGCCACACCTGCCAGCCCAGTCCCTGGCGCTCCCTTCCCCCATGCCTTGCCCACATTTGCTGGACCAGTCCCTCTCTCCAAGGCCTGGGTCCCCTCTATGGCAGGTGCCCCCAAGGCCATAGTCCTGAGAAATGTCCTGGGACCAGCTGGAGGGGCCAAAACTGCTGGGCTGTGGGTCTGCTGCAACCCCAAATTCAGTCTGTAGATCCTTCTGGGCCCAGCCAAGGAGTCCCTGCGAATCAGAAAAAGAGGGAGAGACAGAGAGGCGATGCTCAGAGTCAGTCGGGGCGGGAGTCCATCCAGAATGAGGGTCAGCACTGCCCAGCGCCCCAGAGCCGCACCTTGGCAACGGAAAAGCCTGAGTCTGCTTCCCAGCTGTGTGACCTTGAGCAAATCACTTAACTACTCTGGCCTCAGGCTCCTCATCCTTAAACAGGGATAATTCCTACCGCAAGAGTGGTTAGGGAGGACCAAACGAGATCACCAAAGCCAAGCACTCAGCACAGTGCCTGGCACGAAATCCAGGCCATCGACCCCCCCCCGCCCCCGCCGGTCGTGTTTACAGGCTTGGGCAACACTTGGCTCCCAGCCAGGAGATAAGCTGCCCAGTGCAGTGGGCTCCATGGGGCACGGGTGTGCGGTGCACTTTCGGTGAGGAGAGGCCAAGGCTCAGGGCCCCTCCACAGCCTCCCTGCCAGGGTAGGATTCCACCACCACCACCCTCTCCTAGCCCTCAGTTCCCAGCCCCACCTTCCCTAAGGGCCCTCTGCCCAGCCCGCCCCAGGAGGAACTCTCAGCCCCGGGGGAGGGCAGCGGGAAACAGGAGGGACAGCCTCTGGCACAGGCATGGGACCCAGCCGGGACTCCCTGCACCCCACACCCCATACTCCCTGACTCACGGCGGCGGGCGGGCGAGGCCTCCCAGCCTCGTCGCGCAGGGCCGCGTTGGCCAGCAGCCTCTCCAAGACAGACACGCTGGGCTCCCCGTCCCCAAGCCGGGCCATGGTCCCTGCCCCCTACACCCGCCCCGGGCTGCTGGGCTGCTGGGTTCGGCGGGCGCCAGGACGGGGCCGGGCCGCTCCCTGGCCTGGACCTGTCCGACGGCTCTGGCTCTGCTCCGGCCCACCCTGGCCCGCTCTCTCCGGAGCAGCTGCAGCTCTGGCGGCCCCGCCCAGAAGTCGGTTGAGTCACCCACATCCCGGGACAGACACACCTACTGCAGGAGCCAGCTCGGGTCTTAACTCCTTCCTGCTCCTCCTCTTCCTCCCCCTCCGCCAGAGGGACCCCTGGCTCCTCCTTCTTTACAGCCCCGCCCCTACCAGCCCAGGCTGGGCTTGAAAAATACACTTCGAAAGCCACCTGGACACCAGCCCTTACTCTGAGGCAGCAGCTTGGTAGGAGAAAGGGCACTGGGCTGGGAACCGACACTCCTGTGCCCAGGCCTGGCCACCAACCTGCTGGGTAACCCTGCACAAGGCTCCGCCAGCTCTGGGCCTTGGCCGCCTGTCTACAGGGCAGGTCCTGAGCTCAGTGATAATAACTGTCATAAAAGCCAACCCTTACTAAGCACTCACGAGGAGCCGGGTGCCATTCTCAGCACTTTACAGGTATCATAGCTCATTGAGTCTTCGCAATCACCCTGAGGTAGAGCTCATCCTTATCCCCATTTTACAGATGCAGAAACTGAGAGGCACAGGTGGAAAAGTAACTTGATCAAGATCACACCTGGGCAAGTGGACGGCACAGCCAGGAGAGGAACCCAGCCAGTCTGGTTCCAGAGCCCACACTGTGACTACACGGCATTGCCTTGCATCACACTGGTCCTAGCAACGGACCAGACTCTCACTCCATATATGCCAAGCACCAAACTGTTCCGCATCTCATTTTACCTGCGGTTCATCTCCAAGAGGCAGCTGTTGTTATGGAAGGACCCTGAAGCTTAGAGGTTACAGCACACCCCCAAGAGCACTCGGCCAGTGGATGCTGGCGCCAGATCCGAGCTCACACTAAACCCTAAGCACCGTCCCGCGGCCCCTGCCCTGTCGGCTTTGCGGGACTGCGCAGACGTGAGGCGCACGTTTACAGGTGCCTTGCTCACGGCTGTGTCCCCAGCTCTTGACACACAGAATCCACGCTGAAAGAACAAAGCCCATCGAAGCCATGGCTTCTATCCACTGATGTCCCCACCTTCCCTCTGCCCATCCTCACCTCAGAGCAGGCACTTAGGGTCTGTGCATCCTTCAGCTCAGATCCAGCTCCCCGCCTCACACTGCCAACACTGGGTGGTGGCGAAGCCAGGAGGTCGTCCAGCCAGTGGGAGCTGCTTTCAGGGCCTGCGGGCTCAGGGGACGCCCTACAGGGGTCTTGAGCCTCTGTCATGGGTTGGGTGGTCTCAGCCCGGGCCAGGGTCACAGCCTCCTCTTCGGCAGGCAATGCCTGCCTGAGGTCAGGAGTGTCAGCAAAGAGGACACAGGGTTGGTCAGGGGGTGCTGGCTGCTGCTGCCCCAGGACCGGCTCCAAGACAGGCAGGGCGGCCTCACTGGTGGCCAGAGGCAGCAGGGACTCTTGTCCAGCCAGGGGCTGCCGCTCCTCGCACCTCTCCTCCGCCTGCAGCAAGGCTGATTCAGGTGAGGCCCCTGCTGTTGGTGCAGGATCAAGGGGACCAGCCAAGGACGGAAGCTGACCTTCCCCATCACCCTTCTGGACTGGGTAGATGCCATGATCATCCGCCTGCACCCAGGAACCAGGCCTTTCCGGCTCCTCTGGAGCTGAGTGGGCCCCTCGCCCCTGCTGGGACACTCCCTCCCTGCTGGACGCAGCCCGGTCAGCAGCCGCCTCAGCCTCAGCCTCCGCAGCCCCAGCCTCCGCAGCCTCAGCCTCCGCAGCCTCAGTGGCTTCAGTGATGGGGGAAGGGGGTGGAGAGTCCAGCCGCCACACCCCTAGACCAGAAGGCCTAGTGGGGAAGGTCCACTCAAAGGACTGTGACAAGCTCCAGTTGGACTCTGTCCCACTGCCAAAGGGACGAGGATCCAGGCCCGACTGGCTCTCCTGGGTTTGGGGCAGGTCAGCCAGCGAGCCCCCCAGCTTCTCCTGGTCTTGGCCGGGTGGCCGGAGCAAACCTTCAGAAAATCGGCGCTGAACCAGGCTGGCGGGGCGGAGGTCTCCGTCAACCCTGGCCACCTCCTCACCAGATGGAAACGTCCGATCAAGATCCAGGAACTCGCCCCCATCTATCAGGGGCCTCGGCGAGGTGGCTAGAGGCTGCTCGGGGCTGTGGCGCCCTGAGACCTTCTCCATGGGAGAGCTGCCAGGTCTGGGGGCCTCTGGGACCTCGGCAGCAGGGAGCTCTGGGCTAGGGGCATGACGAGAGCCCTCCTCAGGCAGGGCCACAGTCAGGGATGCTGGAGTCACAGGAAGGCAGGGAGAAGGCCTAGAAGCAGCAGAGCTCTGGGCTTCTTCTGGAGGCTGAGAGTGGCGGGGAAAGCTCTCAACGAGTGAGTGAAGTCGGGAAGGCCCAGGGCCTGGGCCTGAGGCTTCGGCAGGGAGGCTTGGGCTGGCAGAGCCTCCATTCTCCGAGTTGGCACCTGGACTTGAGGGGACCCAGGACTTGGAAACCTGCAAGAGAAAGGTCAAGAGCCATCACTCACCTTTCAGGTGAGTGGGAGAAGCCCCTGCCAACCCCATATGGACAGCAGGTCAGCTGCTTCCTCACACTCTCATTCCATAGACAGGAAGAAGAAAGTGGGGGGCCTCTCAGGACAACTGGGAAAAGGCCCCAAAGATGAGTTAGGACTTCTCAGGGTTCTCAGACCCCTCCTTTAGGCCCTCTCCCAAGAAAACACATCTAACCTTACAACCTTGGTCACGTGGTATCACCCACACCGCTTCAGTGGTTCAGGTCCTCCCTCCCACTCACCCCAAAGCTCATCGAAGGAGTCCGTGGTTCATGGGTCAAGATCACTGGCTTCGTAAAGGGAAAAGGAAATTAGGGGATCTGACCACCCCGTCATGCGGGAGTTCTGCCTCAGCAGGACTTTAAGCCCAGCAGAGCCCCAGACCAGCTCCCAGGGGTGGCTCAGGATGGGTGCGGAGCTCCACCCTGCTCTGTGTCCCCACAGAGCTGCCCGGGGATGCAGGCAGGCCTCAGGCTTCGGGCACAAGCACTAGGGGACCTGAAAGCTCCTGGCATGGAGTGACCCCGGCACTGCCTCTCATAAGCTGTAGCCCCCACACACACCCTAAATGGTGGTGGCTTGGTGTGTGTGAGCCTCAGCCTCCCCTTCTGTTCACTGGGGCTGGTGGCAACGATGTCCCCCTCACAGAGTCAGGCAAGGAATATTTAAATTTGTGCACGTGGCCTCTCAGGACAATGGAAGGTAGGCGGAGGAGAAGGACAGAGGGGCATCAAGCACCTGGCACTCCACCACTCCATTCGGCCTGGCCCCAGAGAACGAAATGCGGCTTGCTCTATCTGACCTTTGGTCAGGCTGACCCAGAGGTCACGCTTCCCTTTGCCACCCCCTCCAATGGGGCTGTTTTTCCCACACTGGCTGCTGGGCCCAGGCAGAGGAAGGCATCCTGCTTG
>NW_011889133.1:684244-687654 GCF_000151845.1 Pteropus vampyrus | reverse complement strand
TTCAACCTGTCTCCTCAGACCTCAGACACCTCCTGCCACCTTCTCAGCTGCTGGCCTTGCTTCCCCATTCCCTGAGAACAGAGAGGCCATGGCAGCGGGCACCTGCACCCCCACTACCTGTGTGTGAGCCCCAGCACTCTGCGCCCCTCCTCTGACTGTGAACCGTCCTTGCTCAGAGCTAAGGCCAGCCCCACCCCTGTCTCCTGCACCACCGACTTTCTCCTCCTCTCCCGGATCACTTCTATCAGCACACAAACTGCTCTCGTTTCTCCTGTCTTAAGAAAGAAAGAACTCTTGGCCTTACCTCTCTCTCCAGCTACCACACGTTTTCTTGAACGGGTCACATCTACCTTCGCTGTCTACCCTGTCATTTGCCCCATTCGCACCTGAACCCACCCCAGACAGGCTTCTTCCTTCGCCTTGCCACCTAAATGCTCTCGTCAAGGTCACCATGTTTCCCTGTAGCTAGATCCCCTTCTCAGTGCTCACCTCGCTTGACTTCTGAGCAGCATGGCTGACCGCGCGCCCCGGCTGACCGCGCGCCCCACTCCAGCCTGGAAGCGGGCTCCCTTTGGCCTCCATGATCCCACTCTTCGCCATCTCGCCACTGCTCCGTCCCATCTCCTCCAAACTCTTCGCTCCTGTACCTCACCTGCTCCCTTGGTGATCTCGGCCAGTCTTAACTACCATCTGTAAACTGACAGGTCCCTGGAATGCCAGATTCAAACTGCCAACTGCCTACTCAGGATTTCCACGTGGATGTCTAAAAGGCACCGCAGACTCAGCCGATGCGGACGCCAACTCCTCACATCTCCTCCGATCCTGCCTCACGCTTAGAGGAGTCCCCGTCTCACAAAATGGTAACCTCATCCTCCTGGTAGCTGTCTTAAGAAAGAAAGAACGGGTCACATCTACCTTCACTGTCTACCCTGTGAAGTCCAAAGCCCTGGCATCATCCTGGATTCTGCACTCTCCCTCTCTATTATCAATCCATCTGCAAATCCTGTCCTCCCTGCCTTCAAATTCCATCCAGAGCAACCACTTCTCGTCATCGGGCCACAAGCTGCCTGCAGGGTGTAAGCCACCATCACGTCGCTCCTGAATTATTCCAACAGCCCCCTGGCTGGTCCGTGCTGCTGCTCTTAGTTCCCTGCAACCGAAAGGGCAAGGCGACTCTACAACTAAACCAGAGCACGTCCCTCCTGTCCTCAAAACCCCTCAATGGCTTCTGCCCCTCACTCAAGCTCAGTGCAATCAGTCCTCACCTCTCTGTCCTCACTGCCACCCAACTCCCCCCTCTTGCTGCGATCCGGACATCCTGTTTCCTTGTCAGGAAGGTACCAAGTCCTTTGTCGCTGCAGTTCCCTCTGCCAAGGACGCTGTTCCCAAAACATCCACACAGCTCACTCCCTCACCTTCTTCACGGGGAGCCCTTCCCCAACCGCCCTCATCCCAGATCTGTGTATCTTCGTAGGTGTCCCCCGCAGTAGTCTGACTACGTATCTGCTGGCTCACGAGCATGTCTGTGCTCGTGTCGGCCTCTCGCGTTAGGAGGTGTGCTCCCAGAGAAGAGGGGCGGGCGGTGTGTGTTGTGTTCTCTGCTGTTTCCCCAGCTCAGTAAACATTTGCTGGATGGACACGCAAAGTCAGGTCCCCACTGCCGGGCAGGCAGGGCGGCCTCTATGAGCAAGGGGACCAGCCTTTACACAGTTCACTCAGGAAAGCAGGCTGACCATCCTCCCAACACACTGTGGGGAGAGGTGGGGGTATAACAGGAAACCCCCAAGAAAAGACTTCCACTGAACCCTGAGAAGGCAGCCCAGTTCACTTATCACTGGAGTCAGATAGTTCAGATGCCACCTCGGCCCCTGCGTTAAGTTACTTAACCTCCGTGAGCCCTGGCATCTCACCTCTCACGTGGGACCAACGGGGCCCCCTAGCCAGAGTGACCACAAAAACTGTTAGTCAACGTTCCTGGAACATGCCCAGCACACAGTAGGTACTTGATCAATAGCAGTTGTTACCAGTTATAGATAATTACTGCAATCAGTTGATAGCAGTTGATAGCAATTATGGATAATTACTCTTTCTAAGGAGCAGCCTCATGGCCTGACCACACCTGATTGACAGCACTGGCCTAGGAGTTGAGAAATCTGAGTCCCAGGGTCAGGCCCTGGGCGAGTCACCACCTCCGTGGACCTCAGTGTCCACATGTGAACTACCAGTAGGTGGACAAGATGATCTCAGATGGCCCTTCCAGCTCTGAAATACTATAATTCTGTTTCATAACAAGGTAACTCACGTTGGTAGGTGGCTCCGAGCTGGCCGGCTGAGCCAGGTCCCCCTTGAAGGGCCGGTCCGAAGTGGGGCTCCTGGGAAGGAGAAAGATAGGAAATGGAAGTACAAAATGGAGAAGCCTGTCACAGATGAATAAGGGGACACGGCCACTGATAAGAGTCTGCCTAAGTGACTTTAACAATACCCAAAGTCACCCCCGACTCAGTGGCATTTTCTACTGAGCCCTGCCTGGAACCACTGGGGACTGAAAAGCTGTGCAGTTTCCTAAGAGAAAGTGCCCCAGGGGACAGTGCCTGTTCTGTCCCTGCACATCAAGGGTTAAACTCCTCCAGTCCCTTTAGGAAAAGTATCCTGTATGCCCAGACCCCCCAAGGGTTCCCTCAAGGACAACCCTCCTTCCCCATCCCCTAAGGGGTTAATGTTCTCCTCCAGCCCTGAGCGCACAGCTGGTCTGGCTGCCCTGCCAATACTTCTTGAAGGATCAAAGGGGGAGGGAAAGGGGGAGAGTGATTTTCCAAGGCTGAAGTTGTTCCTCTTAAGCTCTGCTGGAGCCAGGGAGGAGAGGATAGAGGGCTGAACCCAGCCTGGGAGCCCTGGTCTGGCACAAAGAAGGGTGAATGGGGAGCCCTGCCCTCCAGGCACTCACAGGTGAGAGGAAGACGAGGCTGGAAATCAGGGTAGGGCAGGGGCCTGCAGCTTTGGGCTCAGCCCAGACCATAGCAGCCCTGCCCTTCACAGCAGCAGGAAGGGGAAGGGAACCTCTGGGCCCAGTAGAGCCACCAAGGGCCCAAGGGGCCAACTGTGCCTCAAGCTGGCTCCACCGCACCGGAAGATGGCCTCCATGCAACTGATGGCCTGAGATCCCTCAGCCTCTTCCTCCAGTGCTCTGTGCCCACTGCCCCTAGGGGCACCTCCGTGCCAGCCTTCCCTCACACTGGCACCAACTTTGGAGAAGTTTATTCCATGCAACAGCCTCCAATCTGGCTGTAATCTGTGCAGTGACACTAGCTGGCCTGGCATCAAAGTGTGTTCACGTCTTATCTCTCCCATCAGCCTCCTCACGGGCAGCCATTCTTATCCTGACACACACACACCCCACCCCACCCCACCCC
>NW_011889133.1:658204-681922 GCF_000151845.1 Pteropus vampyrus | reverse complement strand
CACTCGCCCAGCCCCTCCAACACAGAATGGGGGTTCAGCCTCTGTCCCTCCCACCATCCTCCCAGCCACCCTGCTCCACCCTGCACCCATAGGCACCTGGCTCCGGGCCAGCAGAGACCAGCTCCTCCTCCATCTCCCGGGGCGGGGAAGCCATGGTTTTGCCTTCCCTGAGAGCAGACACTTTCATCACATGCGGCAGAACCTGCATGAGAATTGGGAAGCAGAGGGGTGTGAGCTGGGGTGGCCAGGACCCAGGAAGAGAGAGAGAGAGAGAGGAGGAGGTTAAGAGAGTTGGGCGTTGGCAGTAAGCTTGGTGGAGGGAAGTCTCCTACGCCAAGCAGAGGCACAGTGTGGGACAGGAAGAGGGAACTTCAGAGCGGGGTGAGGGAGGTCAAGACAGGTCCCCAGCAGCCACATCCTCAACTCTTCCCAGATCGCGCTCCAACTCTGGTCTCCTGACCCCAAAGTCTTGGAGCTCCAGGGAGCTGCCCACTTTTCACTCCTCTGGGGAGCTCTCCTAGACACCCCACTTACCGTTCCCAGGGCACCCCTTGGGTCCGGCAGCCCCGGTTGAGGTATCTACTCAGGGGCTGAGCAAGAAGGCCCCAAAGTCTGAAGTCTCTCTGTGAATCACCTCATGGGAGACGGGAAAAACCCGCTCCTCCCCAACCTGGGGCTCCACCCCACTGCCAGCCTCCCCCTTCCCTGCTCACCCTCCTCTCCTCCCTCCCTCCTGCAGCTGGGAGTGGTTCCCTCCTTCCCTCTCCTCCCTTCCCCCTCCTCCCTCCACATCCCTGCCCCACTCCCGCCTGCCTCAGAGCTGTCTCATCCAAACACGGAAAAATAAGGAATAAGAAGTAAACATCTGGAATACATTTTTTTCTTTAATTTCTCAATCGCTTTGGCTTCAGCTTGGAATTTGATGAGGTAAAGCCAGGGCCTAGTCCTGTTGCCATAGCAATGGCCTCCCACTGGATTTCCACAGCAGCGCCAAGAGGAAGGAGGAGCCCGCCCGGGCCTGGGCTGGGAGAATGGGACAGGGCTTGAGAACATCCGGGGGGTGGAGTGGCTTGCGGGGAAAACTCCCCGGGGTTCCCACTTCCAGAACAGTCAGGGTGGGACAGCCACAGCCTGTGAACTGGGGACGTGTGAGCAGCTCTCACCAGCTAGGGGCTGGCCTGAGGAGTTTTGAGGGAGCAGAAGAAGAAATTTAAAAGCAAGTGACACAGCCCTAAGGTAGAAACCAAATAGGTGTCCCTCCTCTAAGCCTGTGTCAGAAACAAGCTCTGGGGTCTGAGAAACCGGGATTCAATGCCGGGTGGATCTACCACTTTCTAGCTGTGTGCCCGCAGGCATAGTGCTTTACTTCTCTAAGCCTCAGTTTCTCTATGTGAAAAATGGAGCTAAGCAGGGCCGGGCCTGGTTAGTATTTGGAGGGGAGACCACCTAGGAAGACCCAGTTCTGTAGGCATAAAAAATAAGGGATTGTAAGCTGACAAGGTCCTTGCAATTTGTGAGGTCAACCAAGGGTTGCCTCACCTAAAAAAGAAAAAGAAAAAGAAAAAGAAAAGAAAAATGAAGTTACTGAGACTGTTGGAAGGCTAATGGGAGATCATACATGCAAACTGCTTAACATAACGCCTAGAGGGTAAGTGCCCAATAAACACTGGCCATTATTCATGCAATTCCATACAGTGTCACCAATGAGCTAAGATCCTTAGTAGCCACCACCTCCTCTCTCCAGACCATTCATTCCTTCATTCACACAGGCCCCAGGCATGTCACCTGTTCTTCAGATGCTCCACCACCCCCTCAGTTCTTATCTTGACTCCTGAAGCACCATCCCAAGCCTGGGGGACAGAGCCCTGTCCCTCTTGTTCCAAAAGAAGGGAGATATTTCCCATCACAGAGCACAGAGCCCGAGAGGACAACCCAACCTCCTCCAACCTACAATGGGCACTGCCTTCCACAAAGTCACTAATCCAGCTGGTCTGGGAAGACACCAAATGCTAAGAAGGGCCCTCTGAGGCCCAACCTTTGCCAAACAAACCCACCCCTCACCTTTGACCCTGCCCCAGCTTGTTTCAAAGACAGAAGAGTTTGAAGAGGGTAGAGAGAAACCCAGGACTGTCAATTCCCTTGGTCAGCCGACTTCCACGGAGCACTGCTCCCTGCGGGTGGGGGAATAACTGTGCAGAGCCAGCCCACGTGTGCGTGGGGGAGGGGCACATGATAGAAAAATAAAATTAAAACACAAGATTGTCTCCTTGTCCTTGAACATTATTTCAAGGGACATGGTGTGGGTGGGTAGAAATGGGGACAAACTGGCTCAGAACCGAAAAACTCTCTCACCTGGGAGCCTGATGGGCACTTCTGCAGTACGAAGGGGTACAGCAATGAAGTGGGGGCTCGACTTCCCCACTTGAGGAGGGGACACAGCAACACAGAGGCCATGGCCAGAAAACCCAAGTGACCAAGGCCATAGCCAAAAGCTGCAGAATCACAGCGGCTGAGCACTCCCCTCTCCAGGAGTCCGGGGTAGACTAGCTGACCCGCGAGAGCAAAGGCTGCCACAAGGGCTGGGGAGAGGCTGGGCACCTCCAGCCCGGGGCAGGGGACCAGAGAGGCATCGGCACGGGTGGGGTCGCCCCTATGGACCCCGGGATCTCCGGCTGTATCTGGGGCCAGAGAGGTCGGCAGGGACAGCACGTAAATTACTGGAGGGAGGGCCAACGCGAAGACGGAACAGCCTGGGGCGAGGGCCGTCTGGAGGGGCCCGGTGGGGAGATCTGGACACAGAGGGGACAGCAGCAGCCGAAGTGGAGGAGGAGAAGAGAGTGGAGGAGGAGGGGGGTGGCAGAGACGGAGGACCTGAGCGCGGGATGTGAAGCAGCCAGCGAACAGACAGGGACTGGGCAGGCAGACGGGGTGGGGGCGGACAGAGCGGCTGAGGGCGTGCCGAGGGAGCCGGGGGAAGGGGCCAGTGCGGGCCCGGGGGAAGGGGGAGGCAGGGGTCGCTCCAGCAGCTCCGCCCGCCCCCGGCCCCGCCTCAAGCCCTCGCCCCCTCCCCCCTTTCTTCTAGCTCGGCCAGCACACGCTCCAGACCGTGCGCCCTCCGCCCCCGCGCACACGCACCAGCTCCCGCGTGCCCCCCGCTTCCTCCGCGCCCCCGGCCCCTGCAAACTTTCCCGGTCACCCCACCTCAACCTCAACCCGAGGTCCCGGCTGAAAAGCGCCCACTCCTTCCATGCCTCGCCCCCGCCCCCAATCCCGGACCCCGCCCCCTCCTTCGCCCTCCTGCCCGCCCCCGCGTACTCACGCGCCCCCCCCGAGATCCGGCTCCGCTCGGCTCGGGCTCGGCGCCCCGACGCCAGTCTCCGCCACCGCCGCCGCTGCTGCCGCCGTCACCGGGGGACCAAGCCAGAGCGAGCCCGGGCGGGGCCCCGCCCCCAGCCCCGCCCAGGCCCACGCCCCCGGAGCCCCTCATGAATATCCATGAACCAGTGAAAACCTGGAGTGGGAAGCCCGTGCAGAGCTCGCCCGATCGTATGCAAATAGGTGCAGCCCAAGGACTCAATTATTCATGAGTCTTGGTAATGAGGGGTCCGCCCCAGGCTCAGACCCGGGTGACAAACTGACGCAATTCAGCAGCTAAAAGCGCTGGGGCAAAATGGCCACCGAGACGACTGCCTAGAGAGACTTAAGGCACGGCCCCAATCCTCAAGCCCAACGGCCTGAAATGATTGCAGCACCATAGAGTCACGGCGAGAAAGAAGGTAACCATTGGCGGACTGGAGAGGCTTCCTGTGGCAAACACCTGAGAGACTATGCAACGTGGCCATCGCACGTGTATAAAATCAGATGTAGAGCCACCGTGAGGGAGACTGGAAACTATTTTTTTCACTAATCCCCCTTATCTCCTGTTATAACCCCCTTCCCCGATATAAATCCTTCCTGACCTCAAAATCTGATACAACCCTTTTCTCCCATAAAAAGCACTTCGCTCATACTCCGTACCTTTCCTGCATCATCACACTGCACCCCCACCCTCCACCGCTCATTCTCCTAACTCTCCAGGATCAGGTTTCCATTCTCCTGGTTGCAGAGAGGCCAATCAATCGTGATTCTATTATGTAAAGCCTTGGAAGACCCTTGGCTCATAGGTGATTAAGGATGGAGCCAGTGGCTGCCTCCCCTTAGCTTAGCTAATGGAGTAGAACTGTGAGAGAGACTTCCTAATCAGATCAGCTCTCGTTTCTAGACTCTCAGGTGGCCCATCCCGGCAAAGGAGGGTGAAAACCAATGCTTGTCCAGCTGGGAACAGCACAGGACGTACCTGGAGGCTTGCTTCCCGGCCGGCCAGAAAGGCCTTGCCCAGTCAGAGCCGTGTGGTAAACACTACCGAGAAAAACAGGCGCAATACAGGGCTAGAGAGAAGGCATGAGGACATGGTTTCCAAAGTCAGTTCCCTTTATTAAATGTTGATTTTCACAGACCAGAAATACAAAATAAAAGTAGAAATAGGCCCCAGTAAGGAGCTACAGGCCTGACCTCCTATGACCCCTGCTGCAGCAACTTGAACAGGACAAGAAGCAGCTATGTCCCCAAGGTTGGGAAAGTAGGACAAGGATTTGGTTCCTGCACTGCCCTGCCTCCCACCCAATCTCTCCCCAAATTATAAAGAGGCATCCTTGTGAATCAGCAGCCAAGACGCCTCCCGTGCTGTCCCAGCCAAGTGCATATCACCAGGAAAGCTTGTTCAGATGGCACAGAATCCAGAGATTACATTTCATATGGGGAGAAACTGGTACCAAAACACGGGTGGAGAGACTGGGGGTGTGACAGGGCAAAGCCAAGGAGAGAGAATTTTCCTCCTCTCTATTCATCAGATCCTGATGCCGAATCTTCTGAGCTGGGGGGAGTACTGGCTAGTTCCTCTTCTTCAGAGTCCTGAAAACCAAATGTCTTTTCAGGACAAAAGTGTAGAGTCCTGGTTACCCTCCCAGCTACTTTTCAGTGGTGAAAGGCCCCCGATTCCCTATCGCCTCCCCAAACTCCAGAACTAGTCTTTAGAACCCCAGAATTCCACCTATCCACTCCATCCCGTTACTCTTAAGAACCAACCACAACCCCTGGCCCATCTGCCGCCACCTCCACTGCCGACTCAGATGCCCCTTGCCCTTCCAGGCCCCACAGCCCCCAAACTCCTGCTGTACCTCGCTCCGCCTTCTCTTCTTTTTGCTCTTGTTCTCTCCTGAAGAGCTCTCGTCACTGGACACAAACTCTTTGCTCTTGAAGCTCTCACTCAGCTGCCTTGACGACGACTTGGATGACGAGCCCCTGGAGGGTGTTGACTTCTTTTCCATCTTTACCTTTACTTTCTTCTTCTTCTTTGACTTGTCCCTATATTAGCAAGAGGGAAAGGGGCTGGGCTTTTAGGTACCCCCATCATCAAGGCCAAATCGCCCCCAGCTTTCACAGGGCCTTCCTTACCCAGTCCCAGCCACATTGTCCATGTCACTATCAATGTCAATAGCCAGCCATGTCAGCCCCAAGTGAGAGCATCAGAAGTGAATAACCAGAAAAATCAGAAGTCATAGCCTGGTCATATGGAAAGCTTACGTGGCATCTCTTGCTTTATCTTTAAAAATTCATGTGAATTAACACCATAGTAACATGTTTTTTAATTACCCCACACCTTCGAACAAAATTGGCTCTCCAGAAAAATAGGCCATTATTTGTCCAGTGACCAGGAATTCCCTAGCGCATTACCCATACTTGGGTAACTGCCTACTCAGATATGAGAAGCACTGCCCTCTTGCCATCAGAAGCATCTCTATTAACATCCCCATTCTCAACTTGGACCTACAAAAAAACATCTGCCGAGAAAGCAGTTACTGGGCCACTCTGTTCCCAACACTCACCTCTTAGAAGACTCGCCCCGGCCTCCTTCATATTCTTTCATGGCTTTTTCATATTCCCTCCTGGCATCCTCAGCTTTGCGATCCCACTCCTGACACACGTGCACGTGTACACACACACACATACACACACATACACAGAGAGAACAGAAAATAATGAGATCTCTCCCAACACAGGCAAAATCTACAAAGTTCCACCAATGCCCCCTCCCCCCAACCCCTCTATCAGTGACTAGATTCACCACCCCGCATCCATGCTGCCACTCACCTCTTTCTTCTCTTTGGACATTCCCTTCCAGATCTCGCCTGCCTTCTTGGAAAGATCTGTGATACTGATGCCGGGATGGTCTGACTTGATCTTCTCTCGGCTGGCATTGAGCCACAGCATGTAGGCAGACATGGGTCTCTTGGGGGCGTTGGGGTCTTTGCCTTTCTTTACCTACGTGAGAACCCAAATATCTTTAGCCATCTATACCCCCACAGACACCCACATTCTCCCAAAGAAATTACTTGGATCAGGGGACAAGATGGAGAAGACATCAACCTAGACCGAGAGATCCCTAAGGGCAGGGACCACGTCTGCCTCAACTCTGCACCCCAGTGCTTAGCGCATTAGGGGTCCCTGTCTTAGGGCTCCTGAGACAAAAGAAGCCTGTCTTCTAATTCAGATCTTCCAGAAGATAATTATCTCAAGGACCAGAGAGAAACATTTCCAAGAAGGTACTTCTCAAGGCCATAATCACTGGCTACAAAAAGCAGCCCCAGGAGGACCGAGCCACAGGCCCCACTGGTGGTGGACAAGAGAACACAGAGAATGGCTCCCCAGGGCCGTCCCTTCCAGAGGAGAGGCCATACCTCCATAGGCTTCTTGCGGCTCTTGCGATCCTTGGCCATCTTGGCCTTTTTAAGCTGTTTCCGTTTCTTCTCATCTCGGTCACTGTCCCCTTCGTTACTGGAGGAGCTGGCAGAGGCATTGCTATCAAACCTGCCAAGGAGAGAGGGGCTTAGACTCAGGAAGGGAAGATGGCACCCCACAGCTTCAGAACAGGAAATGAGTCCAAAGACACCTGCCCAGAGAGGAGGGTGGGAGGGCCACAGGACAGGGCTATCATCCCCAACTTTGCCTCCTCTCCTTTGCTGAGGGGGTGCTTCACCATGCCCTCTTCAACTCAGCCATAGCAATGGATAATCTGGTGAAGTAATCAAAGAAAAGCAAATGGGCTCCATCTGCTTTCCCTGCTCTCGGCCTAACCCCAGACCTACTCCAACCACACTCCCCGGGACAAACTCCGTCTCGTCAACGTGCCAAGTCCACTTCACCACTTCCTTGGGGTTAATCATCTTACCCTACCCCGTAGACTCTCTGATGAAGAGAGTTTCCATAAAAAGTGGGAAAAACCAACACCAGTCCAACCTAGTACATACCCACATAATTAACAGTCCTGTCCGATATTCACACAACCCGTCAGCACACAGAGCTGCCTAGACCTGCATGGTGCTGAAATCTTCAAGGCATTTTCACAAGCCTTCACTCACTGACTCATGACGAGTAGGCAGGCATGCAGGAAGCAGAAGCAGTGGACTCCTGTAGATTTTTTTTCCTGCCCAGAATTTATTTCAAATTCTTCTGGATTAAGAGTCCCAATTTTCTGCTGGGAACCACCGTGCCCTATTCAAGAGGGGCTCACCCAACTGCAAGCCGTTAAGGGTGGGCACATGGCCAGTTCCAGCCCATCAGAGCATGTCCTTGTAACTCAGACTCGGGAAGGGCCATGTGACCACAACTGCTTACTGCTGCTCTGTGAGCAGAGGCATGCCTGCATGGTATACCAGCAGGATTAAACCTGCCCAGACCATGTGGCACTACATGGGGCAAACCTACCTAAAAATAAGGAAATCAGAAGAAACAAAGATTCCCCACAGCTTTTGAGCACCTCGATCCAGATGCCTGAAGCCAATTATATCCCTGGGCTCTCCAGTTAGGTGAACCCACAAAACTCCCTTTAAGGCTAGTCCACTTGACTCATATTTCTGACACTGGCCACGAAGAGTTGACCGATACAGCACAGGGACACTACTGTTGTTTCACATATGAAAAGCTGCGAATCGACGACTGACCTAAGGGCTTAGCTGGCGAGTGGCAGTGGTGGCTCTCACCTCGTCTCTCCTCCCTGCTTTTCTGGTTTTCACGGCATGTCCTGCGCTTACAAAGGCCTTGATGATTTTTGAAACACTGACATTTATCCCCTCATTGGAGGTCATTTTTCCACCCTGGGTCGGTAGCTTATGCCGGGATACAAGAAATGTCCAGAAATCTCTGGTCTCTTAAGCTCACAGGCCATCACCTCACCCCCATGAGATGGAACCAAAACTCACTCCTCGGCCACATCTTCCTCCTCTTCACCTGGGTTGAATGACTCATCTGAAAAAGAACCGACATGCATCAGCGCTGCTCCACGGAAATCCCGCCCCCTCACCCAGATGCCCAGCTCTGGCCCCAGGTTGAGCCAGCCCGGGCCCAGGGAGGAGTCTGGCCGCCCCCGTGCCCCAGGACTGCCAGGGCAGGCGCACCGGTTTCTTCTCCTGAGTCGTCGCTGCTGTCGTTGGCGTTCTCCTCCCGGATCTTGCCCTCCTCCTTCATCCGCTCCAAGTAGGCATCATGCTGATCTTCGTCAGAGTCGGCATAATCGTCGTAGCTTGGGTTCATGCCCTAGCCGTCAGGGAAGAGGTGGGCGTGAAGGCCGACCTGCCCTGGCCCAGAAGCCCGCACACTCGAAAGCACTCGCCCATGCCCGTGAGTCAAGATCAGACCAGCAGCTCCGAGAAGACCATGGAGCTGGACTGTTCACACGCAGCCAATGTGCAGGGCCCACGAGGCCTTCCTGCAAACTGGGTTAGTCCAAGCCCCTCCCTCTCCCAGCCCCACTGGGGGCTCCTGAGGGGCTGCAAAGACTGATCTAAGGTCATGCTGAGGAAACCTGCACCAGGAGGTGGGGAAGGGTCACACGCACCTCTTTTTTCTATAAGGATAAGAAGAGAAGAGAGAGTGAAAAAGAAGCCGGAAAAATCCCTGCCCTTCCCCAAAACAGAAAGAACAGGAGAGAGGCTCATCCCTTCCACACTCAGAGGTACCTCTTTCAATCCGCGGTTTTTGATGTTGAGTTTTTTTACGTTGACAAAATCAAACAGCTTCCCATACTCCTCCCTGTGAGGGGAGATGCACCGCATTACCGGACGGGCAGGCCGATGAGGGGAGGACTGCACGCTGTTCTGACACCCACGGGCTGAGACAGACTGCGGGGCCTGGAGCTCCTGACCACATCATCCAACCCAACAGCTCAGAGACCCTCGCAGAACAGCAGCAGAGTCAGGCATAGTCTTGAAAGAGGAACCTGCATGGCTCTCGAGTTCCAGGAAGGAAAAGTGGGGAGGGGTGTGTACCTAGTAACCAAATACGTGCAAAGCAAGGAGGGGGTGTTGCGAGAGGGGATTTTTCATCCTTTTACTGGTTTGCATTTCATACTTCACAGGGTTGTTGTAACAGTTAAGCGTGAAGATGTTTGTAAAACGTTTAGCCCACGATGAGCATTCGATAAACATTAGCTGCTGTGTTCCCGGACACCAAGCTCATTCCGGGAAGAGAGAGAGAGAGATAACATTTCCATCTTGGGGGGAGTGGAGGAGGAGGAGGGCTACTGGACCCAGAGCTTTCATAATGTGGAAAACAATTTTTTTAAGGACAGAAAGAAAGCGATGAAGAGGCTTCCAAAGGCTGAGCATTCCAAGGAGCACCAAGTCCCAGGGAAGCAACAGAAAAATTCTGCTCAAGGCTTGAAGTCAGGGATGAGTCACAGGCCTGGAGAGGGCCCTGGGTCATGCCAGGCCTCCTGGTCGAGGCTAGGTCAGGACCAGGACGCCCAGGAAGTGACGGAGGGACGCTCTCACCTCTCAATACTACTGAAGGTGTACTGAGTGCCCTGCTTGGTCTCGATTTCAAAGTCAAAGGAACGTGTGGTGGTAGTGCCACGGGCAAAGTTGACAAAGGAGATCTCGTCAAAGCGGATGTGCACAGGTGGCTTGTGGACATAGATGAAGCCCTGCTCCAGTGGGCACAGCAGTCCCGAGCTTGCCTTGTAGGAGCAGGTGATGCACTGGGCCCCGGAGTGCCTGGGAGAGGACACAGGGAGCCCAGTCAGTGCCCACCTCAGCAGCAGGTGGCAGAGCCACAGGGACCACCACCAGGAGCAACACAGGTGTGCTCAGGACCTCAAGTGAGTGAACCTCACTAAGCTGCTCAGACAGAAGCAACTGACACCATCAAGATAGGACCCAACCGAGCCTCGGAGACTACACTCCCATCCAAGTGGGTTCACCAAGCAGACTCGGGACAGCCCAGCCCCACAGGCCAGGGCCCCGGGCCTGCGCTCACCCTTGGAAGTTGCCTGGGACCGTGATCTTGCGGTTCACCAGTGCTTTCATGACCCGGCTGACCATCTCGTAGAGGGATCCCGACATGTTCTTGGTGAGCCGCCCCTCGAAGCGCTTCTCCACCTCCTCCCTACGACAGAGGAAGATGAGGTCACGAGCAGGGTTTCCTCCTAATACACGCCTGTCTCCCGCCTCGACCTGGCAGGCTATGAGTCCAGAGAGACACTCACTCATTCATGTTGAGAGTCAAAGAAATGTCCTCATCCTTGGAGAAGAGAAGGATCAGGAAGTGGTAACGGGTCTGGCCCTGCTTGATGGGGGGATCCAGGCTGATCTGGCAAGGAAGAGCCGACAAGGCTTAGCACCAGGCGATGCTCCGTGAGAACTTGATAATTAAGCCCCAGAGAGATCGTCCATGAAAGACTCAGGCAAAACCCAGGACAACCCACTCCCAGTGGTTTCCGCTTACCACAAAGAACATCTGGCGCTGGTCCTTATGGGGCAACAAAAAGAGACGCAGCACCGTGGTGTAGGGTATCTTGTAGTCAAAGGTCTTGCCGTGCAGGTGCAGAAAGGTGGGGTAGATCCGAATGTCGTATCGGCCTCGAGGGGTCAGACACTGCAGCTCTCGGAAGATACAGATGGCGTCTCCAGTGGCCTGGATCACATCCGCTTTAGACAGCACGTTCTGGGCAAAGGCCTGCGAAAGCACACACTGGTAACTGAGTGGCAGGGATCCTGCTCCTGGACCAGGCGGGGCCTGCTTAGCACCATCTGCTCCCAAGGTGACCAGGGGAGACCTCACCTCAACAGGGTCTACGCCATCCTCCTGGGTGGGAGGCACGTAGAAGCGCACCTCCATGAGAGAGACTTCTGCGTCATCATTCTGGTGGAACTCCAGTGTCACCTCGTTTTTGCCTGTGGTGCACTGGGACACGTTGCTGAGGGGTATCTCGAAGACAGGTTGGTCACCAATGTCAAAGGAAAGCAGCTGCCCTGTAAGGAAAGAGCTGTCAAGCTTCTCCAGAAACTCGAGTCTGCATAAAGCATGTTCCCACCAGACTGCAGTTCCCTGAGGACAGGACGCTTTGCTCGTACTGTAACCTCAAGACCAGGCACAGTGGCTAAAACACTGTTGGCCCGCAATAAACATGGTGATGGATTACAAACTGATAAGAAATCAGAGGCCGTGACGGAAAGAAAACAAAACAAGTTAAAGGCTGAAATCCTTCCTCCCACCTTCTCCCCAAACCTCAGCCTTTGCCCAGACTCACCACCAAACTTCACCGTCCCCCAGTTCCAGCCCTTCACACATAGGTCCTTCTCCATGAGGTCAAGACGATAGTGAGTTTTGAAGAAATCGGAGAGTTTCTCAAACTCCTGTAAGTGAAGCAGAGAAAGCAATCCCAGTAAACCCCAGTGGTTTTAACATAAACTTGAATGTTCTACGATTATCTGTTTCTGAGAAGCTGCCCTAATATACCTTTTATCAGAAATCCATGTTGACTTAAGAGTCTCAGCTATAAAACTGTTTAAAAGGATGTTGAAAGAGGCTGTTTCTGGGCACCGGAACTCAGGCTGAGGGAAGAGTAAAATAAAGAACTGACAATTCCTGGCTATGGCCTCACAATGCTTTCAGACTTTGTATAGGTATTGCTTTAATGAAAGCGTAAATTCAAGTAAAGTAGTCTTTAACTCGAGCAGTTCAAAATGGGAAAACAAACCCCAAACTAAAGAATCAAGCTAAAACTATGAACCTGGAAAAAGGCAACAAGCAGAAACCACCAAAAAATCAAAACGGTAGAAAACCTTCTGGAGTCAAGACACAAAGGCATGCCCAAGACTCTGACACCCAAAACTGAACACTGATCGCTTAATGGCCTCAATGGCTCTGCTCTATAGAGTCCAAACCGGCAATTACATGGTTAGCAGAGGAAGGAGCCCCAACCCTCTCTAGAAGATTCAAATTAAACGAGATGGCACCATAAAGTGGGGGTTATGGCACCAGGACATCTCACCGACTCTCGGAAGCCATCGTACTTGTAGACATGGCCATTCTTCGTGAGCAGTTTAAGTCCATGGCCCAGAGCCACGCGGCGCCAGATGCCTTCCGTCAGCTCCCCCGCCTGGATGTTGTCCACTTTGCCCGTCTTACTGTTCTTGAAGATGATGCCCTGGCGGCTCAACCTCAGCCGACCATCATTCTGTTAGAAAAACAGACCTAAATGCACAGGGACGGTACACAGTGCATACTGGGCACAGCCCCGCCCGACTCCTATCCTAGGCTGGCTCGATGTCAATGCAGGAGCCATGGCTGAAGTGGTGAGGGCCAGTAAGGGACAAGTAGCTAGAAAGTCTGGATTCTAATCCTGGCTCTGGCATCCAGAACCTTTGCAGGTCCTCTGTTTCGAGATATGGGACTGAGCGGCAGGTATGGTCCCTATAAACTCTTGAGGTCCTGTAACTCCAGTACTCTCTCACTATTGCCCTTTGCTAGAGAAACAACAAGTATACATTATACTCTCCTTTCCCAAAGTGGCAACATCATCCAAGGAAACTCTTGTTGCCTGACAAAAAGTCTACTCCCCTCCCCTCTCCACCTGTATTAAAAGCCAAGCCCTTCTTACCATGGAGCCTTTCACCTCCTGGTAGATGTCGTTAAACTCCAGCGTTTCTGCCATGCTGACCTGCCCCTTTGGCCTCAACTGTGAGCTGAGCCCCAACTCCTGGATGGCTGTGCAGATAGTTACTCAGCACGTTGGGAATCTGAATTCAAGAGGGAAACAGAGAAGCGTGAAAGACAACACCTCACTCAGCACACGGATGGGGCCAGGTGGCAACCTGTGGCTGCGCCCGGGATGTCTCGGGATCTCCTCTGCCTGGGAGCCTACAGGCAGGCTCCGCAGAGGTCGAGGGGCCAGGCCCAGCCCCAGCTAAAAAAACCGGGCCTGGAGTAGTGCTTATACCCCAACCAGAAGCAGGCTCTAGGCGATCCACCTGGCGCCATGGCAACGAGGAGCGGTACCCCAGGGCCTGCCTGGAGGCCGCACCTCGCCCGCGCGCCAACCCAGCTCAGAGTGCAGGGTTTCCCTCCCAGCGCTCCCACCGTGCCTCGGCCCCAGACCCACGGTTTCCCCCCTTCCCCTAAAATGGATTCGCCCGCTGCCCGCGGATTCGAACGTGGAACGGACCAACTCGAGCGTCCCACGGGGGACGGGGGGACCCGCGCCCTCCTGGGGCACGGGGACGGCGACCACCCACCTCCTCAAGCAGCAGCCTAGCGACGGCCCAAGTGCGGACGGTGGGCTCGCTGGGGGACGCGGGGGAGGGGGGCGGGGACACAGGGGATGGGGAGGGGGACACCGGGGAACCTTTTTCCCGCGTGCGCAGCCCAGCGTCCCGCCACCGGAAGCTGTTCCCCTGGACCATAGAGAGCATGAGCTGGCTAGAGAGGCGCGAGCCCGGCCCGCCTACGAGGCGGTCACATAGAGCGTCCGCGGCTCTGGAGGACCTGAGGGCAGCCTGGCGATGAGGAAGTCCCACCCGCGTGGACTCTAAGAAATGGGAAAGCGTAGGGCTCTTTAACTATTACAGACACTTTTTCAGTGGAGGACTAAGTTCTAAAGAGAAATCATGTAGTTTTCTTTTATCAGACTTTCCACAGAGGCGTGTGTGAATGTGTGTGGTATTGATGTGGGTCCCTCTCTCCTGCACGACGATAGTGGTTTCTGTGGAGTGGAAAGACATCCGTGAGACAAAAAGAAAAATATTTAGAGTTATGGAGAGAAATGACCCCTCCCACTGGCTGAGAAGAGAATGTGTGTGTTAGTGTCGTTGTGACTGCCCCGCTCTCCCTGTCACGTGGGATTGTATCCTTTTGGAAATGAGTTCACTGCATCCAAAAACCTCAGGTCTAACGGCAATGTATGGGTGGCCTGAAGGAGGCTGGCAAATGGCAGTATCAAGTTCAGGTGCTAGTGTCAGATTCACCTTGGAGCCAGAACTGATTTGAAACCACATCAGCCTGGGATTGTCAAAGCCGTGCCCCTGTTTATAGTACTAGGATGCATCTTGCAAAATCAAAGGAGGCCAGACCTGGAAGACGCGTTGCAGTTTGTCTACTCCAACTTCTTTTTGCAGGTGGGAAAACTGAGCCCCAAAGAGGAGTTGCCCGGGGTCTCTGAGTCGGCAACAAAGATGGAGACTGGAACCCAAATCTCCTCTCCCCAGCCCATTCTGTCATAATCACAGCGACTCTATGTTCGGAACAATTGATAATATGTGTCCTATGCGAAGACATTAGGACAGAATATTTAAACTCGAGATTTCCCTGACCATCTGACTTAAATGGGGTACACCAGCTTACTTACTGAGTCCTAGGATAAGAGAAAGCAGGAATGCGCCATGCCCTGAACTCGCAGCTTTAACCTCTGAGCAATGGCTACTGCAATACTATCTAGCAACATAAATTCAACTGGATTGATAAATATGTGTTGAGCGCCAACAAAGTTCTAGGATTTGAGGAAACTAGTGAACAAGATGAGAACAGCACCAGTGTTCTAAGAGCATATAATCTAACAAACGATTCGGATAAGTAAACTGACAAAAACACAACCAAAAAAAAAAAAAAACCCAATGTGATAATGCTGTGCTACAGGTAGCTTTTCAGCCACTGCCAATTTGAGTTAGAAATATGAACTGTGAGTCTTTACTCAACCCCCCTCCCCGCAGGAGCCCAAGGGAAATGGTTGAGACCCCTCCCCCGCCCCATACTATTGGAGGCAACTTGGGAAGGGAGGAGATGGCTGCAGAATTGAGTGGCTTGAGGAACACAGGAATGAAGGGAGTACTCAGATCAGGCAGGCTATTAGGTGGCTAGGGGCTGGGGCCTTGCAAGGGGCTTTAAGGCGAGCTTAAAGCAGCCGGTGAGCTGGGATGAAGATGCTGCATATGAGAACGGAACAGAAACGGTAAACAGAGTGCGGATAAAACATGAATCCCAGAGGGCCCTAGCCAGCTGGATCCCAGGCAATCAGGAGCCTGGGATTGGAGACCCCACCCCTGCCGTGACATCACAGGGGAGTGGGGTGGAGACAACAAAAAGGGGTCCCCCGCCCTGGCCTTGGACTCTTGGCAGCCCTGAGTGTCAAGAGCGGAGAGCCTGGGCACTGGGCTAGGGTTGCCTGACTTAAAGGAATAGGCTCCCATTCCTCAGTCCCCTCTAAGCTACCCTCTCTAGGCCTTGATCTCCGTCTTTCCGTCTGAGGACCTCTCCCTCCTGAGGCCACCGTTCAGTCCCTTCTGAGTGGCCCTCGAACACTCAACATGAACTGTATTTCAGATTTCTTCACCTACGAGACCACTAAGTCGGTGGTTGTGAAGAGCTGGACCATTGGGATCATCAACCGAGCAGTTCAGCTTCTGATCATCTCCTACTTTGTGGGGTGAGTCTGTGGCCCTTCAGGTCCCAGGAGGGGAGGGCCGCCCAGCGTCCTCGACCCATTCTCCCCTCAGTTGCTGTCCAGCTTCCTAAGCTGCTCCTCTCGGAAAAACTGTCTATTCTGGAGCCGCATCCAGAGGACTGGCCTCTGGGGCCCCCTGGGGGACAGGGGTTCTTGCCCTGAGCTGAGTCCTTTCTCCAAGTAAATCCTCTGCAGTCGGAGAGTGACCTGCAGACTCCCAGCTCAAGGGGAGTCCTCGCCTGGCACTACCCTCCACCAGGAGCGGTCCCAGGTGACCATCTCCCCTCTTCTCTCATCCCCACCCCTAACCAGAGAACAGACAGACTCCCACACTCACATCCGCCCATTCACCTCAGGCAACTCTTTGGGGTCTCAAAAAGACGAGATGACGGGAAAGAGGACGGGAAGGCACTGAAACAAGGGAGCCAGTGACAGGTTGATTGGGGGGTGTAAGGAGGGCCAGCTGGGGGAGGGAATCTGCTTCAGAATGAGGGATCCCCTCCTGGTGTGGGGAGAGGGAAGAAGCCCTTGCTCTTGGAGGGTAGGACAAAGCAGGGGGTCTGCCCCTTGGGAGAGAGGGAGCAACACAGGCACCATTAACACTCAAGGGAAGAGCCATTGAGGAGGAAAGTGGCTTTTCTGAATGTGGTGCAGCGTCCCTCCACAAGATGCCGGAAACACTCCCCTTTGTCAGAGAGCGTAAACTCCCTACTTCTACCTGACTTTGTACCATATACCCATCCTGGGAGATGCTTAGGAGACAGCGAGGTCTGAACACCCCTCTCGGCCCCCACCTATTAGAGGTGCCCCCCCACACACACACACACACACGTGCACACACACACACACGCACGCACAAAGAGCCACGGGACACACAATGGCCAGGAGAAAACACAGGTTCTGTCCTTCTCATGGTCCTTCGCACACACTGGTGGACACCAGGAAATACGGGCCAAAACCTCTGCGTTTTTCTTTCCTAGTGTGCAGGTCTCTAGTCTCACGCTGTTCCTTGAGACAATGGGTCTGTGTATGAGAGACAGCAAGCCACTGACAGCTGTCAGGAGTTAATTCACGCAAGTCAAAGGAGACATCCTGCGTGCGTGGGGGCGGGGGCTCCTTGCCTGGAGGTCTCAGTAGTGTGTGAGGGTGTGTGTGGACAGGTGGGTAGACACGGAGTGAGGGATTTTTGCTCCGCATGCTTGGTAAGAGTCCTATCCTAAGCTTCGGTTATGCCGGTGTTGTAGACAAGGCTCTTCGTGAGGACATTAGAGAAGGAACTCAAGCTTTGGGGTAGGGTTAAATGACCTTGAAGTCCTCTTCCAGGTTTGAGGTTTTATGAGATATGACGGGTGCAAATGTTTCATGTTCGCATCTCCGGAGCCCGGGCTCAAAGTTGGTTCTTAAACACTCCATGTTCATGTGCATGTGTGATGCTGCGATTTTTACGTGTAGCCACCAGACGGTACGTTGGTCCAGGTGAGCGCAGAAGCTGCCTCGGCACATTCCTGGCCTGGCCTGGCTTCGTTGGCTCCAGGCAGGAGATCGATGGAGGGTGGGTAGAGACAGCCGGCTCCTGGACCAGCCTGCTCAGCGCCCCCACAGCCCTTGTCTCTTCCTCATCATGATCCAGCCTGACGCTCTGACCCTCAGTGCTGGAGCCTGGCCTGCTGGAGCGAGCATGAGAGGCTCTTTGGCATCTTAATATTCAACCCCATCCATCTCCCAGCCTGACAGGTCCCCACAGAGCAGCTCCTTCCAGTTACATCAGTGCATTCTGCAGCCCAGCCCCCCAGCCTGAGCCCCATCCCTGTGCGCGTGAGCCCATGCAACATTAGGACTTCCTGAATCCGTTGGCATTAATTTAGCAAAAATTTACGGAGCGTCTCTTCGTGCCCAGCGTTGTGCACCAAGAATAGAACGGTGGGCAAAAGCAGACAGGATCCTCACCCTCGTGGAGCTTAGAATACAGGACATGGACGTTAATGAAATAATTTCTGCAAACAAATGTAAAATTTCAGCTGTGGCTCAGGGTTCGAAGAAGAGGCCCATGGTGCTAGGAGAGCTGCTCGTATATAGAGAGGTATTCGACTTGGTTGGGCAACTGAGGGAAGCTTTTCTGCATTATGTGACATTCCAGCCAAGATCTGAAGGGTGAGTAGGAGCAACCTGGGTGAGAGAAGGGAAGGAAGAGAGTTCAAGTCAGAGAAAGCCAGCTCTGCAAAGGGGAAGGGCCTGGCTGATAGGGAGAAGGAAAGAAGGTCTTTATGGCTGGAGCAGGGGGAGCAAAGGCAAGGGTGACGTAGGACGGGGGCGGAGTCGCAGATGGAGGCCAGACCGCAGACCTCGCAGGTCTGTCCTTTTTACGGAAGAGGAATGGAAGAGAAGCTACTGAGAGAGGTGGACAGACCTGCTGAGATCCGAGTTGGGTCAGTCTCCCTGTCTGATACTCCAGGGGATTGGAATAGGAGGAGGGGATGTGGGAAAATGTGTTTAACGGTGGCGTAATCATACGGAGAAAGATGACTGTGGCTTGGACTCCATAGCACTTGAAAGGATTTCTAATGCTGTGATGTTAATGCTTAGCTAATCCTGGAATCTCTTCCATAGAGTGCCTGTCAGGTAGACCAGATGCACAACCTTATCGAAGCCGCGTGTAACATGAGCCAGGCATTTCTCCACGCATGCTCTCGCCCCTGCCTCTAGCCTCTGCTGCTCATCTGTGGTTGACGTCACTTCGTCACTAGTTTCCTTTATGCACCCCAGGTGCACAGAGAGGCCAGGATTTACCTGGTGTTTCTCATATCGCCTTTCCTGGGCCCAGGTGGTAATCCAGTCTCCTCTGTCGAGTGAGACTTCCTAAGAGTCAATCTCTTCTGGATCCTGTGGGGACCTGAAGAAGAGGTAGAAGGTGATCCCTGGGGCCTGAGTCCCCAGAGGCGCTGGTCAGAGTATGGCCTGAGGTTGGTTTCCAGGTCCTTCCTGGAGGAAGCCGCCTCCCTGTAAAGTAGCAGAGAGGGCAGTCCCAGCCCTCTGACGCTCCGTCCATCGTCCATTGTCCATCACCGCCCTGCTCCCCGCATCCTGCGCCTCCCCTGCAAGGCCCTATGCACATGGGGACACCATGGAACATGGAGCGCCTGGTTAGCAGCCTCGCTGTGACACCAAGTGGGAGTGAGGCTTAGACGGGTCACTTTACATCTCTAAGTCTCAGTCTGTATCTGGAAAATGGGACTAGGATGCCTCTCCCGGGGAGTTGTGGGGAGGGCAGGTAACATGTCAGGACCTCACCTGAGTTGGGTGACTCAGTAATAGATGGTAACCCTTATTATTTCATGGACTCCCCATCACACCTCCCCACTCTCCTCTACCCAGCTCACACCTTCTCGAGAGACCCCTCTCTTCCTGGCACACACAACACACGCCCCTCACACCCACTCCCTGGCCTCCTCCCTGACTCCTGGGGGTGGACAGGAGGGTGCTGGGGTGCTGCTCTGGCCTCCTTCCTGCACATCCCACCTGCCAAGGAGCTGCCACCCGCTTTCCGCTCTATAAATAATAAACCAGGAACATGAGAAAAAATAAGTCAGCAGCAGAGTAAATGCCAAGAACTGAAGGCTCAGTCCTGCCCCATTGCCTCCGCCCTGGCCTCGAGGGACAGACCCGGCCCCTCTGCTCCGGAAATGAAGCACCCCCTTAGTTCAAGCTGCCACGATGACATCCCCGTGGGGCCACCTAGATTCTTCCACTTGTTATTTAACTTCGAGAGAGAATTCAGACTTGGCTTCTCCTCCCCACTGGGCACAAGAAGGAGCTTTGGAGGAAGAGGAGGAGGAGGAGGAGGTGGAGGGGGGGGAGGAGGAGGGAAGAGATTGGTTAATTCATTGTTCCTTTGATCCCTCGGCCCTTCTCCCTGAGACTTTCTTAAGCTAGGAGATGCTTTCCCTGGTGACTGACAGGCAGGGGCCGGCAGGATAAGGATGAGGACCCAGTTCAGGGGCCCAGCTGTGGAACACAGCTGGAGACCCCTACAGCTCAGCCTGGGTCGGAACCCACATACTAGCTTGGCAAATCAGCACGCCTCCCTGTGCCTCAGTTGTCTTATTTGCGGCATAATGAGAGTAACGAAGCTGCCTCGTTGGCTTGCAGTAAGGATTCCATGAGTCCTTAACACACACAGCACTTAGCACGCTGTGTTGCTTATATGATAATAATAATCTGAATTCTGCTTCTCATCCACAAATGTTCCCGGACTTGAAAGGCTGGGGGTGAGGGGCCTCAGGAAACCATTTCATAGACCAGCACTCTGAGGTGTGTCCATTCAGCGGCCAGGCACACTGAGGTCCCAGGGGCTGTGCTGCGGCTGGGACGTCCACTCAGGTGAGCGTGCAGCAGTGACAGCAGCCCTCAGCTCGGAGCAGAGAGCCTGGGGCTGAGACCGCCCTCCTGGCCCTCCGCAGGGCCCAGCCACGAGCTACGAATGCTTGTGGGGCAGTTTTCTGTAACGGGGATGCTCCCGTCTCTTCTGCTAGGACATAAGATGGCAGTTGAGATTTCTCTGTGAGCCACACTTGCTTGGGAGACCTTGATGGAACACCTCCCCTTCCAAAAAAAGAAGAAAAGTGCTAGGAAAGTAAGGCACACCATTCCTTGGGCTTTCCGCAGAGGCAGGGTGTTTGGAGGAGTGTTATACAAGCGTGCGAATAGCTCTTAATGGGGCATTAATCAGGACGTGGCCTGCTCGAAGGCAGCAGCAATAAAACAGGTGACAGGTTCGGAGCCGTCTGCCAGAGCTGGCTGGGACTCCGTCCTTTCTCTCCCACTCAAGAGAGCAAGCGGAATTCAAGCAGTGAGGGACGCCCCAGTGATGGGGGTGACTCTGGACCCTCTGACTGAGAACCAGGCCAGTAGCTGCTTGCAAATGCCAGCCTGTGTCCGCGTAAACGTGACAGGCAGGCACCCACCCCGCAAGTGAACGTGACCTCCATAATGACCCAGGAGCTGCTCCCTTCTGCATTTTCCAACTTCAGGGGACCCGAGAGGTCACCCAGTCCAGCCTACCCCCAAAGATGGAGTCTCCTTGAGAACCCCGCCCCCCAGGCCTGTGGTGCTCACCGCCTCCCACGGCAGCCCACTCCACTCGTGGGCCACTCCCTAGGATTAGAAAGGCCCTGGGCTCGAGGTCTAACTCCCTCCTTATAATGTGCTCAGGTCAGTCCACGCGTTGCCCCCAGCGGCTTCCCAGCCGAGGCCGCGCCCTGCCCCCCAGCTTTGTCTTCTTCGCGCTACACCGTCCCCAATTCCTTCCCCTCGTCTGCATCTGCTGAGGCTCTCCAACCTTGCACCACCCTGGTTAGCATGCAAAAAATGACCCTACCCCAGCATTTCCAAACGTGCACTCCCAGATTCCACAGACGTCGCCGGAGAGTGCGCAGCATTCTCCAGTCGCGTTCAACGAGGTTTTCTCGACGGTACAATCGGGACAGTAATAGCATCTGCCTCCCCGTGTGCTGTCAGGGACAAACGGGGCTGCGCCTGCGGCTGGAAACATGGTACTGGGGCCAAGAGCGGCCTGAGCCTTTGAGAGCTGCGATGGGAGGGCAGGCACCTCGCAGAAGTGCAGAGGGGAGAGTTGTCTGCAGGCCTTTCTGGCTGCTAGTGAAGGCTGCAAGAGTCTGGGAGGAAGGTGGGGATGGACGAGCGGAAGGGTCCCTCTCTGATCCACATGGTCCGGTAATGGCTGGAAGCAGCAAGAAGAAGCCAGTACAGGTAAATGTCCACTGGGTGGCAGCACAATCCAAGGAATATCATTAGAGGCCCCTCCACTCTTCCAGCCCAGCTCCATTTACCTGCCAGGTAAAGGTTCAGCCGCTGCCCCTCCAACTTACTCACCTGAGGCTTGCACAGAAGGACACTCTGCCTTCATTGACTTGTTTATTGAACACCTTCTATGCGCTGGCACTTAGATGCGGACGTGAACAAAGTCCGGGATGCCCAGGGTCAGAGGCCTAGGTTCCTCTGCTTCTCCGGATGCCTGCCAAAGAGGTGGCCTCCGTCATCAGCAGGAATGATAATGTGTTCTCAAGGAGGCGATATCACCCTCTAGGGGTGAAAATTGGTACCTGAGGAATGAAAAATATCTCACTCTTTTTATGTGAAAAGCACAAATATACACATAGTACATAAACTGGTACCTATAGTATCAAATTTCATGGAGGGAGGACAATTAGGAGGGAAAAAAGTCTAAAAATGCTCTTTAAGCAGGAAATGGGGCGGGGGGGGGGAGGGAAGATGGAGACACTGTACTCTAAGCCAAGCCAGAACTCACTCAGAGTCCCACAGCTCCAGCACGGGCCTCCCCTGCCAGGCGCCTCTGTCGTCCTAATGTGGGCAGGAAGGGGTCCCCTCCTGGCTTCAGGCTGATGGGCCCACACCTTCCTCTCTTACTCTCCATCCCCACTCTCCTGCCCAGCTGGGTTTTCTTGTACGAGAAGGCATACCAGGTGCGAGACACAGCCATCGAGTCCTCGGTGGTAACCAAGGTGAAGGGCTTCGGACGCTACGCCAACCGAGTCATGGACGTGTCTGATTATGTGACCCCACCCCAGGTATGGTCCCCCCCCCACCCCGGAATCGCTGTGTAGATGCCCAGACACTGGGCGGGTTGAAGGGGAGGGGACAAGTCAAGGAGGTTGTCCGCAGGATCCCCAACCCAGAATCTGTGGCATCGATGATGCAGAGCGCCCCCTCCCCAGCAGCTGGAAGGCATTGGGGTAGCTTGGGCCTGCCCACCCGTGCGCAGCACAGGCTCTATCACAAGTTGTCCTGTAATTGAGGATGACATAGAGGGAGCAAGAGGGGCCAGGTGGGTGGTTTCACCTCAGCCCTTTACTAGCCCATGACCTTGGCCAAACCTCTTAACCCACGCCCAGGTTTCCTCACCTGTAGAGCAGGCATAGCGATAGCCCCGCCTCACAGTTGACACTGTTGTGTTTTTCTCTCCATTCTTCTCCTCCCAAGGGCACCTCTGTGTTTGTCATCATCACCAAGATGATTGTTACTGAAAACCAGACACAAGGATTCTGCCCAGAGGTGAGGGGAGGGGGCGTTTGAATAAAGCAAGTCGAGGAAGAAACTGTGGGAGCATTGGTGGCTGGGGCTTGGGGGTTGGGGACGTGGATGAAGATGTGGGTGTGCGCAGAGGGCCAAGGTCCTGCCTGGCGTTATGACCTGGGACCTCCCGAGACCTCCACCGCGCAGAGGTCACAGGTTGGGGGAGGTGATGGGAACTAAGGGGCTCCCCCAGGATCCGCGCAGGGTCCTTCACCCACCTGCAGACCTGTCTGTCCGCAGAGCGAGGAGAAGTACCGCTGTGCATCAGACAGCCAGTGCGGGCCCCAGCGCTACCCCGGTGGGGGTGAGTGCAGCCCCTTCCCCACCCCTGTGGAACCCCAAAGTGGTAGCAGGACCCTGGAGGGCAGCACATCCCTGTGGCAGAGAGCCCAGCCTAGGAGAGAATTACAGAATACCACCTAACTCTGCCACACTTACAGATGCCTACTGTGCACCAGGGCAGCGGGGCTGCCCTCAGAGGGGGTCCCTGTCCAGGGATCGGGGTGACAGACAGGCGTGCATGAGGTGGCATGGGCTGTGGGAGCCAGAGGAGGGAGAGATGTGTCCCAAATGGCTTCCTAGAGGCAGTGACATTTGAGATGGGCCCTGAAGGCTGGGTAGGATGTGGCAGGAGAGAGGAGCTTTAAAGGGGCATTCGAGGCAGAAGGAACTGCACAGCCAAGCCTCAGAGGCAAGGAAGAGCAGGCTGTGACTGGGGGACAGGAGGACAGGGGCCCTCGGGTGGCGGGGTTTGGGCCACTTGAGAAGAGGGCTGTCACTTCCCATTGGCTTGGCCC
>NW_011889133.1:652010-655944 GCF_000151845.1 Pteropus vampyrus | reverse complement strand
AATGCGTATTGGACGAAAAGCACCCACGTTCCCCATCGGGTTTCTGCTCAAAATTAGGAAGGACTTTCCAGCAGTCAGCCACCTGGAGACGGGTAGGCCACCCTGTGAGATCATGGCTTGCGTCACTGGGAGGGACCATGCCAAGGATTCATGCTCCCTGTGGGCCAGGCGGCCGAGGTCTGCGGGCAGTGTTGGGTTCTGTGCTACTGAGTGCTCCTTTCTGGCTCTGAGGCTGCAATGTACCTGTCACTCCCAGGTAGCGCGGCTCCTTCCTCTGCGCCTGAATTTTCTAAGGTTTCTCGCTCTGCACAGCAAGGGCAACGTCTGGTATCATCTTACGAGATGGAAATCTCATATTTCCGTCCACAACCAGGAAATTTCGTGCGAGTCAAAAATAACCATCATACTAGTCATTAGTCCGTCAATGCTTTTCGAAGCAAGAACTCAAAGCAGTCTTTAAGATCATCTCATTTATATTCCCAATGGCCTTGAGCCGCAAAAGATTCCTCCCCTCCCCACCCCTCCCACCCACTTTAAAGAAAGGGAAAGACAAGAACCTGGGCTGTGCTATTTGGAACCAGCCTAACGCCCTTGAACATGGCCATGACCTTCTCCCACTCCTCATATCGCCATCCATGAAATGGTGATGGTGTCATTATCATCTCGAGGGGCCTATCAGCCAGTGTCTGAAAAGTGTTAGCTCTCTGTTCTGCTTTTCCCCTAATTTTTGAAGATGCTGATGTTTTTGGCAGGGCCCTAAGGACACAGTGTTATGCACTAAACAAGCTAAATTGCCTACATGGGCAGCAATCAGGGGGAAAAATACGTATTAAGGGTATGTAGTACGTTCAAAGAATTGTTACACAAATTTTCCTTTGTTGTATCCATTCCTAATATAATGACATACACAAGCAAAAAAGAATCATTTCACTGTTTTTTAACCTTTATTTGTAGTTTTAAAAGGTAATTATCCACCCCATTAAGCTTTATATTTAATAGTTTAAAATATACATGTATATTCTCTGGAAAGAATTTTTTTAAAATTGAAAACGCTTTCATAATCAACTCCAAACTTTAAAAATCATAGGAAACAACACATATTTTAAAGTAGGTTAAAAATACTGTTTGGCTCCCCAGCAGAAATTGGCATATTTATTCAGTCGGGTACATCACACTGAAATCAATACAAAGGATTTTGTATGGTGGCTTAAAATAGTAACATATTAATAAAATTCTCATGATCTAAAATGCAAGTTTTCATCTTCATAACTTCCCTCTGGCCACTGGGAATTCTTCAGTCTTCCAAATAACTTGCTTGGCAGGAAAATTTATGAAGAATAAAACTGTTAAAAAGACCCCAACCAGTAGTGCCACGTGGATTTGGAGCAGTGTCTTTCATTGAAAGAAGAATTGGTTTGGAGTTCTTTATCTCCACACACACACAGACAGGCACACACACACACAGAGACACACGCGCGCACACACACACACACAGACACACACACACAGACACACGCGCACACACACACAGACACACGCGCACAGACACACGCGCGCGCACACACACACGCGCGCGCACACACCTCTCACAGAGGCACAGCAGGACGTGAGGTAGACAGGGTCCTAAGTAAGCTTATATTTAGGAAGGCAGATCAGAGAGTCTCTGTCCTGCAAGCATGATTCCCGGAGGCCTTGGGAAGCCGTCCAAGAGGTGCAGGCCCAGACAGCTAACCCCTCAGCGAAGACACCCTGGCCAGAGCATGGAGAAGCAAAGCTGCTCAGTCCCATCCTTGTGGTTTACAACAGATTGCACCAGAATAGCACTGGCTTCAGGCGGGCATATCTGACAGCCTCGGCAAACACAGGGTTCTGCCCAAACTCCCCAAAATCCTTCCCTTGGGGCCTACCCCCTGCCTTCATGTTGCCTTCAAGCTTCTGGCACCACATACACACCCCAGGCTGAGCTTAGAGCCCATGTAGGCCACCTTTCTGAATCCTCGGATGAGAGAAAAAGGGCCACAGCCAGGTTCGGCATGGGCCACTATATGGTCCCCAAGATGTGCGCAATGCATGCTGCTCCTGAGAACCCCACAATGCCCCCTGTCGATAGGCCCCGCCCTGTGTACGCAGTGTCTCATGTGCTTTAGTTCATTGTTCCTCACCGCCCCGCTGCAAGGCAGGTGATACAATACCCCTACTTAACAGGGGAGAAAACCAAGGCCTGTAGGCATAGTAGCTTTCGCAAGCTCACAGAGCCAGTAAGCGTGGGGGCCTGGATGCAAACATTTTTCCCTTGGATGATCTCCGCCCCAACCAGGACATTGGCACTTGTCGATCCTCAGAAAAATATGCCTCTGTGGTCAATACTTTCATCTCCACTTAAAAATGAGGAATCTGAGGTCCAGGGTGACTAAAAGACTAGCAGCTGCTGGAGGCACAGTTCCCAGCCTGGTCTTTTGTCTCCTGAACAAATTCATGTGCCTCTTCCTCCCCGAGGAGGCCGGCTTTTGTTCCACATCCTACCGTTGCCTTTTGCTCCAGAGGGAATGGAATCATTTAGCCAAGATTCAGCCTTGTTTTAATATGCAAACTCAGACATCCAGAGGCAGCTAGAGATTCCCACTTCCATTACTAATTACTTGTTCAGCTCCATTCCAAACGCCCCACCCCCCCACCAACACACACACTTTTTGAGGCTCTTTGCCTGCAGAATCTCAGATTGAGCTGTTGAAGGCCCCTTAGAGACTCCTAGACTGAGGTGGTCATTCTACAGATGAGGAAGTGAAAGCTTCAAAGAAGGAGCGATGTGCCCAAGGTCACGGGTGCATCTTAGAGTAGCCCTTCAAGGTCATTTGCTTCCAACTTCAGTATCAGTCTCTGCGACACAGCCCCAGACAAAGGGGCTGCTTCACAAGATGGCCTGTCCATCATCAGATGGCCTCTAATTATTGTAAAGATGGCCTTGTGGTGAGCTAAAATATGTCTCCCTTCAACTCTTGCCCAAATTACCTGGTACTGTCCATCCAAATGAATCTTTGTGTGATCTGAAGGTTTCTATCTGTCCCCACCTGAAATTTGGTGGGAAGACTTTATTTCACTCCTAAGTCTATTCTGTATGGCTAAAGGCTCTTGGGGACTGCTTTAATGTGGTATTTTTATGAAGCCTCTTTCTAAGCAACTCGAAAGTGTGCATTTGGGGCATTTGTCTGAGTTAGTAGTGGGCAAAGGGCAGTATTTCTAAAAATAACTGTTGAGAGTCACTAATTCGATGGTCTGCAGGTGACAGTCACCCCAGCGGCAGGGTTCCCGCATCACAGGTGGACTCTCGGTTCACCAGAGCAGGATTTTAAGCAGAGCACTGCATTCCCCAAAGTGCTGGGAGTAGGCACTGTTGTGTATGAATCTGTGAATGGGTGGGTGTATTTGTGATTGAGTGTGGATATTTGAGTGTGTAAGTGTGGGTGTGTGTGTGTGACTGAGCACGAGCAGGTGAGTGCATGTACGTGAGTGTGTCAGTGAACAGATGTGGGTGTATGTGAGTGTATAGGCAGAGATAGTACAAAGACAAATTAAAAATACTGTATCAGTCAGGGTCCCAGCAGGAAACAGATGGCACATGCAAATTGGGTAATTTGAGGAGAGTTTAATAAAGGAATTGTTTCTGAAGTGTGGGCAGGGTAGCGGGAAACCACCAAGGAGAGTGCAATGCTCGTGGACAGTAACGGGACACTGGTGACTGCCCAGGTTGAAGGGGCAAGGGCAGGAAGCAGTTATTGGAACCTGGAGACAGAGGATAAGGCCTGATAGGAGCTGTGGCCCAGCCGGGTTCCATCAGAAGCCTAGCGGGGGGCCAGCTGAGGCAGCCCAGGGCAGAGTCAGGGAAGGGGGAAGCACTGATGTCCAGTACACGTCCTAGCAACTTTCATTCACAAAA
>NW_011889133.1:649348-651960 GCF_000151845.1 Pteropus vampyrus | reverse complement strand
ATAGATGTGGGTGTATGTGAGTGTATAGGCAGAGATGGTACAAAGACAAATTAAAAATACTGTATCAGTCAGGGTCCCAGCAGGAAACAGATGGCACATGCAAATTGGGTAATTTGAGGAGAGTTTAATAAAGGAATTGTTTCTGAAGTGTGGGCAGGGTAGCGGGAAACCACCAAGGAGAGTGCAATGCTTGTGGACAGTAACGGGACACTGGTGACTGCCCAGGTTGAAGGGGCAAGGGCAGGAAGCAGTTATTGGAACCTGGAGACAGAGGATAAGGCCTGATAGGAGCTGTGGCCCAGCCGGGTTCCATCAGAAGCCTAGCGGGGGGCCAGCTGAGGCAGCCCAGGGCAGAGTCAGGGAAGGGGGAAGCACTGATGTCCAGTACACGTCCTAGCAACTTTCATTCACAAAATCACAGCCCTTCATTAACTTTTGGAGCTCTCTAACCCTGTTACATCCCTGGCGAAAGCATGCCCAAGAAAAATACACCTATTTATAGACATGAGCCATGTTGCAGGCAATTTCTCTTTCTATAGGATACTTTATTTCTACAATTAAGATACAAATACATCCTTAGAGTAATAACTCCAAGCAAAACATATAGACACATAATGACATGCAACCCCCCTTCACTCTTCCCTTTCTGCTGCCCTGCAGGAAGTTAACACTTCCCGGGGGTCTGGTCAGTTTCCGGTCAGTTTCTTTCCAGTCCTTTTCTACATTTACATCTATGCCACATAAAATTCCAGGACTTTAAAGACCTTTAAAAGCCTAATCCTGGACCTCAGATTAAGAGCCCCTAGAATTAAGTGTGCAGAACCATTTTACACCTATTTTTGACAGGATTCCCAGCTCACTGCTCCTCCCCCACCCCACCCCCACCCCAGTAGGCTGAGATTTTGAGACTAGCACAAGATCACACAGCCTAATTAAGACATGCGTCAGGACTCAAATCCAGGGACCTGAACTATAGCCACTGCCTCTAGCACACCTTCCACCATCGCATTACTTGCAAAAATAAAAAAAAAAAAGGCATTTCTAAGAGATAAACCCAGTAGTGACTGCTGGCAAAGTGGGAGAGAAGCAAAATGGTGCACTTAGCAATGTCTGATTCTTGCTTCTCCCCTGAGTTCCTAAGACAGCTTTGCTACTAAAAAGCAACACGGTTTTGGATTTCCTGGCTTGGTGTCTGGGACAGAAAACACTTGTTCAGCTGCTAGATGTTCCTCGTGCAGTAGGTGTTTCTGGTGATCGTTTTGCATTGGAAATGTACCCACAGCAGCTTTCGCGAAGCTTTGAAATTTGGCACCTGCTCTGCTTCCACGCAGAAACGTGCAGATCAGCGAGATCTTAGGCCGATTGACAGAGACGGAATCGAAGTGCGCCCTTGGCTTTGATCATTCCTTCCGCAATCTGGGTTTTTCTCCTTCCAGAAGCCAGAGAATGAGTGTTAAAAGCAGCCATTTCCGTCATTTCCACAGAAACACTTGAAGGCCCTCTTCGATGGGGCTTATTTGCTGGAATCCTCCCTGATCCATTTGCCACTTCACTTCCTTTAGGTTACAGTGAGGGGGCGAAGGCCATTAGAGTGATCCTGAATTTATACAGCCCTTTATAATTTTCACGTCTGTCATATCCTAAGAACCACCAACATCACGGGTAGAAAAAATCGGCTAATACTCATTGAGTGCTTACCAGTGAGCCAGGGACTTAGCGAGTGCTCTTTGTGGATTATCTCATTGACGCTGAAGAGGGAGAATTTCATAGCTGGAGATCGGAGGCTCAGAGACTTCATCTATGTGCTCGAGGCCACACAGCAAATAATGCTGGAGCTGGAAGCCAAATGCTGGCAGCCTGGCTCCAGAGCCCGTGCTCACAGCCACAAGTATCCTGGGAGGACCGGTACTGTTACCCCCATGTTACAGATGAGGAAACTGAGGCCGTAAAAGATTATTCCTTGGAGTAGACAGCTAGTAACCTGGCTCTTAGGTGCATCTTCTAGCTCTACATCCATTGCCTTTTCCTTGCTTCTTTAAGGTTAATTTATTGGCATTCGTTTAAAAAAAAAGATGGACGGCAAACCATTTTTTCAAAGTCTGCCTTTGAGGTTGATTGTGTTCTTAGAATATGAGTAAACAAATATGGCCCTTCTCTAACAGGAGACACGTCAGCCTGCTCCGGGATGGTGCCCCACCCCCATGCAATGAGTCTGCCAGGAGATATTTTCCTATCAGTTTAATATCAACTGTAAAAGTATACTCCGGCTGGCAAAATTACTTCCCACCAGGCAAAAGCTTTGCTGAGAACACCACCTCCTTCACTTAGAAACCCAAATTCCAGGCCCAAGTTTTCCCTTGCGAGTCCAATCCGGATCCGAAAGTGTGTTGCTGTTTTTCCTGCTGCTGTAACAGTTACGTGTCCTCACTTCAGGAAGGAATTTCCACCCCTCTATGGGATCATTTCTAAACAGATGTCTGAGAGCTTCCAAGGGATTTCTACGTCGTGATAAAAACCCTTCTCCATTCGCAAACATTTATGACTGCCGCCTGCTGCAAATGTCAGCTCAGCGTGGGGAAGCGCTTCTAACGTTTGGAGCTACCCGAAGCTGA
>NW_011889133.1:645534-649298 GCF_000151845.1 Pteropus vampyrus | reverse complement strand
TTCTAAGAGATAAACCCAGTAGTGACTGCTGGCAAAGTGGGAGAGAAGCAAAATGGTGCACTTAGCAATGTCTGATTCTTGCTTCTCCCCTGAGTTCCTAAGACAGCTTTGCTACTAAAAAGCAACACGGTTTTGGATTTCCTGGCTTGGTGTCTGGGACAGAAAACACTTGTTCAGCTGCTAGATGTTCCTCGTGCAGTAGGTGTTTCTGGTGATCGTTTTGCATTGGAAATGTACCCACAGCAGCTTTCGCGAAGCTTTGAAATTTGGCACCTGCTCTGCTTCCACGCAGAAACGTGCAGATCAGCGAGATCTTAGGCCGATTGACAGAGACGGAATCGAAGTGCGCCCTTGGCTTTGATCATTCCTTCCGCAATCTGGGTTTTTCTCCTTCCAGAAGCCAGAGAATGAGTGTTAAAAGCAGCCATTTCCGTCATTTCCACAGAAACACTTGAAGGCCCTCTTCGATGGGGCTTATTTGCTGGAATCCTCCCTGATCCATTTGCCACTTCACTTCCTTTAGGTTACAGTGAGGGGGCGAAGGCCATTAGAGTGATCCTGAATTTATACAGCCCTTTATAATTTTCACGTCTGTCATATCCTAAGAACCACCAACATCACGGGTAGAAAAAATCGGCTAATACTCATTGAGTGCTTACCAGTGAGCCAGGGACTTAGCGAGTGCTCTTTGTGGATTATCTCATTGACGCTGAAGAGGGAGAATTTCATAGCTGGAGATCGGAGGCTCAGAGACTTCATCTATGTGCTCGAGGCCACACAGCAAATAATGCTGGAGCTGGAAGCCAAATGCTGGCAGCCTGGCTCCAGAGCCCGTGCTCACAGCCACAAGTATCCTGGGAGGACCGGTACTGTTACCCCCATGTTACAGATGAGGAAACTGAGGCCGTAAAAGATTATTCCTTGGAGTAGACAGCTAGTAACCTGGCTCTTAGGTGCATCTTCTAGCTCTACATCCATTGCCTTTTCCTTGCTTCTTTAAGGTTAATTTATTGGCATTCGTTTAAAAAAAAAGATGGACGGCAAACCATTTTTTCAAAGTCTGCCTTTGAGGTTGATTGTGTTCTTAGAATATGAGTAAACAAATATGGCCCTTCTCTAACAGGAGACACGTCAGCCTGCTCCGGGATGGTGCCCCACCCCCATGCAATGAGTCTGCCAGGAGATATTTTCCTATCAGTTTAATATCAACTGTAAAAGTATACTCCGGCTGGCAAAATTACTTCCCACCAGGCAAAAGCTTTGCTGAGAACACCACCTCCTTCACTTAGAAACCCAAATTCCAGGCCCAAGTTTTCCCTTGCGAGTCCAATCCGGATCCGAAAGTGTGTTGCTGTTTTTCCTGCTGCTGTAACAGTTACGTGTCCTCACTTCAGGAAGGAATTTCCACCCCTCTATGGGATCATTTCTAAACAGATGTCTGAGAGCTTCCAAGGGATTTCTACGTCGTGATAAAAACCCTTCTCCATTCGCAAACATTTATGACTGCCGCCTGCTGCAAATGTCAGCTCAGCGTGGGGAAGCGCTTCTAACGTTTGGAGCTACCCGAAGCTGAGATGGGGCCACTCCTGCAGGTAGTGAGTTCTCTCTCACTGGAGGTAATCAGGCAGTGGCGGGAAACCTCTCGTGGCTAATGTGGGGAGAGGGCTTTGAAGATCTCTCCTAACTTCCAGATTATGTGCTGGCTTTGTGGCTGATACAGGGACGAACGAGACCAATCCCTACGATGAAGGGATTTTTAATCTAGTAGAAATGGTAAACCTGAACCCAAACAACAAAAATGTTTATACCAACAAATATATATTTGTTCTCGTGCTGGGGCGAACCAAGAATTAAGATAAAGCGGAGGTAAAGCAGGGACGGCCAAGCTGTGGGTCAGGCTTTGACACAAACGATCAGGGTGATACCAGCACATCTCATCCCCTCTGTGGGCCTCAGTTTCCTCCTCTGAAAAATGGGCTGGTTAAGGGTGATCATCTCTAAAGCCCCTTCAGCCTCTAAAAGTCAGAGTCAGCACAGGTGGGCGTCTGGGGAAGGGCTTTGGAAAGGCAGGCTGCTGAGGCAGGCACTGTTATTTATAGACCTATCATGCAGGAATGTAGCTAAAACACTGCCCTGCGGAGGCACATCTGACAAATGATTTATTGTGCTAATTGACGTTTGTACTTACTCATTCTTTATCTATTGTCGCTTGTGGCACGAGGGAGTGTGTGCGTGTGTACACACACACACACACACACACACACACACACTCCCCCACACTTGAAAGTCTCTGGGCACTGCCAGGCCTCAGAATTGTTCCATCCTATCCTGTGTCAGGGGTGGGGTGGGGTGGCCTGTCTGATCATGGAACAGACGAGGTCACAAGACAGGGAAGCTGAGGCACTTTGGCCTCACAAAGTCGGACAGTCCCCCTGCCCCTCTGCTGTAGCAGAGCTGGGTCCCTAGCAAGCACAGCGGTCACGGAGCGACACAGCCATGGGCAGAACTATGGGGAAGCAGGGAAGCTGTGAGCAGAATGATCACCCCCACTGCCCCTTCCCACCCTCGGGTCCCCAGTTCTCCCATTGACCAAGAGACCAGAGGGGAAGGGGGACCGGAATGTCGGCTGTAGAGGGCAGCCTGCAGGGCGCCCAAGGCCAGAGACGGTCACGGGCAGCGGAGAGCAGTCGGCACATCTGTAATTACCCTTCCTGCCAATGTCTGGGCTCAGACGGCCCTCCCAACCCTGGCAGCTCCAGCCCTGCCCGCGCCCCCATCTCCATCCCGGTCCCTTCCCCCTCCGGCTCAGCTCCGCCAGGTGTCAGGCCTCTGCTCCCCGCTCTGATAGTTCTGGCACCATCGGGTCACAGCCATGCTGTGCTTTCCTCAGCTGCTGAGGTGTTTCCACAGGCACCAGCTTAACAAGCTCCTTGCCCACTAAGGCTGCAAGGAACTCTCTTTTTTGGCTCCTCTGCAGGGAAGCAGCAGGAGGTGGGCAGGGACTTTGGATTACAGTAGCCAGGGGCTCCGATTCCAGCTGTGCCCCTTGCAGGCAGAGCAGCCTGCAGAGAGCTGCTGTGCTTCCCTCCAGCCCGTAAAGACTACAGTGTTGCCTGATGAAAAGTCTACAGTGTTGCCTGATGATAGACAGATAATACTCATTGAAAGCTCTGTGCCAGGCATGGCGCTCAGCCTTCACATGCAGCCCAAACAGCTATTGCCATTATCTCTCCCTTTCAAATCTGGGGAAACTGAGACTCAGAGAAGTAAAGTAATTTAAACTAATTCAAGTGGCAAAGCCAGGCTTCAAGCCCAGGACTGTCTTATTCCAAAGCCTCTAAGCCATCAACTGCCCCACTGGGTCACTGTCGTGGGGCCCAAATGAAATAAAGGGTGTGGAAGCCTCTAGCTTAGTGCCTAGCGGGAGTGTTGGGGTTCTTCCCCATTTCCCCTCCACGGGGGCTGGTCCCCACCAATAGCACCTACTTTCGCCCCCTAGCCAGCTGCCAGGGCTAGGTCGCTCTGTGAGATGTGAGGAATAAACGGAAATGCATGTATTCCTCCAGCAAGCATTTGCTGCGCTGGGCCCTTGGGCAAAGAGACAGTGAGAGCTGGCACGTGGCCAAAAGTCTAAATTATCAAGTGCAGTCTGTGTGGCAGGTACTGTCGCAGAGGCCTGGATCCTAGCAGAGACAGGAAACGCGGCCTCGGCTCTGTACTGGGAAACTGGCTCTTTGGGAAAAAAAAGAAACCAAACTCCTGAT
>NW_011889133.1:642435-644094 GCF_000151845.1 Pteropus vampyrus | reverse complement strand
AAGCACCTGCCACATCTGGACCCTGTCTCATCTCACCCACCTCACCCTCACCTCTCAGTTGAGATGAAAAGCTCAGAGAGGTTGAGCCACGTAGGTCTCCTAGGACTTTCTTAGAGGGTTTAGTCCTAGGAATGTAACATCACTGGAATCAGCCTTCTCTCTCTCCCTCTAATCTTGAATAACTCCCCAATATTAACCCACTCTTTGTCCTTTGGCAAATAACTTCTCCCTGAGCCTCAGGCTTCCCAACTATAAAATTATGGGTAAATATTGCTGACTGCTGTCACAAACAACCCCTCATCTCAGTGGCTTAACACAAAGGTTTGTTTCTTGCTCATGGCCCAGTGCATTGTGGGCCATAGGGATGGGATGCTCCACGCAGTCTTCAGGGGTCTGGGCTGCTGCCATCTATTGGCTCGGTCTCCCCTAGGGCCTGAGTTCTCCCCTGGCTCCTGAGCCACTGGCCGTGAGGAAAGGAAGGTGCTCTGACACACCTCGGCCCGGAGATGGCAGAGCTCACCTCCATCCACACTCCACTGGCAAGAACTAGTCATGGAGCCCAGCTAGCTGCAGAGGGGCTGGGAAACATGGTCCAGCCATGTGCCAAGAGGGAGGGCAACCCGGCCCCGGGTGATCACCGAGCCCATCTCTGTGGCCCCCACTGGCCACACTGCAGTACAGAGGTCAGGACTCTCGGGTCTTTCTGCCTGCAGTCTGGGCCCTCCCTCCCTGAGCGCCGTCCCTCCCCCACCCCCCAGGAGGAGAACCAGGCCCTGCCAAGCCTCCTCCGAGGAGGGCGAGGACGAGGGCGGGTGGTGGGTGAGATAATGATCTTATCAAGCGTATTGCCTCTTGGAAGGCAGGTGCTGGAGAAAAACCAAGTCTGCTTTGGTTTTCCTCTGTTCCCTTCACATCTCTCCCCAAGATAAATTTAGCCAGCCCTCACTTTGAACGGCAGTGCCCGGATGCCGACTTTGCCATGCTCTGAGTCGAAGTCAGAGCATTTTTTCATGGCTACACCCTAGGGCCAGGAATGCAGACTTGAGCGCAGTCCCAGCCTCTGCCCTGCCTCAAACAGCTGCGACCCACCGTCCCGCCCCTGCCCAGTCTCCATGGGCATCCTTTGCCACATCTCAGACAAGGGCTCTGAGTTCCCCAGTGACGGGAGACAGAGCACAGAATGTAGAAGGGCTTTGAGATCTGGCGCCGTGGTGGCCACCGAGCAGTCAAAGGCAAGACGGTTCCGGGTTAAGAGAAGAGGCTCACGCGGGTCAGAACCCCGGCTCAGAGCAATTACCTCTCCGCTGTCTCCTCATCCATACGATGGGTCATGGCGCCTTCTTCCTGAGATTCACTGAGATGTCTGTGTTAAGAGATTCGCCCATTTGTCTGGTGCTCTGTGCATGTATGTGGGTGTGCCGATGGTGATGGTCCATACTAGCCACAGTGGGGACTTCCTGGAGCCTTCCGCCCATCCCAGATGCTTCTTCTGCAAACTTCTTTAAAATCTCCTGAGAGGCCTCCTTGGAGAATCACGTTCTTAGAACTCCTCATCTTTGTAGAATCACATTCTTGGACCTCTTCATCTTTCCAGAAACGACTTCCTTTCTGGGTCCATTCTCTTCTCCTCCTGCTGGTGCAACTCGAGTTCACTCCATT
>NW_011889133.1:628923-640370 GCF_000151845.1 Pteropus vampyrus | reverse complement strand
GTAACCCTGGACAAGTCACTTAGCCCCCTGGAGCACATTTGAAAACTAGAGCAGTCACACCCCTGTCCCACAGGTTTGTCTCGAAGGGGAAGTGAGATGAGGTGTCTGAAAGCGCTTTTTAGACTTCCGTAGAAATAAATTTATTTCTTCAGCAATATGGACAGGCAAACGTCGGCGCTCATTTCGCGGAGCTTCCTGTGTTCCAGGCCCCGTCCCAAACCCCCGTTGCATAAGGGTTCATCCCGTCCTCACGGCAACGCCGGGAAGTAGGAATTCCGTGTCACTCCCACTCACAAATGAGAAAGTCGAGTCTCAGAGAAGTTAAGTGACCGGCCCAAGGTTGCACAGCTGGTCAGTGGCAGAGCCAGGCTGTGAACCCCAGCGAGCAGGCCAAGAGGCCTGCGGACAGGAAAGCACCTGCTGTGAGCCCCCCCAGGATACCCGAGCAAACAGAACTGAAGAAGCACGCAGTTCCCCATCCGCACCCCCCCAGCCTGGCTCTAACTTTCACACACATCGGAACCATCAAGGGAAGTTATGCGAAAGGCAGAGTCCCGGCCCCACCCACGAGGATGCTGATTCCGTGGGTTCAGAGTGGAGCCTGACACTCTGCCTTGAACGAGCCCCCAAGATGACGCCTGCGCAAGGGGGTGGGTAACCGCACAGGAAGGACCGTGCCAGGTGTCCCGCCAAGCCATCGGTCAGGGTTGCTCGGGAAGTGACGGTCGTACGCTCCAGAGGGGACCCTGCAGGCTCATGCAGGAGCCCACGCTGGGACCCCCCTTTGCCTCTGGCCCCCAGGTTTGCCAAGTACTACAAGACGGAGAACGGCAGTGAGTACCGCACGCTCCTGAAGGCCTTTGGCATCCGCTTTGACGTCCTGGTGTACGGGAATGTGAGTCCTTGCACCCGGCAGACGGGTGGATAGGGGAGGAAACCCACACCAGTCCCTGGCCCTGAAGAGGCCCTCGGCTGGCCACACGTCCAGGCTCCTCACCTGTGCTGTGAAGGGGCGGGGCCTGCTGCTTCACCAAGAACCCTTCCAGCTCCACTGTCTCTCTGGCTGGGAGTCCAAGTTCAGCCCCTGCCCTCACTCTCGCCCTGCTGGACCCCCGCCCACTCACCTCGGTCTTTGTTCATACAGGCTGGCAAGTTCAACATCATTCCCACCATCATCAGCTCTGTGGCAGCCTTCACCTCCGTGGGAGTGGTGAGTTCAGCCCCTCCAGGCTCTGACCGGAGGCCAGTCAGGGAAGGGCCCCCACTGGCAGGGGTGGGCAGGGCACCGACCCAGGTAACCCCGCTTCTGCCTAGAATGAACAGTCCAACCTCTAGCCAGGTGCTGCAGTCTCCCCCACCACTTCCCTGTAGGCTCAGCCCTTGCTTGAATACTTCTAGTCCTGGAGAGCTCATTCCCTCCAGCAGCGGCCTGCTCCCATGCAGGAGGCTCCGCCTGGCACAAAGTTCCCGTCCCTCCCCATGAAGGTGTGGGAGGAGGCTCCAGGCACCTTGACGGAGACAGAGCCCCACCCCCAGGAACTTAGACCCATCAGCCCCTCTGCTTCACCCACCAAGTCTTCTCCCTGCATTTTGCTCTGGGGTCACCCCGGGAGCTGAGGAGGGGGGTCATTCCACGGGGCCCCTGGATATTCTTCTAAGAGGAAAGGTCACGTGTCTCTGGAGGACTCGCGCCAGCCCCCACCTGCTGTCTGCCTGAGCACCAACCTGCCCATTGCTCGAGCAGCTCAGGGCGTGCCTGCCTCTCCTCTTCCAGGGCACTGTCTTATGTGACATCATCCTGCTTAACTTCCTCAAGGGGGCTGACCAGTACAAAGCCAAGAAGTTCGAGGAGGTGAGCGGGGTCTTGTGAGAGGTGGCAGCACAGGGCAGGAAGGGCCACTGCCACTGTGACCCTCAGTGGCTCACCTTCCAAAGGGAACTTCTTGGACCTCAGTACAAATTTGGGGGTGCAGACAAGAGGTGGCTGGGCCAAGAGTAGGCTCTGTGACGATCACGGGGGGCTCCGCGGGTTGTCACTGTCAACATCCCCATCCACTCATCGTCCCCTCTCCATTTCCTGGGTGGGATAAACCTGCTACGGATTGGCTCAGGTTTCTGTTTTCCCTTGAGGTATGTGGATGGGGTCTCAGGATCACACAGACTTGCCGTAACTCCCCTAATGCCTGGGCGGCGGGCGAGGTCTGTCCCATGGGGCCCTTGCCCATAGTCAGAGCTCGATAATGCAGCCTTCCACCTGCAGGTGAATGAGACCACGCTGAAGGTCGCTGCCTCGGCCAACCCAGTGTACCCCAGTGACCAGACCACAGAGGAGAAGCAGTCCACAGATTCGGGGGCCTACTCCATTGGCCACTAGGGCCTCAGCCAGGGCCCCATGCTCACCCTTCGACACCAGGCCCCCCAACAGGGGACCCCACCTGGGCGAGGGGGGATGGGAAGCGGGAGGGGCTCTCATTTCTGCTGCTCACCCAGTACTCTGGCAGGTAGGTAGTGCCCCCTGCTGAGACCTCGATCCTACCTTCACTCCTTACGTCACCCCCGTCTGCTTCCCGGGACCCCCAAGGCAGTAGCACTGAGCAGTCCTCCCCCCTTTCAAAGAGTAGAGATCATAATAATAATAACGAGTGGCCACGAGGGCCCGCCAAGAGTGAGGCACTTCACACATATTATCTCATGTAATCCTTAGAATAATCCTATGAGGTAGATATTAGGTTCCCTGTTTTGAAGATAAACTGAAGCTCAGAGAGACAGTCATTTGCCCAAAGCCACAGAGCCAGGAAGTGAGAGAGCTGAGATTGGAACCCAGGTCTGACTAACTCCTTTGCCCACACCCCACAAAAGAAGGATGAACTCCCCAGGGCGTCAGCCCCTGTTCCTCCAGCCTCCAGCCTCCACCCTGCCCATCACTGGGTTCTGCTTCATAAAGTATAAGCCCCATGCTGTCCCCAGGAACTCAGTTCCCATCTTAGGGGAGACCAGTGAGACGGTGGTATGGGGTCTCTTTCTCTGGCTCGGGTCCCCAAATCAGAAGGAATTTTCCTTACCCCACAGCTCTGTCCCCAGACCAGGGAAGAGGCCATCCTCGTTCTGTTTTGGGGACCCCACACCTACCCACACGGGAGCCAGATTGGGCCACCCCAGGCGGGACATGATTCCGGACCTGGGGCCCTTTTCTAGGGGTACAGCAGTCCTCTCTTAAAACACTGGTGAAAAGGCTTCAGTGAGACCCTGTGAGCAGCTGGTCAGCCAGGCCCGTTCCTCGGGGTCCTAAGAAGTGGGTCAGCCTTCTAATGTTAGAGACGAAAGGGTCTTCTAATGTTAGAGACAAGAAACCATCTTGTCTGACTCTCCTATTTACAGATGAGCAAACTGAGGTCAGAAAAAGACCCGTGTCACAGAGTTAGTGGCCCAAAGAGATCCCAGGTGTCCTGGGCACCCAGGGAAGGCGGCCAAGATGGGAAGCTGGACGGGCCATTGAGAGGGCATCGGGTCCCGCCCTGCCTCCACTTCCCCCGTCCCCTTCCTGGGCTGACCTCCAGTGAGAGGCCCAGAAATCTCAACAGGGCAGAGCTCAGAAGCAGATGTAGGTTTTATGAAGCCTGAAGCACATACAACTTGGGGCATCTTTAAAAAAAATAATAATACAAATTAATATAAAGAGGGGCTTATGTGAGCGAGCAGTCATGAAGGATGTTTCACTAGCTCCACGGTAAATCCGCCTCCGGAAAAGCTGGAGCGTGGGCTTGACCGTGAGGTCTTAGCAGAAATGGGCTTAGCTGTAGGTAGAGGGCTGGCCCCTCTACAGAAGGTGCAGGGAGATGGGGTGGGGGCTGCTTTGGGCGTGGTTTGAAAGGATCAAGCAGTGGGCACTTGCAAAGACCCAACCCCACTGACAACCCTATCCCAGGGGAGAAGGAGTAAGAGTCCCCCATACAAGGCCCATCCTCCCTCCTCCACTCTGCCTCACCCCCAGCTGCATCCTCAGAACTGGGATAACGCCTCCTGAGGGGTGGTCTCGGGAGGGAATCGGGCAGTGTCTGGAGACCTGACCAGCAGAGACTTCAGTGAAAGCAGCACTGCATTCTCCTCGCCCCCCCCCCCCGCACCCCCAAGGCCCACAGACATCCGCCCCCAACCCCACCCCCCACCCCGTGAATCCAGCCTTCAGGAGGCTGGGCTGAGAGGCTGAGGTCACAGGAATAGTCTCTGAGGAGGAGATCCAGGCAGCTGTGTCCTGGAGGGAGGGGCCCCTCCCCAGTCCCTTTCGTCCTGACTAGGGTGGTCCTCTTGCAGGTCCATCAGTAGCTCTTAAGCCTGCCAGCAAGTGTGTGAACTCGTGAGTGTGAACCTGACTCGTGAGTGTGAACTCGTCCTCCCCACGGCTGAACTAAGTCACAGCCTCTGTGTGCCGGACGTAGGGTTATATCAGCAGTAATGACAACGGCTAACTTGTCTCTGCTGTCTCTCGGTGTGCTCAGCACTGCCACCAACATAATCACACACCAAGCCTGGTGTGGTTGCTTTGGTCTGTTATTAATCCTATTTGATAGAAAAAAAAAAATCTTATAATACATGGAAATTGGAACTGGAACCCCTGCTCATTCTGAACACTGTCGCTTCTTTAATTACTCAGCGTAAAAGCTAACATTCAGTGATGATGCGCCATGTCCAAGCAATGGGCTGAATGCCGCGCAGGCATTGTCTAATTCAACCCTCATCTCAAGAAGGAACTGAGGCTGAGCACGTTTAAGAAACTGAAATGGTAAAACTGGCACTTGAAACCAGAGCTTTATGTCTCGGGAGTTTGGGACCTGACTTCCATGCTCCATCTGTCTGGAAAAAAAAATTTGAAAATTTGTTGGCACCTTCTTTTCTCTACGTGTTAGTTAGGCTAAAACCAGGTTTTGCTGGAGTAACAAGTAAACTGCAAAATGTCAAGGTTTAACATGATGAAGCAGAGCGGATGGCCCCTTCCCTCTGGTAGATATGCCGTCAGAGGCATGTGGACTCTCAGATCACTGTGAGAGCAGGAGGATCATAAGGGTTATTAAAGGCCAGGCCTGAAAATGGCTTACCTCGCTCCCAACCACCTGCCAAAGGCCAGACTCAGTAACGTGCTGCAGAGCCTAACTTCAAGGAATACCAGGAAATAGAGTCTTCCTGGATCCCCAGGAAGAGAAAGCGGTAAACATGGTGCTCTCTGCTTCGGTATCTCCTTTTTGATGGCTGTTCTGCTCCACAGCCCTTCACCCATGCCCACCTACAGCTCCACGCAGCCTTCCCTCTGTGTTCCTTCTCACAAAATCTTGTTCTCGGCAAGTTACCAATCAATCTCTCAGAGGTATTAATAGATAACACACTCTGGAGTTTCTCCTCTTGAGTATTTGCTTGTTAATCAAGCGCTAAGACTAAAAGGCCTGAAATAGCCGAAGGAATGACTATATAATGGTTGAAGTTGAGACCCAATAACAGGCAGGACTGGATGTTTGAGGGACGGACACCTGACCTGCCCTGGCCTGCCTCAAGCTAGCTTCAGATGAAGGGGTCTGAGTCCCGCTCCTCTTCCCTCACTCTCTCTACCTCTGGTCTTGGCTGGCAGGATATTAGGCTACTGGGCTTGGATAGAGCCCGTTTCCCATCAAGGTGATAAGTGGAGGCTGATAAAAGGGGGCTTGTCATTCAGCCAAAATACCAGTCCCAGAGCAACCTATGCAGAGCTTCCCTTACTGCTTATGCTTCGCACCCCCCACAGCCAGGTCCCACTGTTGTTTTAGAAGGAGGCCACCAAGAATTAGCTGTGGCAGTACCCAATGCAAGGATTTGGGGGGCAACCCCCAGGCAGCTCCTCTTCCATGCTCTTGGGAAGACTGACATGCTGTGATTAGGAACTTACTGACCCAATCTCCATCCAAGGCAGATGGACAGACCCCTCTTCACCTAGACGCAACCCCTGGGGTCCAGCATTGGTGCGGCTCCGAGCAAGGCCACGGCCATTACCCTGTTGACCGAGGACTGCTTATGTTCAAGAGACCCAACCCTGCTGCTGCCTCCCCACCCACTTCCCCTGGGGTGCTCTGGTACCTTTAGAAACAAAGCACATCTGGTCCTTTTTTTTGTTCCTGAAACTCTACATCCCATCAGATGCCTATACAGATACACACACATGTACACACGCGAATGTAGACATGTACACAGATGTTCTCAGATACATACTGGTATGTATACACACTCCCAAACATACTAGCCAAAGACACACAGGTTCACACACACGCATGAAGGTAGAGATTCAGGTGTATAAAGAGGCAAAGCTACACAACATACACATTCACAGGTGTACAGACATACAGACCCATCCATAAATACTCAGAGATACATATAATGTACACACACTCAAACAACACACAAATACACTGACACACAGATTTGTGCACATTTACATATGCAGAGTCACATATATGCAGATATACATGTGTGAACAGACTGACTCGTATACACATCATGATACATATACACACATGCACATGTGCACCCACGGAAATACTTGTACATTCTCCCCGTGCCCTATGTGGAACTGCACCCCAAGAAGTATATCTATCTGTCTCCTACAACTCAGGGCTCTCTGTCCTCTGAATACCCAGTCTCCGGTAGAGCTTCCTGAGACTTCAGATCTCCAGATCCTTCCTGGACCTCAGCACCCCACCTGGAACACAGTAGCAACAGTGTTCTCTTCCAGTGTCCCCAGGGTCTGAGAAAGTGGAGTGAAGGAGAGAAGCAGAGGCTGGGGGCTGTGGAACTGGGATGGGAGCCTCACTGCTCCCAGATGCTCTGGCTTGGGCCCCCGAGGCTGTCCTTGTGAGAGGTCGCTCCCTCTTGAGAAGGTAGCCCCACCCAGGGAGGTAGACAGGCTGGGGTTTGGGGAGATGGAGAAGGATTGGGAAGGGACAGCCACCTTCCTGGGAATGGAGTGAGGGACACAACTCAGAAGAAGTTGAGGTCTTTGAACTCAACCGCAGGTGGCTGGAAGAATGGAAAATAAAGGCCAGTACCAGAGGCCAAAAGCACACAGGGCTTAGAGGAGCAGGCTGTGCCCAGACGAGACTCTCTGCCCTCCCGTGTGCGGTGACCCCGGGTGGGACCTCGTTACTGTTAAAGAAAAGAAACAAAGGCCCCAAATGGAGTCGCTTGTGCTAAGCCCACCCAAACCAAGCCTTAACACCTCGCCTCATTGTAGTTTTGGCCTCTCCCAGGAATATCCCATTTAACCAGTCAATCTGTAGTTACCTGCTAACAGGTAATCCTCTGGATAGACCCCTTCCATCCACCAAAGGCAGGTGACCTCACCTGAAACAACCCACTTTTGCTTGAAACTTTTTTCCCGCCCCACTCTGCCTGTAAAAGCCTCCATTTCTACAGCTCCTCCGTGTTTGCTGGAAAGGACATTGCCTGATTCAGGCATTGTTGAAAAAGCCAATTTGACCTTTAAGTTGACTCAGTTGGATTTTGTTTTTAACACCCCTCCGCTCCGATTCTTCAATCAGTGACATCACCTCCGTTTTGGAAAGAGGCCCCACACCCACCCCATCCCACACCCCAGTACTGAATCCAAACGAAGCAAGGGGGCCAGGTGTCCACGCCCCACCAAATGAGGTTTACCCCCAAGGGGGAGGGGCAACACACACACACACACACACACACACACACACACACACACACACACCCCAGGACTGAGAAGCATCCTGGGAGCGACACCTGGTCGGTGCTCCGCCCCCAGATGGGCGTGGCCCCCCGGGGAGTGAGCGCTTCCAGGGCTTTCCAACCCCGGGGAGTCCTCCAAAGTGAGCAATGAAGACACAAGAGGCAGCACTGCAGTGGGAAGTCTGTCTTTATGACCAGAAGGGGCTTGCAAGAGGAGCCCAGCGCCCGGGTGGGTCAGGGGCAGCCAGGAGGGGGCGGGCGGAAGCGGCGACAAGGCGGGGTGTCCGTGGCACTGGCTTAGAAGGAGCAGATGAAGGGCAGCCGCTTGTGGCATGAGATTCGTTGCCAGTAACCCGCTAGCAGTGGAGAACAGAGTGATGTCAGCCACCTGTCTACGTGTGGCCTGAGCCCGCCCCCCCTCAGGCACCTCGTGCATCTTCTCCGCCTGTCACCAGTTGTCATGGTCTGTCCGCCATTTGCTCATGTGCACTGAGCTTTTCGCCCCAGCGAGGCAGTGTGCTAAACGCTTTGTATGGACTCGAGGTTAATCCTCGCAATGACTCCCAGAGAGGGGTGCTGTCATCTCACCTGAGTCCCAGGTGAGGAAACTGAGGCTGGGCAGGGTGACCACTTGCCTGTGTCTCAGCTGGCAAGTGGCCGAACTGGGATGCGCATGGTGGCAGTCTTACTCCAGCACATATGGTCCTAGCCACTGCACTAAGCTCCTCCACATCTGGCACCCATGCTGTTCCAAGCTGGTGAGTTTTTTTTGTCAGCCATTCCTATTTCCCACACCTTTCCCTGGCCCCTCATCCACACCTTACAGTCACATCTGTTACTCTCACCTGTCACATCAATTACTTCTTCATAGCAGAGGAAGGGAAGGAGCCCCCCAGGCCCCGAGCCTAGTCTGTGAGGATAGAGAGCCCCCACCCAGCCCCCACACTGGGCACACCCTCACCCTACATCTCAGCCCTCCTCGCAGATGAGACGTTGATTCTCCATTTGGAGGGGGTGGGGGTGTGAGTTTGGGGAGGTGTGTTCATGCAGCCCAGGAGGGCAGTATGTGAGAGTCTACGTTGCCACCCCTTCCCACTTCCCCGTGCAGCCCCCTCACCTCTGGTGCATAGGGCCACACAATGGCCTCCCCCATTCTGGGGCTGTCCTGGGGCCCATACTCCAAAATTCCAGCAGGTCCCATCAGTCCAGTATGCTCTCCCGCACTGGAACTGGAGAAGGGATAGGCCAGGTCAGAGGGCAGAGGTCCAGGAAGACACGGATTCAGGGGCACCAAAGAATGCCAACCAACCCAGTATTTCTTTCTGGACACTGCCCACCCAGCTTGGAGCCAGATACCCTTGAGACCCATCCATCCCCACGCGTTTTCAGGCAATGACAGGAAAAGAGCAACCGTCACTCCAGCCATCACACAGAATAGGCTTCTCAAACTTTTCTGTGCGTACAAATCCGGGGATCTTGTTTAAATGCAGATTCTGATTCAGGAGATCTCTGTCGTGGCCCAAGATCGTGCATTTCTAACCAACTCCCGGGTGTGGCTGACACTGCTTGGTCCATGGACCACACTTGATAGCAAATATAATGGCCTGGATTCAGCCACAATCCCAGAGCCACTGTGAGAGAAGGACCCCATTTTATACCCGAGGAAACTGAAGCTCCAAGGAAGCCACAGCCATTCAGCGAGGCAAGTGACCAAGCTGGACACAGAACCTATCTCGTGACTGCAGCGGTGTGCTGGTAAAAGTTCAGCACCCAGCTCTGGGGGACAGCAAGAAGGCAGAGGGCGGGAGGAACCCTGATTTGTAACAACTGCTGATTTCCTTGGTGTAAATACATCCGCTGGTGGTAGACTGCACGCGACCAGCATGAGGTCACTGAACGCGGAGTTGGGAAGAGACGCACACAGCCGTGCGTTCTGCGGAGCCAGCACGAGCCAAGCTCCATCACCACCCGCAACTGCTGGAGGGAGGTTAATACCAGCAGGTGCTCCCTCGAGGCCATCGAGGCCATCGGAGAGACCTCTCCCTGTACCTGGGAGTTGGCCCGTCACTTACCCAGCCTCCGATCCAGACCTGGGGTTGATTGAGAAAACTGATCAATCTCTGGATGTAACTGTTGATGCTGAAGTTGTGGATGGAGACCAGGTTGCCTCTGTAGCACCTCCTGCAGGTTGTCTGCGCAGGGAAGAAGAGGTGGAGTAGAGAATTCACTGTTCTTTCTCAGGTCCCTGCGTCTCCAGCAGAGCCCTCACCTACCCCTCGTCAGGCCGGAAATCGGGGATCGACTTGGCCCTGTCAGCCCTATCTCTTGCTCCTTTATCTGTCATCAGGAACTTCTTGCAGGAAACAATAATAATGCTCCGAATAATCATAGCCACCATTTGTTGAGAGTTTACAATGACCCCGGAGACTATTCCGAATACTTTCTGTGTTATTATCTCATTTAATCCTCACCACAACCCTAAGAGGTAGGTACTATATATCTCCATTTTATAAATGAAGATGCTGAAGCTCTGAAGGTGAATCGACTTACCCAGGTAACACAGGCGGAACCAGGATTTAACAGAGGATTTAACCAAAAGCCTTTTGTCCACATCAGTGATTCTCAAAGTGCTGTCTCCAGACCAAATAACGTTATCATCCCCTGGTGATTTCTTACACATGCAAACTCTAAGCTACCGCCACCCCCCTCTCTACCCAGATTTGCTAAACCAGAAGTCTAGGTTTTAATAAGACCTCTAGGAGATTCTGATGCGCACTAGGCCTTGAGAAACAGTCGCCTAAATGTATAGGGACTAGAAGGTTGAGTCCACGCTCCTCTCCTCCCCCCAGTCCTCCCTCGGCAGTAGCCTCCTTGCCACTTACCTGAGCGTTTCTAAACTTCCTGGGGTGCCGCACCAACAGGTACCGGCAGGTCTTGCACTCGGGACCGCCCGGCATTTTAACCGTGTCTTCTTCCCTGGGGCACTGCAAGTCCTCGTCTAGGGCACCTGGGTCCGACTCCATGGCCTCCTCCTCCTCAAAGTCTTTTTGACAGCCAAAAGCCTCGACCTCCACTCCCTCAGACTGAATCACATTCTCGGTCAGGGCCAACTCTCCCTGTTGCTCCCCTGAACCTTCCGGGCCCTGGCTCAGGTCTGGCTGTGTCTCTCGGGTGTCCAGATGAGGGGCATCGATCTCTGGGAGGAAGAGGTAACCTGCCATCAGGTTAGGTTCTCCCTTCTTCCAGGACCAAGGAGATCTGATGGCCCCACCCCAGCCAGGACTGGAAGGATATCCTTGGTTTGGGGTGAGGTGAAAAGTCACACCAATGGACGAGAACCCGATGCTAGCTGACACCACCTGTGTGTGTTCTAGGGGTGGGGAGAAGCTCCTCTGAGAAGCCCCTCGTCTGCACAGGTGGGTGGTCTTTCCTTGTGAAGAAGCCCTACCCAACGGAATGTTCAGGTCAGAATCCCGGAGACAGTCTTGTCGGAGCTGAGCTGGATTAGCTGGGAGGCTGAGACCCTGGCCCTGTGGGAGCCAAAAAGGGCCGCAGCAAAAAGGGGACAAGGTAAAGCTGGGCGAGGGGAGGAGAGAACTCACTCAGATGAAGAGCAGCGACCGTCCCCAACAGGAGAAGGGGCAGGAGCAGGGCGCGCTTCATGCCCATTGTCTTGTGACAGAGATGCAGCTCCGCTTTCCCCACGTGAGGACGTCCTGTGTGTGTGCGCGGCG
>NW_011889133.1:622793-627713 GCF_000151845.1 Pteropus vampyrus | reverse complement strand
TCTTCCTCTTTTTCTCATCTTTAATGTGTGAAAAACGTAAGCTCCTTCTTCTATGCCGTGGATCTAGATCAAGGCTCTCAGCGTGTGCCCTGTTACTCTTTAGAACCGAATAATTCTTCTTTGGGGGTTGGGAGGGCGAGCGACCTGTGCGTTGCAGAAAGTTTAGCAGCTCCCTTGTTCTCGCCCTACTCCCGGTCAGTAGGGCCTCCCCCAGTCAACCTCATTGTCCCCCAGAGACCATTCAAAAATGTCTCCACACATTTCCAAATGCCCTCTGGGGAGCAAAGTTGCCCCAGCTGAGGATCCTTGATCTAGAGTATGCCATTTAGTCCGATCTCAAGACATATCTTCTGGCAAGGGAGCAACAGCTGGAATGGAAAGCTTCGTGCGGAATGATTCCGTCACTCTGCAGGCCACCCTCCTCCTCCCTCCTCATTCCCCATCTTCCACCCTCTTTCGTCCATCACCCACTTCGGGACGAGCAGGGAGTGAAGGTGGCACTAAAGCATTCAGGAGTCAAGATAAATAATATTCTAATGCAACCTTTCTTTAAAATCAAAATAAATGCAAAAAAATAAAAATAATAATCCATGATGAACAAAAGATCGAAAACTTTAACCAACCAAGCTCCAGCCAAATTCATTGCAATCCAAAGACAGACCAGCAGGTGCTGAGACCCGGCTTTGCGGGATAGCACCGCCAAGAACAGAGCGGACTTGTCAGAGTAGGTGACTCGGCTCAGTGACATCCTTGCTGGGCAGTGCACGTTTGTTCCTCGGACTCCAACCCAACCATCCAGTGTTCAGGGCACTGGGGACAGGTAGCCCAGAGGGTGAAAAGACTTGGATTCCTTTTCTTCCTCTTTTCTCCCAGGGGACCTACAAAAAGAGAAGTCACTGAGAGGTCACCTCTAGGCCCGAGTACGGAGTAACGGTCTTGCCCGTTATCTCTCTGGCCCAGCAGACTGGACTCTCAGCTTATCTAACTGACTTGGGGTGGGGAGGGATTGGCCAATCCCAAGGCCCAAACACCTGGTCTCAGATTTCAAGTTTGAGACCTTCTTTACAGGGGAAAGATGAAGGCTAGACCCCCTTCCCATCAATCTCCCCCATCCTGGGGCCCAGGTCAGAGGCATCCTGTCACTCAGTGGTTGGGATGACCAATAAGGTGAGCTGTTCTCAGGAGCCAGCAGCACAAGAAGCGTTCCATGCCGTTTCATTTGAACAGCCCTGTTTTACAGATGGAGAAACGGCATCTCAGGGCGCTTAAACAAGTTGCCCAAGGTCACGCAGCAAGTCAGAGGTAGACCTCAACCTAGGTCTCCCAGCTCCTCATCCACCCCAAGCTGCCTTCCCTCTGCCTCCTGGCACTGACCGCCCTTCTCTGCAGCCTGCTTCCTCCCCACGTTGACCCTGTTTTCAAAGCCCAGGCAAAGATATTCCAATGGCTGCAATGACCACAGTAAGGTCTTATTTAAAAGTGGAAATAACGTTTTGGAAGGTCTACCGCAGACCAAACACTGTGCTTCGCTGAGGCTCTTACATCCGTTATCCCCCTTACTCAGTCTTTATAATCATCCTACACATTAGGTATTGTCATCTCTAGTCTATGTATCTACTACGGAAGCTCAGAGAGGACAAATGACTTGACCAAGTTCATATGCCTCGTGAGAAGTGGTAAATCTGACCCTAGTCCGACTTCTATGTCTTTGCTTCCTTAATGCTTGAATGTGTTACCCCCGGGCAGTCTAGCCAACGGGCGCCAATGTCTTCAGCATCTGGGAAACTCCCAAGTCTCTGGCTCACTGTTTGCCTTTATGTCCATAGGGGTTTCAAACTCTGCCTCTTGTCTCAAGAGTCAGTCCAGCCCCACACCCTGCAGAGGGTGGGTCTTGCCATCTCGAGAGGCAGGTAGTGTGACACGTAGTGAAATGACAAGTCCCCGAGTCGGCCCCTCCGTGCCTCCGTTTTCTCATCTGTAAACTGAAGCTGATGACAGCGTCTACCTCTAACGAGAGCAACCCCAGCCATGCTCTCGGAACAGCGCCTGGCACATGGAGTGGGGGGGTGGACTTGCCGAGAAACCAGGACCAGGACTGGACCTGCGACCCTCATAAGCAAATAAGCACCGTCGATGGTGCTTCTGCTCTGCGTGAGGACTCTTGGGCTCCCGAGCGTGGCTTCACAGGGCTTAGTCAGCATCTCGTTCGAGAGGAGAGACAACACACACGAGCCTAGATTTGGGGATGTTAGGCCAGTCCTATTATCTCATTAACGTTTAACCTTTTCTGAGATCGAGATCCAGACCATGCCCAGGAGCCCAGGAGCCCTTCTTGTGCCTCTTTCTCGACATCAGTGCCCCAACAGAAGATGTATGAGGAACCAGACAAAGTCCCCCCACCACTTAGCACAGAACCTGGCACCTAGCAAATGCTTAGTAAATGGATCATATTCTTTATCAGACATATCTGATTAAAGGGGAGTCATGCCCCCCCATGTCAGGATAGAAGGTGCAGGAGGGCAAGGAGCGAAAGCTGGACTTCAGCTGCATCCTCCTCTGCAGCCTGCAGCACAGGGCCGAACCCCCGAGAGCATTTCAGAATTCCACCGTCTCTGAAATCAGCAGACGGCCAAGGAACGGCAGTTACGCTGCGCCTCAGTTTGATTTCTATCTCTTTCTCAACTTGCTGTGCAACCTGGAGCAAGTAACTTCTCCTATCTGGGACACGCTCAAAAAAATTCAAGTTCTCAATCTGCCTCTAACGCCCCAGTCCCGTCTGTAATTCTCTGAATTTGAAGAGTCCCAGAGGAAAAGGGCCTCGGGCACTGACTCCTTACTTCCTGCTCACCTCTTTAGCGGAGAGAGGGTTGGAACGACTTCCTTCGTCGCCTCCGACAGGGACTCTCCCATCTCGAGCTGGGTTGGAGTCCTGTGCCCCAAGACCAACCCAAGGGTTAGGGGGAGTTTGTCTTGCCTTCCCACTGTCCTCCCTCCCTAGGTCATCTTGTCCTGGAAAAGGAATCTTAACGGTTACAAAAACAACACTCTGGAAACACAGGAGGGGCTCGAACCCTGTTTGCCCAGTAAGTGAATGAATGACGGACGAAAACACGTCTTCTTTAAGATCGAGCTGGGCAGATCCACCCCGAAATGAGATCTTAGGCAGGGATTTTCATAACAATAACAACAGCGGCAGCTAATATTTGAGAAGCACTTTCTATGCGCCAAGTGTTTTTAGTGTTCCGTATCGTTCCATCTCCTGAAGGACTCTGTGAGGCCAGTACCATTGATATCCGTACAGGACAGGCAAAAAGACTGAGTCTCGGCATGGTGAAGTTACTTGCCAGGTGAGTGTCGAAGCCAGGGTTTGAGACCAGAGCCTGCATTCCTACCCTCCACACTTCACTCCTCTGGGGTGGTGAATAAATGGCACAGGGCGCTCAAGTTCATTCTCTAACGTGACCCTGGAAGTTAGTGGGGCGGGGGATGACATGGGAAGCGCGAAGAACACGCTTCTCCGAATTAAAAGGATCCTGGCATCATTCCTGGCCCTGTCACCCGTGAGCCGGCCTACCCTGGCAGGCATCTCCTCTCCCAGTCTCCGTTTGCCCACCTCTGAGTTCATTCAAGGATGACGGCCTCACAGGGTTGATAATAAATATTAACAGCTATCATTAATCAAGGACCTACAATGTGCCAGGACCAAGGGCTTTTCGTGTGGAGACTTATTTATCCTCGCTGCTCTCCGAGGAGGCACTCTAACCCCCATTTTGGACGGGGGAGCAAAGGCACTTAGAGGCTAGACTCGTTCAAGGACACGCAGCTCGAAGTGAGGATAGAGGCACCACAGCTCTCTGTGGGCGAGAGCCCCTGGCTCTGAAAGGAACACATGGCCCCAGCCCTGGTGATTGACATGCCTGTGCTCATGGATGTCTGCACTGACTGCCGGAGAAACAAAGAGCAGCACAAAAATCGACTATGAAGATTGATATTGTTCACTGACTTTGGCGAACGACATTGGGTAATTTTGCCTTTGAAATTTTCCCATTCTGAACAATACAAGAGAATCTGTGTTGCTTTGTTAGGCAGGAACAAGCTTGGGCAAATGCTTGCAGGGTGGTTTCTGTTCTGAACCAAAGGCAGTGACATTCCAGACCCCACTGGCTGTGAAATGTGGGCGCATCTCAGCTCTGCTCTCCCCACCCAGGCAAGAATAGCAGCTGCTACTGATAACATCAGTAGCCACCTGCATGCACAGCAGCCCGCTGCCTGTCTGGTGGGATCTGTGTCACGTGGGAGATGCTTTACGTTCATTAATTTGCCTAACCCTTACAGCTCCACGACGTAGTCCTATTGTTACCCCATTTTGCAGATGAAGAAACTGAGACCTCAAATCTAAGTCCCAGAGCCTGCGTGGGGAAGAGCTGGGAGTTGGTCTTGAACAGTCTGATGGCAGAGCCCATGCTGCCCCCACCTTTCAGTCTCGAAAGTTCTCCATAGTCTTTCTCATAAGCCCCGATGGTACTTATCTCCATTACAGGTGAGGAGACTTAGGCTGCGCTCACCTGGTCGGTGCCTGCAAAGCCCAGAGCCTTTCCCAGGCACCTGCTTTGCGAGTCCACCTTCAGGCCTGCGAGGTAACTCTGGACCCAGGAAATGGACCACTGAGGGACCTAAGAGCAGACGTTTGCAGTTAGAGAACAAATAATTTGACCACTGGCATCCGGGCTGGTGCAGCCACAGGCCATGGCCTGTGTTGCTCACCCTGCCTGCCGGTGAGTCCACCTGGCTGTGGGCTGTGACCTGTGGTGGGCCCAGGGGCCACCAAAAATGTCCCACTTGGGGACTCCTGACCAAGCAAAGGACCAGAGCTTGTGCTTTGAAACCTGCAGGAAGTGTCCTTCCCAGAAAAATGTTATA
>NW_011889133.1:620046-621733 GCF_000151845.1 Pteropus vampyrus | reverse complement strand
GCGTGCTGGGGTGAGCGATGAGGCCTTTTCGTGCAGCCCGTTATGTTCTGATCTGTTTTACAACCATCATGTGTTTCCTGCATGAGAATGAGGGTCGAGAAAAGGCGACGTCTACAGTGAACGTGACCCGAGGAGTCAGACAAGTGTGAGTTTAAATACGTGTCCCACAATGCGTTAGACAGGTGAGCTCGGCTGTGACGGACCTACCTCCTCTGAAAATGGGGGCTGATGAACGGAGACCGACACACAAAGATGCTGACTCGTGCTGCCGGCTGTTCTCAGCGGCAGGTGCTCGCTTCCTCATCAAGGGTCCTGTGCCCCTGGAAGTCCCCTCCCGGCTCACAGCCCGGGGACGGTACAGGTTCGCCTTGGCCTCCAGACCCTCTGTCCCGAGGCTGGTAGGCGAGAGAAGGGTTGCACTGGGCGCCTGTTGCTGAATCAAAACTTGTGAAACCCCTGGGTTGCTTCTTTCTCGTTTGAAAGAGCGGTTGGTCTCACTTGAGAAAGAGGCTGCAGGAGGCGGCCCCCTGGACCGAAGCAGGAGGCTGTGCACGGGGGCTGCTTCCCCCGCTCGCTCATCTTCCCCAGAAGCCATCTGCGACACTCTCTGGACATGACTGTTCTCTGTGCTCCCTGAGAAACCCAGGCACTTTTTTTTTTTTAAATAACATCTTTATTGAGATATAATTCACATACGATACAATTCGCCCATTTCGAGTGTCCGTTTCAATGGTTTTTTCTATATTTCAGAGTTGTATAACCACTATCAATTTTAGAAAATTTTCATCACTTTAAAAAGGAACCCCCTCCCTATTAGCTGTCCCTACCTCATTCCCCCAACCATAGACAACCCCTAATCTGCCTCCATCCCAGGACCAGGCAGGCACATCTCAGTCTCGAGGCTCCTGCCCCACCTCTGGGTCCAGCTGCCACACTAGGACGCTGCAGCCAGAATCTGCCACCTCCATCCCGGCGGCCACACCCCAGGCTGGGGCAGGAACACACAGGCAAGCTCGCACGTTTCACAGGACAGCCCCAAAGCTTGCGGAGGCAGAGCCGTAGTTGCTTTAGGCAGAGATGCTTTATTTATCTACAAAATTATCCCCCAGAGAAAAATTGTATATAATAATACCCAAAGTAAATAATCATTCCCCTTCTCGAAGATGAAAACATGTCCAAAAGGCTTCATCAGAAATCCTTCGGTCAAGCAGGCCAGCTGGTTCCCAAGGCCCTTAGAGTGGCCTGACTCTCGTCGCTGTTCTTAAAACCTTCTAGAACCTTAGCTCCAGAAAGAACCTCCAACTCCAGAAGCCTCTCGTTTTACAGATGGGAAAGCTGATGCTGGGACCAGAGAAGGGTCAAACCAAAGGTCACCCCGCGTCAGCGGCAGAGCTGGGACTCGGGCCCAGGGGACCCCGCCCCCGCCGGTCCGCTCCTCTCTCACCCCGAGGCGCATTGCCATTCTCTCCGCAAGGCTGTGCGCCTTTGGGGGTGAACCGGGTGCCACCTCCAGAAGCCTCTCATTTTACAGATGGGAAAGCTGATGCTGGGACCAGAGAAGGGTCTTTGGTTTGACCCTCCTCTGGTCCCAGCATCAGCTCTCCCATCTGTAAAACGAGAGGCTTCTGGAGTTGGAGGTTCTTTCTGGATGTTGGGTGGCACCCAGTGACAACCTCACTCTGCACCC
>NW_011889133.1:618721-619919 GCF_000151845.1 Pteropus vampyrus | reverse complement strand
CCAGTAATTCTCCTCTCTTCCCAAGTCCAGCTCTTTTTCTTTTTCTCCCAATGACAGATTTCTACTCCTGTTCTACACTTCGCTGAACTTTTTAAACGAGGCTAACAAGCTGTGCAGTAGTCAGGGCGCTGCCAGGTTTGGGGGTGCCCTCTGCTGAGGCCCCACGGAGTCGCCCCAATCTGGATGTCCTTGCTGGTGGAAGGCCGGGAGCCCTCCCCTGCCCTCAGCACGGTACTCACATAGAGCGGGTCATTCTGAAGGGGGCCTTTGATGAGTATGAAGATGGGAAACTGTAGCAGAGACACGATGGCCGACAGGGCCATCACCAGGCCAAAGAGCTTCCCAAAGTGCTCCGAGGGGAAACTGGGGAGAGAGACACGGGGGTTCCAGCGAGCTTCAGGGACCCTCCCTCCAAGTCGGGGCCTGGCCTCTGTGGGTGAGTCTTTGTCCGTCCCTTGCTCCCGCCTGCCCTGTCCCAGGCCTGCCCTCACCCGCCCACACCCTGACACAGCCCTTCTCTCTTCACGTCAGCCCGGACTATCAAATCACAGAACACAGAGAAGGCACTGTGCTGGGCCCTGGGAAAACGGCAGGGACCCAGACCCAAGCTGTGCCCTGGGGGTGCGGGAGTGGGGGGTGAGCGTCATGAGGAAAAGACAGACACAGAGACAGATCACTATATGCCAGGCGATGGGTACGCCATCAGAGGAAGCAGGACTTGTGTGAGCGCCAAGGGCATCCGCTTTCTTTCCAGCTCTTTCCTGGGAGAGTTGGAACAGAAGTGGGCCCTAGAGGGCGGACTGGATTTCTCACCACATAGATAAGGGGGTAGGGGGGGCGGGCGGAGGGGAGAGCTGGCGTGAAGACTCAAGTATGTGTCGGCTCTATCCCTTCTCCCAGTCCCCACCTCCAGGCACCACCCCGACACCTGCTCCCAGACCCTGTCTCTCTCACCTGACCACCTCCAGGTCCATCCTCATCTCCCAGTTCCTCACCTCCAGCACGCTTCTTTTTGCCCCAGTTAGTCCCCCATTATGCGTAACCCTCCCCAAGCCCACTTACGCAAGGGTGAGGAAGGAGGCATTGCCCCCGTAGAGGAAGGAGCGGCTGATCACTTGCAGGATGAAAGTGACGTACTGGAGGGGGAGGACACGGATCGAGGCACAGAGGGCAAAGCCCAGGCACAGTAGAGATGTCA
>NW_011889133.1:604295-610816 GCF_000151845.1 Pteropus vampyrus | reverse complement strand
GAGGAAAAGACAGACACAGAGACAGATCACTATATGCCAGGCGATGGGTACGCCATCAGAGGAAGCAGGACTTGTGTGAGCGCCAAGGGCATCCGCTTTCTTTCCAGCTCTTTCCTGGGAGAGTTGGAACAGAAGTGGGCCCTAGAGGGCGGACTGGATTTCTCACCACATAGATAAGGGGGTAGGGGGGGCGGGCGGAGGGGAGAGCTGGCGTGAAGACTCAAGTATGTGTCGGCTCTATCCCTTCTCCCAGTCCCCACCTCCAGGCACCACCCCGACACCTGCTCCCAGACCCTGTCTCTCTCACCTGACCACCTCCAGGTCCATCCTCATCTCCCAGTTCCTCACCTCCAGCACGCTTCTTTTTGCCCCAGTTAGTCCCCCATTATGCGTAACCCTCCCCAAGCCCACTTACGCAAGGGTGAGGAAGGAGGCATTGCCCCCATAGAGGAAGGAGCGGCTGATCACTTGCAGGATGAAAGTGACGTACTGGAGGGGGAGGACACGGATCGAGGCACAGAGGGCAAAGCCCAGGCACAGTAGAGATGTCAGGGCCAGCGAAGGCACCGCTGAGCAAAGGGCTGCGGCAGAGTCCGAGGTACCTGGTCCAGGAGGGAAGAGGGGAGGCTCCCTGGAGGGGTTGCCATGGAGGGCAGGGAGGGGGCAAGAGGATGGGGAGAAAGGGAGGGGCCGCCGTCCACCCAACCATCCAGGCAGAAACCTGGGGTCATCCTTGAACCCTCCTGCCCCTACATGCCCCATCTCCAGCCCATCAATCAAAGTCGATAATCCACCTCCGAGATGTCATTCAAATGCAGCCACTCCCCTCCATCCCCAGCGACTCATCTTGGTTGCAGGGCATCATGGACTCGCTCGCATATTTTTGCAATGGCCTCCAAACAGATCTGCTCTGGCCCCCTCCCACCCAGAGCCAGATATTCCAGGTAGCACTACTGGTCATAGCAAAGGACTGGAAACTAACCAGATAGCCACCAAGGGGGGAAACGCTGCATCGACTATGCTGTAGCCACATAACAGAACGAGGCAGCGGCTGAAGGGCCCTGCCGTGGAGCAGGACAGGGATGAGGAAGGGGTGAAAAGGCAAGATGGAGTCACTCTAGCCAAAGTGACAAAAATCAGAGGGGGCTGACACATGAGGAACGCGATTTTGCTTTACTTTAAGGAGCCTGAGAACTTAAACTTCAGAACATTTTGGTTGTGCGTCCAGGCCGGGAGGTACCTGAACCCTATAGATTGCCCTCTGAAGAACTTAGGTTGGAATGTCCACGCGTCCAGACCACCAGCACAGACCAAGCTAGGAATGCGGGACTGATTCTGTTCAAGAATGCGCTTTTTACCATAAAAAACTATCAAGTTTTCCTTTTTCTCTGGAACTCTCTGAGTATTGCCTGGTCATGTTTCCAGCATTGTAATTCACACACTTAAGGCCCTTAAATAAAACTGTCACTTAATTCTAGTGAAGTCTCCCGATTAATTTACACTTGGTCGACAGTTACACAGAAAGAAAACCACAGAGCGTGATATGCGATACGCTGTCTTTTACCTAAGGGAGAAATTATATATATATGGTCTTTCTTTAAGAACAAAAGACAATAAAAATAATTACCAAAGAACGAGGGAAGGATTGGAGTATAAGGAACAGAGAGGGAAATGAAATTTCTTTGAATAGGACTTGTTTCACAGGTTTGGCTTTAGAAAAATATAAATTTTTTGATAAGTCAATGTTTTAAAAATAAAGTTAAATAAAAGTAGTAGGAAGAAAACAAGCAAAGCGATCCCCAAAAATCAGAAACAAAATGAAACCAATGAACGGAATTTTATATCAAGTTGGTAACTTGTAAAACACAGTAATTTCACTGTACATCTCTTGTGGGAGAGAGCCTGAGGATACGAAGGGAAGGAAGAAAGGAAAGGCAGAAGGAAGGAAGGAAGGAAGGAAGGAAGGAAGGAAGGAAGGAAGGAAGGAAGGAAGGAAGGAAGGAAGGAAGGAAGGAAGGAAAGGAGGGGAGAGGGAGGAAGGGCGGGAGGGCGGCATGTAGCGATTATATAATTAATAATATTGATATTGTCAAACCAGTAATTATACATAAAATATGTTTTTAAAATATGATACGTATGTGGATATGTATATAGTGTGTATATATATATACACACATATATATATATAGTATATGTATATAGTATTTTTAGGAACCAGGATTTTCAGAGGAAGAAAAAAAGATACAAATATAAAATCAAGGAAGCAAAATTTGAATTAAAATATCAATATTAGGTATTCATGATGTGTTTCTTCATCCAAAAAAAAATATGGATATCTTACCTCTCTCCAAAGCTTAAAAGCAATGACACTGCGGGAGAATTAAGAAACACTAGCATCCAGACTGCAGCCTCTAAATGTCATTTCCCATTAAAGGGACCCAGGGCTACTTGGAGAAATGGCTGGCTTCAGGTCTGGGGCAGGAAACGCACCCAATGAAATGGACCTGAACATCTGATTATGCTAGAAAGTAAAAACACTTTCTAAATCTAATAAGATTATGTCTAAAGGACACAGACACGGGATTGGTAAAGTTTCCAATGGCTAAAGATGGGACAATTGGAGCATCAAGAAGAATTGTGATAGAAACGGGTTGAAACCCATTCAAATATATCTAAAATGAGACTTTCGAAGAGAAACAGCCAGTAGTCACCCCGAGAGGTTGCTAAGGCAACCTCATTATTATGAGATGTAAATAGAGGAAAACCAAGCATTTATTTCAGGATAACAAAATAAATAATAAGAGGAAGCTTTTCTTTTTAGAGGAACTCTACAAGCAGAAGGGAAGATAGAAATAGAAAATCACCATTTTGCAACCCTAATAAAATAATGGGTCTAGGCACTGATCATCAATGGCTGCTAAAATCTTTAGGCAGACAGCTGGTGGGAAACTTTATAACGGGCTGATGAGACTGACAATGTCTGAACCCACTGATCGATCTGACATCATAATACAGGGACAACCGGTACCAGGGGCCTGCCGATGGGAGCACATTAGAAGCTCACGGCTCCACCTCTGAATCATGCTTGCCAAAAAAAATATGAAACTGAGTCTCCTCAGCCTCCAATCTGCCTGTTTACAGGAAATAGCCAATCAAAGAGACATTTTTAAATGACACGTAAGGGATGCCAGATCTGAAAGGTGGGGGATTTGACAGGACAAATGACCCAGTTTCTTCCACAAATAAACGACAAGAAAAAAAAAAAAGTGAGGTGGGGACACAGATTTAAAAAGATATATAAGGCACATCGACCAAATACAGTGTGTGGATCCTAATTTGAACAAACCGACTGTAAAAAAGACATATTTGAGACAACTAAGGAAATCTGAACAGAACTGCATATTAAATAATATTAAGAAACTATTGGGTTGTTTTAGGTGTGATGATGATGTTCCGGTGATGCTTAAGTAAAAGAGGCCTTACTTGTTAGAGGTACAAACTGGTGTTCCCGGATGAAACGATCTGATGTCTGAGATTTGCTTTCAAATACTCCAGGAGGGGCAGGAGAAGCAGTGAGGGAAGTGGGGGAGGGGCGTAGATGAAACTATAGGAGAAAGGTTACTCTCTGCTTTTGCCCATCTCCAAGCACGTGCACACACGTACACCCGCCCCAGGTTAACATACCTCGAAGCCCCTCCCTTACACAAGGATCGCGTGTGAGCTCCTTGGCACGGAAGGCTGCCTTTCCTTTCTTACCTCTCTCTCTCCTGCCCCTCCCCCACTGCTCCCCCAAAGCCCTGGGCCCTGGCCAGCCAGCATGGCTTTCTGGGACTCCCCAGATTCCTCACTGTTTCCCCATCTCCTTCACCACCTCGACCCCACGGTATTCCCGGGCCAGTGTCCCTGGGCCCCCTCTTCATCTCCTTACTCCTTATTCATCCTGTAGGTCTCGGCTTAGATGCCACTTCCTCCAGGAAGCCTTTTCTGACTCCAATCCCATTCTCTCCCAGAACGGGTGATGTGCTCTTCTTCTTCATGTCCCCATAGTCCCCTGTGGCCCCCGCAGGTGTACCTCATGGATCATAATACCTTTCTCCACTCTCTAGACTGAGAACAACTTGAGAACAAGGACATATTTCTTGTCTATTGTTGAATCTGGGGCTATGGCTGGCACATAATTGCCACTCAATGACAAGCGGTTATGATGGTTGGATGGACGGATGGACGGATGGACGGACGGATGGACGGACAGACAGGCAAATGCAAGTAGAAAAGAATTTTTAAAAAGAGAGAAGATGCAAGTGGAAGTAAATGAAGGCCTCTCCCCTCCTGGTCCCCTGATGCTCTGGAGCCCAGGTCTCACCTGTCTTTCTCGCCTCCTTCTGGTACTTCTGCTTCAGCCGGTCCATGAGCAGACCGTTCCAAGGGGCACACAGCACTCCGAAGAACTGCGTGATGGCAAAGGCATTGGTGTAGCTGCTGACTGCAGGGAACAGAGAGGGGCTGGGTGGTAAGAGACTTCCAGGACTGCCTTACAGGAGAGGACCCTCCCACTCTGCCCTTACCCTGCCTGGCCTTCCTCCCCGCACCCCTGCTCAGACCTTCCTCCAGAGCACGTCGCCCTGCTGAGCTTAGCACCCCGCACCCTCGAGGTTCCAGGTCCCCAGCTGAGATGTGCGGACTGACGGCCTCCCAGCTCCGCCATATACCTAGTTCCCTGTCCCCAACGGCCAAGTTGGTCAGCAGCGAGTTGAGGGTGCCGATGAAGAGGTAGTGCCACAGCTGGATCACGGACAGCCACACCAGGTGCCAGGCAAAGCGCTGAGAGAAAACGTAGCTCCAGAAGGAACGAGCTTCGTGCTGCTGCACCGATCCTGGGGTCTCTACCGGGGAGAGAAGGGTCTGGGCATGAACCATGAGGCGGGCGGGAGGGCGAGGGTCTGGAGGCCTTCGTGGGACAGCCTGAGGGCCAAGCTCACCGAGCCTCACCTCCTGGAACTCATCAGGTGTGCTCCCCAAGCCGCCTACACCTTGCACATCCCCGCCTCGACGCTCGTGTCATCCTGGCCCTACCACTTGGCATGACCCTCTTGCAGCTCTCTGTCTGCTGAAATCTGTCTGTCTTTCACAGCTTGGGTTCGACCCCACTTCCTGCTCTACACTTTCTGCATCTTCCTCAGCCAGGATGGTGAAAAGAAACACAAGGAGAGGACAGGAGAGGTGACGTGAGGGCTGGGGGCAGACGGTTCCACATCCTCTCCTTTCTTTCGATGCCAGGACCGTGGTTTCTTTTGGAAATCCTCCCCTCCCCCCTCTTCTTCATGGTCCCGATGGGACCGTGAGTTAAGTGCCCTGTTCCTCACCCCAGGTGGACCCATTCAGTCATTCTCCCTAGAGGTGGGCTGGCTGTGACTTCAGACGGGGTCCCCAAGGGCTCCTGGCTCTGCTCTCCCTGGGGCCTGGCAAGTTCATTTTTCTCTTGACTTTGTGACCTTTCCAGAATCCTGTTCTTGTTTCTACCTTAGCCAGCAGTGGTTTGTGATGTTTATACCAAAGACCCAAAACAGAGGAGGGAAAAGAGGCGGCCATGGAGATGGGACAGTGTGAGACCTGCAGAAACGGGGACAAATAAGCCAGACTTAGGACTGAGGGGGAGGGGGGAGGGAAGGCATGGATGGAAGACTGACTTTGGGGGCCAGGGGGGTATGACAGATGAGAAAGAGAGAAAAGAGGGACAGAAAAGAGAGACAAAAGTCTTGCCCATCTCTGCAAAGTGAGGGGTCGAGAAGATGGAACCTACAGGTCCTTTCTCCACCTGACCTTTCCTGAGTCCGTGTTCCTAGGGGAGCTCTGGGGGTGAGGAAGCAGGGCAGCCACAGGGAAAGGCTGGCTCTGAGTGGGAAAGGGCTCGCCCCGCTCAGCTCACCTTCCTTCGGAGACGGAAACTCCTTTGACTGTAGATCCAGCTTTTTGGACTCCGCTGTTACCTTCTTCTCCTCTCTGGGGCGGCTCCAAGAGCCCAGGCTGTGGAAAGAGAAGCCCCAACAGCCCAGCCAGGGACTGTGAGCTGAGCCTGAGATTCAGGCTGGAGGTGAGCGTGCAGTGGATCCCAAGAATCACCTCTTAACAACCCCGATGCCCAGGTCACAGCCCGGACCAGCGAAATCAGAATGCCTGGGTGTGGGAGCCAGGCTTCCATGTTTTTTAAACATCTCCAAATGTCCTAGTGATTCTTATAGGCAGCCGAGTTTGGAAGCCACTGGATGTATGGGAATAGTAAAGGCTGGGTTCGAATCCCAGCTCTGCCTCTCTCTAGCTGGGACTTAACCCAGCGTAACTCAGACTCAACCCTTCTGAGCCTCAATTTTCTCATTTGGGAAATGGAGATGAGGATCTGAGAGGATGGCCATGAGATGAGACCTGAGCGCACAGTGGGTCTACAAATAGTAAATGAGCAGCAAATGCGTGCCCTCCCTCTACCACATGCGGTGACTGACTGCACAATGGTCACATTTCTTCAC
>NW_011889133.1:589807-604245 GCF_000151845.1 Pteropus vampyrus | reverse complement strand
GGGGCCAGGGGGGTATGACAGATGAGAAAGAGAGAAAAGAGGGACAGAAAAGAGAGACAAAAGTCTTGCCCATCTCTGCAAAGTGAGGGGTCGAGAAGATGGAACCTACAGGTCCTTTCTCCACCTGACCTTTCCTGAGTCCGTGTTCCTAGGGGAGCTCTGGGGGTGAGGAAGCAGGGCAGCCACAGGGAAAGGCTGGCTCTGAGTGGGAAAGGGCTCGCCCCGCTCGGCTCACCTTCCTTCGGAGACGGAAACTCCTTTGACTGTAGATCCAGCTTTTTGGACTCCGCTGTTACCTTCTTCTCCTCTCTGGGGCGGCTCCAAGAGCCCAGGCTGTGGAAAGAGAAGCCCCAACAGCCCAGCCAGGGACTGTGAGCTGAGCCTGAGATTCAGGCTGGAGGTGAGCGTGCAGTGGATCCCAAGAATCACCTCTTAACAACCCCGATGCCCAGGTCACAGCCCGGACCAGCGAAATCAGAATGCCTGGGTGTGGGAGCCAGGCTTCCATGTTTTTTAAACATCTCCAAATGTCCTAGTGATTCTTATAGGCAGCCAAGTTTGGAAGCCACTGGATGTATGGGAATAGTAAAGGCTGGGTTCGAATCCCAGCTCTGCCTCTCTCTAGCTGGGACTTAACCCAGCGTAACTCAGACTCAACCCTTCTGAGCCTCAATTTTCTCATTTGGGAAATGGAGATGAGGATCTGAGAGGATGGCCATGAGATGAGACCTGAGCGCACAGTGGGTCTACAAATAGTAAATGAGCAGCAAATGCGTGCCCTCCCTCTACCACATGCGGTGACTGACTGCACAATGGTCACATTTCTTCACCTCCTCTGTTCCCCACCCTTTGCAACGGGACTGCAGCTCTGACTACTCCACACCCTCTGAAGCTGGACTGGCCTCGTCAGCTGCTTCAGCCAAGAGAATGCAGCAGAAGTGATGTTATACCCATTCCAACCCTCACCTTCAAGAAACCATGGAACTTCTGCACTCTCTCTTGAACCCTGAAATCACCATGTGAACAATCTCAAGCTAGTCTGCTGGAGGATGAGAGCCAGGAGACCCGGACATCCCCATCACCCCAAATGACTCTCAGATAAACCCCATGTGAGGTTCCCCTAGACCAGCCAGACCCCAGCTAGTCCACCAGATGATCAGAGACATGAGTGAGCCCGCCAAGGTCATCCAAGTCTGTCCCTGATCAGTAGGACCAGTCAGCTACCCGCAGACTTGTGAAAATAATAAAGGCTTAATGTTTTCAGGCCATCGGGTTTGGGGGTAGTTTGTTAGGCGGCAATAGCTAACGGATACACCCCTGTTCTAGTCCTCTCCTGCGACACGTTTCCTCCGCCTTACTCTAACCATGTCTGTCTTGCCCCTGCTTCCTACCCTGGGTCAGACGAGGGACTCCGGCCTGCAATCGCCTTACCCATAGCTGTAGTAGGGGGGCAGCGGGTAGGGTATGTGCCCCCGGGGCATCAGGAGGAAGGTACGCACAACATGCCAGACGCTGCAGACAGAGAGAAAGATGAAGGAGGCCCTGAGGCTGATACCCTTTTCATAAAGGAGCTGCAAAAAAAAAAAGAGAGAGAGAAAGAGAGAGGAAAAAGTCAGTGCTACCAGGTTCACGGTAGCACTATTCACAATGTCCAAAGGGTAGAAGCAAACCAGTCGCCCATCCACAGATAAATGGATAAACAAAACGCGATACCTACATACAAGGAAATATTATCCTGCCTTAAAGAGGAAGGAAATCCTGCCGCCTGCTATACAACATGGACGAACCCTGAGGGCACTAGGCTAAGTGAAAGAAGCCAGGCACCACAGGACAAACACTATAGATTCCACTTATAGGAGGTCCTTCGAGAAGCCAAATTCATAGAAACAGAAAATAGAATGGCGGTTGCCAGGGGCTGGAGGGGAGAGAGAACAGGGAGTTATTGTTTAATGGGGACAGAGTTTCAGTTTCACGAGGCTGAAAAGAGTTCTGGAGATGGATGCTGGCGATGGCTATGCAATAGTGTGAATAAACTGAACGCCACTGAACCGAACGCTTAAAAAACGGTTACGACGGGAAATGTCATGTGATGCGTATTTTATCATACAAAAAACAGTCAGCGTAAGAAGCAGGAGCATGAACCCTGTTTCCAAGAATGAGTCTTCTTGCCCTCCATCCTGGAAGCGGATCAAGGACACCCAGTGCACACACGGCCTCCCCATCACCCCAAGGCTCACCCATCCCCACAGCCTCACAGAGCCTCCACGTGTGGCTTCCCAGAGATCATCTAACCCAGTGCTTTTTTTTTTTTCCCCGATAGCAGCCGCGTCCTTTTGTTCAAACAAAATTTTACACAAAAATTCAGCTCATGAAACACGCCAGTGGGGAGCAGCCCAGTCATTCTCCTCGGTGACTGACATGCTGCTGAAGAGCACCCCTCAGTGTCCTCGACACCAGTCTGAGGGACACTGATAAAGCCCAACCTCCTTATTCTACAGAGGGTGAAAGCGAGGTCCAGAGAAGCACCGTGACTTGCTCAAGGTCAGAGCAAGCGGCAGCAAGGTCAGCCTGACCTAAGAACTCTAGCTCCTGCTTCGGCACTCTCTCCTTCCAACTCTAAGGCGGGAGGAGAGAGAGGGAGGCACATCAGCGGAAAGGGGGACCACCTGGAAAGTGGCTCCTGTACCAGGGGTAGGAAGGCTTGAGTAAGTAACCCAGGGGCTCATTCTCTGGGTGGCCGTCCAAGCCAAGATGCTCATGGGACTAAGCTGGTCTCATAGCTGGGTAGTGACTCTCAGAGATCCTTCGCTCTTCCCCCAAAGGCCCACTGGCTGTGCCAGCTGCCTCTGGCCTAAAATAAAGCCCAAAGGGAAGTCTCAGGTTGGGCAGGTTCAGATGTCAAGGACCCACATTCTTTCATTCCTTTCACTCAGTCATTCTCAGTGTGCTAGCTTTTGTCTTCCAGCTTGCTGCTGCATAATCACAGAAGAGCTGCCAGAGTTCCGGCTATCACACCCTCCCACAACACGCAAAGAGGAAGAGTGGGAAGGGGACCAAGGAGGAAGCCTTTCTTTTTGTTCTGCTCTCACCTTCCATCAGGGAGAGAAATGTCCCCTAAAGTCTTCAAATATAAACGCCCTTCATCCCATTAACAAGGACTGGTTAATATGACCACCTCCACCCTTCACTAACAAGGGGGAAACGGATTGCCAATTGGCTTAGATCAATCAAGATTCATCCCCTGGGCTGGGCACATCACTGCCCAGGTGAAATTGTTAGCAGTGAAGAAGGTGGAATGGGCTGTTGGGTGGGCCGCTGATGACCTGGCAACGGCCCGTACCCCTGAATCCTAGCATTAGCCTTGAAGGGAGCTGGAGAGGCCTCTGTGTCTGCCCCTGGGGACACTAGCCACCCCCCACTTCCTTTACAAACCAGACGCTCACAGGGGTGCAAACACCCAGTTCCAAAGAGCTCCCACCCTCTGCCTACCACTGGCCTAAGCACACATCATAGACACACCTTCCCTTAACCACTGCCCCAAATCACGTGTAAATGTAAAGAGGGGCTTAAGGATTACAAGCTCGGGTTCTAGAACCAGATAGGCCAGGGTTCAAGTTCAAGTGTCACATTTACTAGCTGCAGAAGAGTTAATGGAGAAGAATCATGAAAAGTTCCCAAGACAAGTGTCTGGCATATATAAGAGTTCAGTAAATGAAGGCTATTGCTAATTCTTACCTTAATGATAAGGAACACAGCTGAGGAAGAGTCAAATGCTCCATTGTAGAGAGTGATGATGGTTGAGCGGTGTTTGCCAAATAGGTTCCCAATCTGGAAAACACGTGACCAGCCTGAATCACTTATGTATTCATGAAATAAATATTTCCTGTGCACCCAGCAGGTGCCAGGCTTTCATTATACCTAGACCACCCTAGACCAGCCAGAAGCTACCATCTTGGCTTGGGCCAACCCTGTTTGAAGCAGCTGATATAGAAAAGTGTTTTGCCTTCCCCTGCCCTCCCCGGCCTCCTGCCAGGTGCCTGGGATGAGGACCGACTACTCCCACCTGCAGATTGGTGATCAGAAACAGGATTCCCCCGACAGTGAGCATGGGCATGGCCAGGAAGAGCAGCAGCGCTGAGTCTGGAACAAAGACAGAGGTGGGTCGTGTCATAGTGCAGCTCAAAACGGGGCCGCATAATCTGGCTCTCACCTGCCCTAAATCTCCAACAACCCTCGGGCGGGGCCCCAATTCTAACCAACCCTCTGGAAACTGGAGTTTTAGGGGACTAGTCAGGGCTCCCCTAAATGTCCCCACAGAGAGACCCTGCAGAGGTCTCCTGAGCCACCTGCTTCCCCACCAAAGTTGGTCCTCGGTCTGTGGCAGGCCTGGATCTCTGCAAATAGAGGCAGGACTTAAAGTGAAGCCACCGCTCTCTTCCCTCACTAACCTACAAGTAGCTCTCTATTCACCCTTGACACGGGGAGAGAAGCTTGGACTCGGGTCCCCAAACCCGCCTCTAATTCACTATATGGCTTTGAGCCTGATACTGAATCTGTGACTCAGGCATCTCATCTGTCAATGGGAATAAGTCCCTGCTCTTCCTGTCTCATGGGCTGCTGTGAGATCTGAAGGAAAAACTAGCCATGGATTGTCCTTCCTCTGTTCATTAAACTTGGAGCACTTCCTTCATGCCAGGCAGTGTGCTTGACACTGGAAATTCAGGATGAGTAAAGAATATTTCTTTCCCTTTAAAAACCAATGTGGAAAAAAATTGTTATAATAGGTCTGGGAGGTGTTGGGTAATAGCAGAACCACCAAAATGCCAAGGACAGGGGGAAAGCTTGAGAAATGGTCTTTCCTAAACCACAGATCTCTGCCCACCTTCATGATTTTGGCAATAACCCATGCCTGTTCTATTATTTGTCTTTAAGTCAACAGTGCTCTTATCCAAAAGAAATCTATTCTTTTTAAAGGAAACTTTATATCACAATTGTAAATGAAAAGCAACTTGTCTTGCTTGTCACCATAGAAAGTGGCTACAAAGATAAATACGATGAAAGAGAAACAATGTTATTAAATCGTAACTGGATACAGTTGCCCTCAGAAGGTTCAAAGCCTGAAACAGGCTCCTGCTACCTTGTTGAATCATACTAGCCCCACAAGGAGAGCTTTGCTCATGAAATCAGAGACTGGGGTGGGGGTGGGAGGACTAAAAAGGGAGTAACTTTCCCACCAGGTGGGTGATTCAACGTACATTTGTTCGTATAGCATGTGTGTGCTTCCCGAAGTCCTCTAAAGTAACGATCATTCTCCATGTGGAGAAGCGCAGTAAAGTGCCATGTCATGTTCCTACTATTTGCCATTCAATTTCTGTCCTTATGAAACCTACAGCTCTCCTCATGCACTAAAGGTTGGTTGCTATTCCTTTCGCAATAGGGTCAGCGTGGTCCTAACACTTTTTTTCCCCAAAACAAAAAGCCCTATTTGATGCGGGAAGGGAGAATTGTTGCTCAAAAGACTTTCAAATGAGAGGCAAACATCCCCCCACATTCAGCCACTTGAAACTCATTTACAGGCTTTTAGGAAAGATAAAGCCAGTTTGATGAGAAGAGTGGTTTTAGAAAACTGGCCTGAGGTGCCAGGCTATCTCATGAGATCTGTTTGGACAAAGACACTCAGGCTGTGTTTACTGGGCACAAAGGGAGACAGCCCGTGACGCTCTCCGGCTTCAGCACAGGTACTACACACAACTAACCCCCAAATTGAGCCACCTGATCTGACCCTGGGGGGGAATATTGGAAGGCATCTCTTGGCCAGCCAGGGAACCCAGACCACTTCCCACTAACTTGCTCTGTGGCCTTGAGCAAATCTTTGCCAGGGGTCTCTCTCCAGCCTTAGTTTTCTCGTCTCTGTAATGGGGGAATGAACCTGATCGGAATTCCCAGACTTTGCGAATTTTACATGTTTATAGACCAGTACAATTTGAAAGGAAAACTTTGGACTACAATAGGGTGGTCAACCCTGACCCTACTAAGTAAGGAAATTTTCAAAAACAACCGCCATTCACATTATCATTCCGTTTTTAAAAGAGCATTTTCACACGTGGAAGAGGAAGAATGTAGTCGTTTGAATAAGTTTTACTCTCTGAAGCAACTCCTCCATTGTACTCATTCTTCACCTTTCACGGCAGACTACACCGTCTTCATGGGCCAGCAGCCGCTCTTCTGAGGATTCTTTCAGACTCAAGGTCTGTGGATCTCTGAATCGCCACGGAGGTCAGCATGTGCTGCCATCACTTGCAGCACCCGCCCCATTCACCAGGTGGCCCTGAGCTTCAGGTGTCCCGTCCACCCACCCGACAGCACTCACCTGCAGAGATGAAGGCGATGATGAGCGTGGCGGTAGTGTAGAAAAATCTGAAACACACAACGGGAGGTGGACGGTGTTGTCAAGGAAAGAGAAATCTGGAGGGACAGGGCGGTCGAAGTCCCAACAGGCCGATCCCTTGGAGAGGGGGGTGAGTGCCTGGTCTCCGAATCAGAACCTTGAGTCCTGCTTCCTCTTTGCTGTGTGACCATGGGCAAGGCACCTCCCCTCTCTGGGCCTCGGTAACCTTTTCTGGACTGAGCTAAAAGGAAACGATTGGACTGACCTAGACTCTAAGCTTAAATTTCTAGGGTGCTATAATTTCAGGACCACAAACCCAAGATTATGGGGATCTCTTAGAAGTTTGGGGGCCTGCAAGGCATAGGGGAATTAAAAGCAATACCTAAATGTGATATTGTGATTTATAATAAAAAATAGGTATTTGGTCTTTGTCCCCAGCCTCTGACACAGGGCTCCGAAAACCCCTAAGTGATAAGAACACTAGTATCTTTTCTTCTCATGAGGGGACTCTGGGTGGGCTCTTGGATGGGGCCTGGTCCCCAGAAAGACTAAGCCACGATAAGAATCTTAGAATTTTCAGTCCCTTCTCCAACTTTTCCAGCAAGGAGAGGCACTGGAAATGGAGTTAATCATTGACCATGCTTCCTTGAGCAAGCCTCCAGAGTCCCAGTAGTTCAGAGAGTTTCCGGGTTGGTGAACAAATCCACATGCCAGGAGGGTGACACACCCCAACTCCACGGGGACAGAAGCTCCTGCTCTTGGGACCGTCCCAGACCTCGCCCTATGTACCTCTTCATCTGGCTGATTATCTGTATCCTTTATCATGTCCTGTAGTAAACCACTAAACATAAGTAACTGTTTCCCTGAGTTTTGTGAGCTGTTCTAGCAAATAACTAATTCCAAGCGGGCGGAGGAGGGGGCGGTTATGCAACCACCAATTTGTAGCCAAGTCACATAGAAGTGGAGAGGGACTTGGAGACCTACCACTTGTTGTCTGCACCTAAAGTGGAGGGCGGTCCTGTGGGACAGAGCCCCCACCTGTGGAATCCGACGCTACGTCCAGGCAGAAAACGTCAGCACTGGGTTAACTTGTGGGACACCCAGCTGGTGTCACAGAATTGCTGGTGTCACAGAATTGCTCAGAGACCTCCCCACACCCAGCTGGTGTCACAGAATTGCTCAGAGACCTCCCCACACATTTGGTGACCAGAAGTGCCAGAAGTGAAGCGTTTCTGTGTGAAGGTAAAGGAGAAAACACGGGAAGAGAACCACAGGTTTTTCCGGTATCGGTGTCGGTGAGGTGGGATGTGCCAGAACGCTCCTGGCTCGTGGAAACATGTGGTTTGGGACGAGAAAGGGTGAAAGGCTATGGGGCGAACAACCTTTGATTCCCTTGTGGCCGCGTGATGCCCCACGGTGCTGCGGTGCTGCGACCAGTTACTAAAGGCGAAACTGACCAATGAAATTTAGAGATGGCTCCCACTCTTAGGGAGTTGGTTCACTGGAGGCATCAGAAAATGCAAACTCATAAAAATAAATAAAGGGAGCTACACAATCTCCTGGTCGTTGCTATCCGTAACAGCTAAAATGAAGTTTAAAAGAGAGTGCCGACCTTGATGCCAGACCAAGGACAGATTTGGGTCAGCCTGAGCTTCAGCCACCAGCCTCAAAGCCGGCTGACCAAGGGAAAAATGATGCCAGGACGACAGAAAGTACCTCTAAGACCTCTGGTCACCAAGAAGGTAGCCAGTGCGGAAGAGGAGAAAAACCAAGATACTACTGAAACCAGAGGGCGTTGTGTGAGGGAGTTGTTTCATTTTGTGGATCGGTATTACCAGCTTCCCGGGACATGCCACTGAAATGGACCGTGAGAGTAAGTAATTTGGGGCTGTCTTTGGTTTTGAATGGGGCAGAGCGAAAGAGAGTGTCTCGGTGGATACAGGACCCACAGCTCACTAAGGAAAACTCATACATGGCTATATGTGATCCAGACACAAAAGACACTATTCCTGAGGGAACGGCCAGCCAGGCAGACTGGAGAGAAACCACTGTAGAGTCTGTGTCCCCCTATCAATGCCAAGTGGATGAGGCAGCTGATTCGCTTTGTATGCAAGCCACATTGGACTGGCTTTATGATAACCAGGAGAGTCACACTGAGTATGCCCAGGTCATGGGTTAAGGGGGCCCCCACATTACCTTGTGGCTGCAAAACCACAGGAAGCCTTATCGAATGTGCCAGCTGCGCTTGCCCATGTGAGTCTCATGGATGCTAATAAATATGTCGGTCTAATTAACAACAGAACGGTAAAAGGCAGAGGAGAGAAACAAGGGTTGGGCTTTAGCAGTGTAGAAATTTTTAAACAGTTATTAAGGAATAATGTGAAGAAAGCGAATAGTACCGTGTTTTCACCATCAAAATTTAGAATCATAGTCTCTCTTTCTTGCCTTTGAATAAGGCCAAAGAGAGACATGGTCTATTTTGACAACCTTAAAGCAGACTCCAGGAATGTCACCAAAAATAGCACGACCTTTGCAACCAAACCCGACAACCAGTACTTCATCATTTTCCTCAGTAAAATTCAAACCCCCATCGACTATAAAGGCTGCGATTTTTTTTTTTCCATTCTTCTCCAGCCAGACCCTGCGGCACTTTCTGATGGCAGAATATGGCTATTTGGCTTCCACCCCTGCTTTTTCCAGCACGGTGCCCTCTGCATGAGAAGTACCCCCCGACAGGGCCTGCCTGCAGGGCCAGGCCCCAATGGGCTTCCCTGCACTGTTCAATCATGCCACTTCCGCTCTCATCCAGGGGCTAAAAAGCTCTCTAGGAGCATGAAGCCCAGGATGCAGGCCCCTCCTACTGGCACTGTAAACAAAGGTCCTTAAAACAAAGGTTTCGACACAGCACTACCAAAGGCTGGGTGGGCCAAGAGGACCCGCTGCTAGCCCCTGCAAACAAGTCCAGTCTATTTATCCCAGTTTAGAAAAATTTCTAAAGCCAGAAGACAGAGATTACAATGAGAAACCTGACCAACAATTGCTTGTGGCACATTAATCAGGTTAAAGATTGACCAACGGGCCGTGGTTCCTGGCTCCCTCACTGGAGACCCAAAACTCTTTGCACAAGAGTGGGTAAATATTTATCAGAAGGTTAAAAAGAGAAGTTTCAGGACTCCTTGGAATAGGAGCCTCACACCAAAACCCATTGGAGAAGCCTTGGTGCGTGCTTCAACTCTTACGAGAGAACATGAAATTGTAAGAGTTAATAAGACTGCAAAAATTGGAATGTTTAAGCAGCCTTTATGGGAAGAAGTTGTGTTTCCTTTACCTGAGTGTTTGATGAGAACGGCCAATGTGTCAGACTGGGGAACGCTTCCTTTACCTAGTATTACAAAACCAAAACCTGTTGATAAAAACCTAATGGAGGCTCCAGCTCGGTATGTAAGGGTTGATGGGATCAAGGCTGACGGAATTCAGCTTGTGGGAGAATTGGTATGTTTGAGCAGGATGTAGGGGACGTGGTCTTTTCGACTCTTTTACCCGATCATATTATGGAGACGGACACTGTGTCTGGCTGGGGAACAGTTCCCTTACCTAGTAATATAAAACAGAAGGCATAGAAACCTGCCCGTCGAGCCACGTCATTGGACCTGCTAAACGGGAGCCAGTAAGAACACCTGAGTCCACAGGGAGTGAGGCAGAAGCTGGAATGCGGGAGGAGACACGTTCTCAGTGCCACAGCCCACCTGGAGCCCAGACTGGGGCTGCGGTGAGGCTGGGGGGCACCTCCCAGTGATGACTACTCGGTTTGGAACCAGAGAATTTCCATCCGAGAGGTATTTATTATCTTGTTATCAGACGTTTATTGAAGCTACACCAATGACCGAAGGTCGTAAAATGATCTTAGAACGTGAAACACCCATAACGTCTGGGAGGATGATGGAGAAACGCTCTAACGAAGGTGGCAGTGCCCAGGAGTATTCCCTCATAAAATGGAAAGGTTTCTAGGGGTCATGCTGCCTGGGCGGTGCGAGGAGGAGGTACTCACGGCAGGGAGCCTTTCTTCCCCTGAGACCGACTCTGGAACTATGAGAGGAGCTGCTGGATTCTGCTGTCACTTGGAAAGTGCCCTACAAAGGACTCTTAATGGACCAACAAGAGCTGCTTGGCTTGTGGATGGCCATTCCATGCTGAATGGACAGTTTCCTGTTTAGAAGACCACCATCCTGATCAAAGAAAGCAAAAGCAGATCAGCTCCGGGGGCTGAGCTGCAGGCTCTTCTCCTAGCAGAGAGGGAAGGGCTGAACACTGGAAAAAGCACCTGTGTTTGGGTTTTTACTGACTCGTGGGCAGTGGCCAATGGCCTGGCCGTATGGTCGGGCAGAGGGCAATGGAAACTGATTAAAGGGATGTAAGGGCGGCCAGCCCTGTGGAAATCGCTATGGCACTTGAGGGGTGCATTAAAGTAGGACATGTAGATAGATACGCAGCAGAAGAACCCCTTTCCAAGTTCAGACAATGATTGAAATCAACAAACAGATGTCCCTATGTGCTCGCTTAAGGTGGCCACCTGGGTCCATGAAATAAGTGGATATAGGGGTGTAGCAGCAGTGCAGAGATGGGCTGGATCTAGACATAGCCCTCTTATACCCTCTGAGGCACAAAAGGCCACTAAGAGCTGTTTTGTCTGCCAGCAAAAGAGACAGACTGCAGATGGCCATGTGGCAGATTGCCTGGGGGGAAGGCCCTGCACAGAGCTGGCAAGAGAGACGGGTGCTGGAAGCCCTGGGCAGCTACAAATGGGTCCTGACAGGAACAGACACTGGTTCTGGCCTGGGTTTTGCTTATTGGTGGTAGATGAGGATGCTCAGAGTGCTATCAAAGGACCTGCTTTATACCAATTTGGACGGCTGACCACTGCTTCTTCAGACCAAGGAACACCCTTTACAGACCCTCGTGTCTGACAATGGACAGAGACAGTCTCCTCAGAACACTGGTGTGATGGAGAATTGGAACAGGCAATTGAAAACACTGGTTGTTGAAAACGGGGGAGATGAGAGCGGGGAGGGCTGGCCTGCACGCCTTTGCGAGTGTGCGCTCACACTCAACACGAGGGGGACTACGGGAGTGTCCCCGCTGGAGAGATGCCACCCCAAAATATGCCTTTGGGATATTGGTTCTTTTAAGCTGGTTATTTTTAAGAAACACAAGACTCAGGAAGAACGTTTGACCTTCCCCCAAACATCCTAAAAAAAAAAAAACTGTCGAGGACCTACTCCGGGAAGAGAGCCAACATCACAGATAACTAGTTTCATCTCAACTGGAGGGTGAGGGAAGAACCTAGCAAGGCTGTTCGATGGGAGGCCTCTCTATCCCACTGTTAATGACGGTCCAGCAAATATTTGCTAAACAAATATTTGCTTCATCATCTCCATGCTGCCTTCTTCACCTCAGAAGTGCCAAACCACTACTCCTCCCTTCCTCCTTGGCTCAGGATTGCAGGTACGCCTCAACTGCCTGATTCGGCGGGCCCCCCATTCTTATGGAAGCCCTGTATATACATATGTATTCGATTTGATTACTTTCTCCTGTTAATCTGCCTCTTGTCGATTTGATTCTTAGACCAGCCAGAAGAACTCAGAGTGGGAAAAGGGAAATTTTCTCTTCTTCCGCACAGAGGACCTACCAAACACCTGCTGACATCTGAAGTGGGGGTCGGTCTCATGGGACTGAGCCCTTAACCTGTGGGATCTGACGCTATCTCCAGGAAGGGAGCGTCAGAACTGAGTTAAATTGCAGGACGCCTAGCTGGTATTACGGAATTGCTTGGTGTGGGGAAAAGTCCACGCATTTGGTGACCTAAAGTGTCAGAAGTGAAGTGTTCTGTGTGAAAGTAAAGGAGAAACACAGGAAGGAAGACTGAGTTTTTCTCAACACGCCGTGGCCGGAGAAGGGAAGGGGCAAAGGAAGAGGAGGGAAGAAGGGGAGACAAAACGCCAAAGACCAAGAGACTGAAATAAAGTCATTACGTTCCCAGACGCTTAGAGAACAAGGGACCTCCTGCTCGACTCTGGTCATTTCTCGGCCCAACCGGTCCTCCAGTCCCTCCAGCTGACAGCTAATCGCTCACGTGCCTGCTAGGAGGTATTTGTTTTGGTTTCTATCAGCCCCCAGCAGGCCATGTGACATAAGCAATCACAGCTAGTGTGAGCGAGATCCAGTCCTTGGCCCTCCCTGACTCGTCTGCATGGGAGAACTGCCTTGATGGCCTTCCAGTCAAAAGGAGCCTGAAATTCCACCATCGGGGACACTCAGGAGACCTTACCTTACCAGCTGAGCCTTCGGGGAGCGATGGAGGGTGAGGAGATGCTGATTAAGCCTCAACCCCCTGGGTGTGAGTCTTGTAGGAGATGCGGATAAGGATTCCCCAGGGTGAAGGCAGAGTGACAATGTTAGGTGTTTCTAATTTGGTAGCTTTGGCCCCAGGCCAGCCCTCACAGGAAGGAGGTCTGGGCTCTTGCTCAATTCAGCATCCTACTGAAAACACATTTGCATGGAGCAGAAGAAGGAAAGGGAAGTAGGGGTGAGGGAAGAAGGTGGGTCCGCACCCTGGGCTGTTTCCAACAGAGATGCTGGGGCACGGCCTGGCAGGGCTGCCCAGTTGCCTGGCCTGTGTCTCCCTTCAAGCAAGGCTGCTGCCAAAAGAATCTCTCTTGCCCACCTACGCCCAGCCCAGGCCTTTGGGGCTTACATGGCTATGAGGCGGGCCACGGTGGTCTTGAAACGGTCAAAGATGTAGCCGGTGGGGAAGGTCATGAAGTTGTTCATGAAGGACGCCAGGGTGAAGATGAGCGAGAACCTCTCGTCCTGGGCTTTGCAGTCTGGAGGAGAGAAAGGACAGTCTCAGGAGCCCAGGGTGGGTGGGCCAGCCTCCCACTCATCCAGCCTTCCTGCCGGGTGGGCCCCCAACCTGGCCCCACTCTAGGGCAGCCTCTTCCATCTCAGACAGCCTGCCAAGTGGAAAGTTCCCCCTTAGCCGAGTTGAAATGTGACTGCCCCTGATCCCTCAGAAGCTGGTACTTCCCTCCCCAGGCACCCCTTAGACCGAAGTTGAGAAGTGGGGGACAGGGGAGGCTGACAGTTCCTTCTTTTCACCACAGAAAGGCTGGCAGGGTGAGAAGGGAGTAGACTCCTTCCTACCCCGTTCTGCCAGCCACGCACCAGACCCAACTTCCTAGAGAAGGCATCCACCCTTTGCCATCCAGCTGGTGGCACTGCCCATTGGCCCCTTGCCAGCCCCTCCCTTACCATTCTGCCCTGTGGCATTGCCCATTGGCCCAGCATCTGGTTTACACAGCTCCTCAAAGTAATGCTCGGTTTTGAAGACGAACACCAGGGACACCCAGCCGAAGAGGACACCAGCGAAGCCAATGCATTCCAGCAGCCCTGTGAGCAGGGTGGCCACGCGCAGGGGCAGGCCCTGGCCTGACATGGCCCAAGGTGCAGCAGACCCTCAAATCCCACTGGTGGCCTCCGGGGCTGCCCACAGGAGCTGCAGGGCCTGGCGCTGGAGCACTTGGAAAATTCTTCAGGCCGTCCTTTCCGTTCACGTAGCTCTGGCTCTGGCTGTTTCCGGCTTGGCAGAAACCACGGGCGGGTGATTCTCCGGATCCTATCAAACAAGACACAGGCCGCTTGGTACAGAGGGCTTGTGGGAAAGGTGAAGGTGGACTCAGTGCTCTTCATGGGCTGGAGAGAGAGGCCAGCTGTTAGAAACAGCTGCAAAAAGCCTTTCTCCATCCAGTCGCAGCTGGCAGTGGGTGGCAGAGCTGGCACCGAACCCAAATTCTGGAGACTGTCCATGAAAATGATGCCAGCGGCAACTCAACTCTGAACCGGGCACAGGGCGCGAGGGAACTTATTTATGTCAGACACCCTCACAACAACCTGACAAACTTGGTGTTTTATCTTCCGTTTACTGACAGGGAAATTCGGCGATTTGTCAAAGGTCACATGGGCTAGTTAGTCACAGAGGGCCAGTCTAACACCC
>NW_011889133.1:577988-589307 GCF_000151845.1 Pteropus vampyrus | reverse complement strand
GCCTTTCCTCCCTCGCCAGCAGGTTAGTGTTAATACCACTGCACGCACAGGCAGACCACAGAACCCAGCTGCTCACATGCTCACAGCACACACCCAGAGGACACACAGCTACCCGGAGACACACAGACACCCCTCCCCCATTCCTTGTGTTTTTCCTTGACTACGTCGGTGGCACAGAACACATTTCCCGCCATCGGTCCACCAGCCCCACACTTTCTCGTGCTCCCAGCAAATCCCCAGCACAGAATCAGAGACAAGAACCAGAGCTGGACAGCTTTCCAGATCCACTCCCTGGGGGGTGCCCTGCCTTTTCACCTCCTAAGACCCCTTTGATTACTCCCTGCCTCACCCCCAGCCCAGTTTCTGAAAGAGCCTCCCCGCCAGACTGTGTTGATTAAGTATTCATTCATTGCCCCATTTTTTATTAATCAAAGACATGTATAATTGCCCATCGGAGCCTGTGATCAGCATGAGATAGCCAGCTGAATCAGCTGCATTGCTGTCTTTCTGGCCCAGGGCAAGTGAGCTGCTGGCTTCCTTGGCCTGTGTAGCCATTTCTTCCTCAAAAGCTGAATGGGGGGTGGGGGGTGGGTAGGGAGCTTCTTACGTAGTCAGTGTAGTTGGCAGACCACCATGCCCAGCCTTCCCGGACACCCTGCCCCCAGGGTCTAAGGGATTGAAGCTATTTCAAGACCACCCTTCTTTTTAATGAAGAAGAAGAAAGAGGTTAAGACAGTATAAGGCCAGAACCAGGGAGTATTTTTTAGATCTCTACCAAAACACAAAGACTAAAGAAACTGACCACCCAGCCACAGACTGCATGGCGTAGCGGCAGGTCCCTGTCCTATGCCCGGGGTACTTACTAGTTGCATAGCCCCCAAGCAAGCTCTTTGCCTGCCCTGCCTGTGAGATGAGGGACTGTAGAACCTTTACACAGTAATTCTCACAAAGGAAATGTGAGACGATTTATGAAGTCCCGCAGGTATGGTAGGCAGACTGCGGGTGGTACTGGGCTTTCCCGTTTCCAGGTATGCAGACTGAGCCAGAGACGCAGCTTGGAGACGGGACTTCAAAAGAACTTGCCCAAGGTCACTCTCTGAAGTGGCGGTGTCTTCCCGACTCCCGAACCTGTGCACTGACACTGCCCGACTTAACATCGGATGCTGTTAGAGAAAACAAATCTTTTCTTTAAAAATTAACTGATGGAAAAAAAAAAATCCGTGAGAAAATCTAGTAGCTCAGGACATACAAGACTTCAGATGCAAGATTTTCTATTTTACTGCAAGACACAAAGACACTGAAATTAATTCAAGCCCTATCTTCTGCTCTGGCTTATAGTTTGGTCTCCTGAGGACCTGGGGGATCAGTGAGTGTGGAAGTAGCAAAGGAGAAACAGAAAAAGTCAAAGCAAAGAAAGAGAGATTTGAGAATATGAATCTGCAGGCGCTGTCAGGCCCAGCTCTGGGGCTGTCTGTGCATCCAGGACTGGAGCTCGGGACGTGGGACAGGTCGTCGGGACTCTGTCTACCTTACTGTTACCTCTCTCTTGGCTCTCAGTGCCCCCATCCCATACCCACATCAATGACTGCAGAAGGCATATTACTGCCTCTAGTAACGTGAAAGTCTTATGGAAACTGTTGGGACAGAATGTTAAGTAGTCTCTGAACCATTCCCATTTTATTTGGCTCTGGTTCCAGCAGCCAGCGGAGGCAGGAGCTATGCAGATCACTCTCCTGCTTCACTGATGAGGATTAATGTGTAACATCAGAGAAAGGAGCGATTAAATGTGGTCTGACGGCACACTCGTCTTCGTTCCTCCTCTCTTTTTACTTCCTTTCTTCCTCTTCCCTTCGCATCTCTTTTTAAGCTATTGATTTGCTTAACCAATATTCGTGGTGCACGAAGGAGGCTTTGTGCCGGAGGCTGGGATTCACAGAGAGGAGATTCAGTGCCTTCTTTGAAGGAGCTCATTTTCTAGCTGGGGAGAGAGACAGAGAAACTCATGATTTCTGGAGTGAGGTAATGGATTCAGAGGCATGGAGCCTGGACAGAGCAAGAATGTTCTTTCAGGAACCAGCTGGAGCAGACGCGGCAAGGGGAATGGCAACACTTGAGACCGGAGTGGCCGTCTAAGTGAAGGTGTTTGGACTTCAGCCTGTATCAATCAATCAATCACATCGTATTGATTCTACCCCCTTGATATCTCTCCTGTCCATCCTTGGCCACTGCCCTGTTCAGACACTCATCATATCTCACCCGGACATTGACATGTTTTCAAACCCTCACCATTCTGCTGTAAGAGCTGATTTCCATGGTTCCCATTTGATAAAAGATTTTGGTTTCTGATATGCCAAGCGAACAAACACATGAAACATAACCTTATTGTCCTTGCAAAATCTGGGCTCATGCAAATCAAAATGTCTGTTTTTTTTTTCAGCTATGTTCTTTAATGAGGTTTCAAGAGCTTGTTTTAAAAGATGAAAGGTAAATGCAAACATTTCTCTTTCATTTCAACTGGGAAGAAAAATACCAATCATCTCGAGGCAATGCCAAAAAAAAAAAAAAAAAGGCACAGATATTGGGCCAATTACCCATATTATGGATCCCTCTGAGCTTCAGTCTCCTCATCTATAAAATTGGAAGCGGGTTGTTGTATGGATTAAAGATAATGTAAGAGAATCATCCAGTTAGTACACTGGCTAATTAATAAAGAGCAGCTATTGTTGTTAACAGGAAGTATTTAATTTTTGAAAAACAAAGGAAATCATGAAGTCACATTTGAGCAGGATTACAAAGTGCTCCTAACCTAAGGATGAAATAAATGGGGCGGGGGGGGGGGGGGGAATCGCCCTGTGATGGGTGAACTCAGTCATCTGTATCAGAAGCCCCAGCCCAGAGAACTGGTCTCTGGGTAGCACCCAAACACACATCAGTGTAACCGGGGCGACCTCCCCACCTGACTAGACTTGTCCAAAACAGGGACCTGTTTGTCTGGACTGTGAGCTGTGGGAAGGAGGTCTCTTCATGAACCGGAGAGGGCAAGACAGGAAGCGGAGGGAATCAGACAGCTGAGCCCTTCAGTGTGTCCCTTGATGTGCTCGGAGCAGTTCTGACAAGACCTGGGAGCCTCTATACAGCCCTGAAGGAAGAGGCGGCCTCTCTGCTCTGGGAAGACCTTTCTCTAACCAAGGGTGAATCTGAAAGGTACTGGGGAGAGAAGGCTGCTCCAGCCAGTCAAGTTAACCAGCTCAGCCCTGGTGGATGCTGGAGTCAGCAGATGTCACACCAGATTGGCCTCCCTATCACGTGCAGGAGAGCAGGACTCCTGGACCAGCCACACAGAGCTTCCAAGCCAGTCCCTGTGATAGAAATGGGAGCCACAGGCCCTGTGAGCCTGTGAGCCTCCTGCTGCCCATTGCTGCCCATTGCCCTCCACCCAGCTTCAAGTCCTTGTTCATCAAGCAACCGTTTATTGGTAACTTGACTTCTTGCATAGACTTTGCTAGAACCCTGGGTGCACTGACAACTTCTGAATCTCCAAAGCTAAGGACCAGGCTGGGGAAAGCTGGCAACACCGTGGCATGCCCCTGCCCCGGAGAGGAATAATAACCACTATCAATAGGACCTAATATTCACGGGACCCTGACCACCTGTCAGGCACCATTCTAAGTGCTTTGTGCTCGTTCTCCTGCTGACTCTCATGGCAGTCTTGTGTGGATAGGTGTCGTTATTAGAGTCCATTATCTGGGCCAGTTGATACCCAGAGAGATTCAGCAACATCCCCCAAGATCACAGAGGTGCTAAGTGGCAAGACTGGGAAATCAGCCCTACTGTTTTTAACGAGTATCCCACTCAGCTCCTCCAAGCACAGGACAGAGCTCTGGAATTGGGTTAATACAGGGGGCAATTATCAGTCACAGAAAAGAGGGCGGGTACCCCTTTCAGAGGTGTCATTGATTAAGACAAGAGAGGAGCATTGCCTCTCATTCAACCACGGTCTGTGTCTCCCAGCCCGACTTTGCTGACCACCTGCACCCAACCACGTGCACTCTCATGAAAAGAGGAAATGAATCCAAGAGAAGGATCCCTGAGTGAAAACAATGGAGATTTTTTTAGATGCCCAGCAACCGCAAGAGACAAAGAACAGGAAATAGCGGGGGGCCCATGGAACTCTCCACTTTTGTGATGGGGTAAGGCAAAGGGACCTGGGGCAAAACCGAAGCAGTTTCCATCGTGCAGAAGGAGGGGGTGCTGTCAGGGGACAACTTGGGGGAGAGGATGAGATTGGGGAGCAGAGGGCATCTCCCCTTGCCAGGAGAGCACATGTGACTGGAACCCCAGCTGTCTTCTAGCATGCCTGCCTGTTTCTCTCTTCCCTTCCTCCCCGCACTGGGCAGAAGAATCAAGTTCATGGTGAAACTAGAGAAGGCCCTACCAGGATCTGGAGAAAGGACAGTGGACAAAGAAGCAGACCTGGGTCTGGAACACCCTAGCTGGACGATCTTGAGCATCTTTTCTTTTGGGACTAGCCGTGACGCTGGGCCTCCACACAGAGATTTGATGGTCAGCAGGGATCTATTATGGGGTGTAGCTCCCTCCCCCACACGGAAGAAGGCAGAAAAGGCCTAGATGGTAAGTCCGCCTTGGGAGTTTCTGCTTGGAAGCTGAAATGGCCTGACGGTGACTCAGAAACCACGGAAGTTCTCGAGGCTGATGGGTTCTTATAGATTGTGGAGGCAGCTCTGCTCGTGGGATGCAAAACCACAGGACGGGCTGTGACCACTCTCAAGGAAAGAGCCATAGACTGCAATGAGCTTTCTGCCCGGCGAGTCTTAACGCAAACACAGACTCAGCTTTCACTCCCTTTGAGACAAAATTGTCTCTGGGGATCCAGCAGGCCTCGGATCTGTCGCCTTCTCCTAGAAGTTTCCTCAATGAAAACCATTACTTTGGGTATTAATAACAGCAGCAGTAATGACAACCATTTACTTATAACCCGTGTGGCAAGTCCTGTGCTAAGAGTCATACATGTTATAGAGAATCATGTCATCCTTACAGCCACCCCACGAGGTGGCTGCTCTCGCTATGCCCGCTTTAAAGACGAGGAATGTGAGGCCTAGAGAGAGAAAGCAAGGTGGCCAAGTCACACGGCTGGCAAGTGGGAAGAGACAGACTTCCAACCCAGGTAGGCAGACTCCAGAGCCTGTGTTTTAGCCACACGTTTATGCTATAGTGTCCCTCTTCTTGTGCCAATGGCATCCTCCTCCAGGAAGCCTTCCTTGATGCTCCCTCCCCCAAACACACAGAAGTCCTCTTTGGTCTCAAAGCATACTTTTTTAATATCATTCTCTAGACACCTCTCTGATACTACCCTGATGGTATTTCCTCCCCAGTTTCCCCGTGAGAGCTGAGTTATAATTAGGTGTGAGGGAACTGATCTACGCTAAACAAACTCACAAGAGACTGATTGATAAACCCGAAATGCAATTTATTAATTCGCACTGAGAAATGAAACCACCCAGCAGACAGGAATCCTGAGGTTGACTGGTCAGCACAATCTCTTTCAGGAAGGATAGACTTTTGGGAAAGGAAATCAATACCAGAAGGTTCATTGGTCAGTATAAAATCAGAGTGAAGAGAGTTGATGGCGATATACTTAGGCGAAGCCTGACACTCCCCACTAAGGCCTCCTACCTGCCCACGAGCCAAAATGTCCACGTCGGGGAGCCATATAGGTGTTGTCTTCTCTGGATAACGCTGGATTCTACTGGATCCTACCTTTCTGGCTGCATGAGTTACGATGGTGGCCTGATTTGTTTGTTTGTTTGTTTGTTTGTTTGTTTAGATTAATTTCTGCATATTTGATAGACCCGAAAGGCGATTTCCCATGGGGACCCAGTGAAGAAGGAAGATCAATGTGTACTCGCTGGGCTGCCCTGTGCAGCTTATCCACTCCCATTTCATCTCCGTGCCGCCTTGCAGTGGAGGGATGGCAGACGGTGGACACCAAGGGAGCCAGACTGCCTGGGTTTGACTCCCAGTAAGTCAGTTTCCCCACCTCTAAATTAGAGGTAACAATGGCACTCACCTCATCATGGGTCGAGAGAATCCAGTGAGTTAATACACATAAAGCGCTTAGAACAGTGTCTGGCATCTGGTAAGCACTCAATACTTGTTAGCGATGATTAATAATTCATTCTATAGATGAAATAACTGAAGCCCGGAGAGATGAAAAGTCAACGAAGATCATACAGCCAGTAAGTGGTGAGGATAAAATTCTGAATCAAACTGTCTCCTTCAAGTTCAAGTGCCAAGGTCCTTCCTCAAACCAGGTTCTCATCCTTTATCTTTCCTAAAAGTCCCAAGGAGAGCTTGTTTAAAAATGCAGATGCCCACCCAGCAGATGGGTAAAATTTGAAAGGATGACGATAACTAGGTCTGGCAAGGATGCAGAACAGCTGGAGGAAGTAAGTAGGACTAGCCGCTTTGGAAATGTGTTTGACAGCTTTGAATTGAGTTAAACAAACACCTACACCTACGGTATCGGCCAGGTTCAACCAAGGAAGCAGAGCCACTGCTGTTTGGCATGGGGATCGGGCCTTCACGTGGGAGCTGGTTAAGCAGTCTTGCAAGGCTGTTGCTGTCTCTACATCTCACGTTGGAGCTTGAATTCCACAGGTCAGGCAGGTGGGAATTGAAGATGGATGATACGTGAGGGACGGCAAGAACAGTCTGAACCCCATAAGCCTAACTGGAACCCCACGAGGACAAACCGAATCCCTGAAACTCATGTCAGTCATTGCCTCTGTCATTGATGGAGCGAATATTTTGCAGAAGCCAGGGTCTTTTACCACAGAGCTAAACAAATACACAGCCAGCTCAGGAGGGAGAGAAACCGGAAGAGGAGCCAACTGCTGCTTCCTGCCGACTGGATGGGTCAGCAGATCAGCCATAATGTGCATGAGCCACAAAACAGCTGCTGCTTCCCTTCTGCCCTCGAGTCCCCTCGGTAATCTCCCACATGGCCCACCCTCACCAGAATCACACAAGGAAGGGAATGCGGCCCAGCCAAGTTGGCACATGGCGGCCAAGCCATCCCGCTTACCCCACGATCAGGCGATTCCACCCTGGCTATTTACCCAAGAGAAACGAGTGCGTGTGTTTACCAAAAGCTGCGTACAAATATATTCATAGCACTTTTACTCATTGTAGCTGAAAATCGGAAACAGCTTAAATGCCACTGATAAGAATATGGTTAACAAGTTGCCCTATATTCATAGAGTGGAACACTGCTTAGCAGTAAAAAGAACAAACCAATGGCACGCACAATATAGCTGATTCACAAACGTGATGTTGAGCAGAGGAAACATGTGTCGAACATACTCAAAAAGAGTCAGGAGGCTTTAGTTAGAAACAAATGATAAAGTCTGATTCAAGGGTCTTAGGGTTTGCAAACAAGAACGGCAACTAGGCAATACCCGGAGGGTTCCAAAGAAGAAAGAGAAGCTGCGGGTTCTTAGAACAAAAAGTACGTTCTTGAGAAGAACGGGTCCTGCATTCTCAGCCTCTGGATCGATCCGAGATGGTCATCCTCCCGATGATGGGTGCTCTGGATCCTGGACGTCGGGTGGTGTGGATGCGTGAGTTCTTCAGGAAGTCTCTGGAGGTTTGATCTATATCCAGGCATCGACTCAGGACTGGAACATTCAAAACTCGATTTTAGTAATTTCGCAGCTTTCCCTTTATGTGGCTCCGTTTTATTTCTTCACTCTGTTCCTCACGAGACACAACAGAGTATGAATAATGTACAGTTCTATTTGAGTGACGTTTGAGAACAGACAAAACGAACTGATAGGGATAAAAATCAGAATAGTGGTTGGTGCCTGCCGAATGGGGAGATGTGGATTAAAGTACCTCTAGCGGGAAGAGGTATGAGGGAGGCTTCGCGGCTCCTGGAAGTGCACGGGGTGGTAGCTACACAGCTCTATTCACATGTAAAAATTCACTGGACTATGAGCTTCAAGGCAGTGCCCTTTACTATAAATATGATATACCTTCATTTAAAGTGCAATGCAGATTCCTGGGCCCCACGCCCAGACATACTTATGACTCTGACACAGTTAGAGGGCCACTCTGGGGAACTGCCCTGTGCCTCATTTCTTCCTGAATGTGCTCCCTGTTTTGTACAGTCAGTCATTCCGAAAGGTATCCTAAAACCAACTATGTCAAAGAGAGAGAACATCCAACTTTAATCCTACTTCTCTGAGACTTGAAGACGCTAATTCCTGTTCAGAGTCACCCTGAGCGGGCGACGGTGGCGTCCGGAGCGGGGTTCACCGCATCTGACATCGCATCACTCTGGTCTTCAGACGCCAGCTAGCTTATCGGTTGGCCACTTTCGCGGCCATTCCTCCGGGAACCGCTAGGAACCGGCGCAGCTCTGGTTTCATACTTTCCCAAATACCGCTCAGCAATCGTGTGAACAGGCGGTGCGGCTGCTCCCAGTCTTGAGAGGCGAGTTTCTTTCGGCAATGGAGGCTCTCGCTCCTCGAAGGGAGGGATGTCCTTCCTCCCTGCAGAAAGTCTTGGAGAGTCCAGGGCACAAACGGCTGCGGTTTCTGAGCATAATTCCCTTTTCTCCCATTTGGAAGGCAGACGTACCTGTGAAGGAGAAGAGGACGGCACCAATGTGCACGCAAGTCCCTTGTCCCTCTGTGTCCCCTTCCCAGCCCATTTCCATCCTTCAAAGCGGAGCGTGGGCCGTGGGATGCCCCTTCCTGACAGCAGAAAAGGAAGAGACAGAAAAATCGCCGTATTTACACTGTTCTCTACAATTTGCCCAACACAGCACTTCTCCGAAGCCCTCCCTGAGAACCTGCCCCTCCCTCTAGAAGGGATTCAGCCCTTGGGGAAGGGTTTGGTCTCAGAGTCCCCAGAGAGAAGAAGCAGATACCTCCAGAGGTGACTGCAGAGATGCTATCAGCTGTTCATCAGCCCACACACCTGATAGGTATCTGGGCTCAGATTAAGGGCTGAGGGTCAGGCCAGGCACCTGAGTCGTGAGAGAGGCAGGGGTGGGGCAGCGAGGCCCAGACTCCATTTTGCAATCACTGGCCTGAGGCTCGTGGACCAGCAGACCAGGCTAAGCGTACTTCCAGTGCAATCTCACCGGTCAGCCACAGAACCTCCTTTCCATCTCCCGAAGCCAGGCAGCCAGGGCGGCCAGAGGGTCTGCACTGAGGAGGAAGTGTGCTACCTGCGTTCACCTCATGTACCAGAGTTCCTCCAGCTCACGCCGTCCTCTGTCCACGGTGGCCTGGCCGTGGGGCTAGCTGTAGTCGACCTGCCTCATCCTACAACCTGTGCACTTCAAAGTCGGGGCTCAGGATAGTTTTCCCCCCACCCCCAGAGGGTCGGCCTTTAAGCCATGTCAAGGTGCAAAGAACACACCTGAATTCAAATCTGGAAACAAAGAGGTCCAAAGTGAGTGGTGGGGTTGGGGGAACGCTGACAAGTGGGGCTCCGAGGAGCAGGGCTGGCAGACCCGTCTAGACAGGGCAGCTGGAGGGCCCGATCCCCTGCTCTGTGCACAGCTCGGTCCACCCCCGGTCACGCCAACAGACTGGGTCCACGCACCGTCCAGGATGTCTGCGGGTTCCCTGTATCCAGGGACTGGGAGAGCCCAGAGCTGTGCAGGATCCAGGTCAGATTACAAGTCTCTGGCGTTAAAAGAACCATACAGGAGGCGGGGCTAAGGCCGCCTCACACCTGCGGGGTGTGCCCAGGGAGGCTGGAAACTGACCCTGAGGCAAGACGGGGGGTGCCTGGGGCCCCTCCTGGAGCACTGGCTTAACGACAGCTTTAGAGGCAGAAGCAAAGTCTGGGCTACGTTTGACCTAGCCCTAGGTCACTTGTCCTCATGCCTCAGGAGAGGAGACCCCAAGAAAATGGCAAGAGTAAAAATGCCTCGGGACTTCTCCCGACGAGCACGGTGTGGGTAAGAACATAGGCTTCTCCCTCTCAGCCAGGACAGGAGACAGCTGGCAAGAAGGGGCAGCGAAAGCCAGCAGGAAGGCGCACGCGTGCAGGGGTGGGGGCACCCCGGCAGGGTGTGTTTGGGAGGGCCTTGCCCTGAGGGGGTTCATAACAGGCCTCCCCAAGATGTGCTACACTGACATGTGGATTATTTTGAGCTGAAGGCAAATCAAGACCCTGCCAGCTCACGAGAAACTTTTACCTCTCAAAGAATTTAAATTGGGGGCCTTGCCTATGATGACATTACCAGAAATAACTTTTACGACCTATCTATATAGCAGGGCAAACATCTAATTACCGAACACCCGCTATTCTTATTGTCCTGCAATGACTGTCCTCCCCTCTGAAGCCTCAAGTCACCTGACCCCATCTTTGGCTTAGAATGCCATATGTACCTGATTTTGACCTTCTGACAGTGAACCTGTTATGTATGTGGGGTTCTCATATGTACGTATGTAACTAAAATTGGTAATTTTCTCTTGTTAATCTGTTTCACATCAATTTAATTATTAGATCACCTAGAAGAACCTAGAAGGGTAGAGAAAAAATGTCTTCCTCTCCCAGAGTCTCCACAAAGTCTACAGAATTGAGGCTTAGGAGTCAAAGGTCAATATGATCTTTGTCCAAGTCCATGACGGCTACCCATCACCCACAAGCCTCCCTTGGGCTCTGAGACACTCTCCCTGAGTGTCCTTGAATAAGTCACCTCCTCCTCTGAGCCCCCCTGAACCAGAAAAGAGGAATAAAATTGCACCAAGCTCCCTTTCAGGGCTGTGTGAGCAGCGCATGAGATTTGGAACACTTGCTCTGAACCCACATAGCACCATCCTCATGCCCTCCATCATCGCCATCATCATCATCATCATCATTATCATCATCATCATCATCATCATCATCATCATCGCAGGAGGCAGGCCTAAGAGCACTGGCACCGGGTGAGGGCCCCTGGCTGAGAGTGGCTTCGGTCTGAGATGCTGGGACACAGGAAGCGCTGGGAAGCAGCCGAGGCAGGCGGATGGCCACTCGTTCCCCCTGAGGCTGGCTGGCTGGACCCAGTACCTCGTGGCTGCCTGTGCAGCACTGCCGGGCTCCCGGGGCCTCACGAGAGGCTTTTACTCTCCCTGAGCCCCTGGCCAGGATGCAGTGCTCCTGGGCCCCGCTTCCCCGCATCACACAGCACAAGAATCCACCGGGCCCTTCATGCCCAGCCACCTCCTGCACGAAGCCCCCTGCTCTGTCCCTCACTGCCTCACCCCTTCCCCCCAACTCCTACTCACCCTTCAG
>NW_011889133.1:575256-577938 GCF_000151845.1 Pteropus vampyrus | reverse complement strand
TGAACCTGTTATGTATGTGGGGTTCTCATATGTACGTATGTAACTAAAATTGGTAATTTTCTCTTGTTAATCTGTTTCACATCAATTTAATTATTAGATCACCTAGAAGAACCTAGAAGGGTAGAGAAAAAATGTCTTCCTCTCCCAGAGTCTCCACAAAGTCTACAGAATTGAGGCTTAGGAGTCGAAGGTCAATATGATCTTTGTCCAAGTCCATGACGGCTACCCATCACCCACAAGCCTCCCTTGGGCTCTGAGACACTCTCCCTGAGTGTCCTTGAATAAGTCACCTCCTCCTCTGAGCCCCCCTGAACCAGAAAAGAGGAATAAAATTGCACCAAGCTCCCTTTCAGGGCTGTGTGAGCAGCGCATGAGATTTGGAACACTTGCTCTGAACCCACATAGCACCATCCTCATGCCCTCCATCATCGCCATCATCATCATCATCATCATTATCATCATCATCATCATCATCATCATCATCATCGCAGGAGGCAGGCCTAAGAGCACTGGCACCGGGTGAGGGCCCCTGGCTGAGAGTGGCTTCGGTCTGAGATGCTGGGACACAGGAAGCGCTGGGAAGCAGCCGAGGCAGGCGGATGGCCACTCGTTCCCCCTGAGGCTGGCTGGCTGGACCCAGTACCTCGTGGCTGCCTGTGCAGCACTGCCAGGCTCCCGGGGCCTCACGAGAGGCTTTTACTCTCCCTGAGCCCCTGGCCAGGATGCAGTGCTCCTGGGCCCCGCTTCCCCGCATCACACAGCACAAGAATCCACCGGGCCCTTCATGCCCAGCCACCTCCTGCACGAAGCCCCCTGCTCTGTCCCTCACTGCCTCACCCCTTCCCCCCAACTCCTACTCACCCTTCAGAGCCTGACTTAAATGTCTCTTTCTGAAGAATACTGTCCCCAGCCCCCAGGACTGATGCGTGTTCTCTCAGTGTGGCCCACACTCTTTCACCATAGAATTTATGCCTGCTTATAACTACATAGTTGTGTCTGGCATTACTTGGTGTCTGAGTTCTCCCCCGACCCTATCGCATACGTGTAAACACTCACAGGCACACAGCTGGCATAGCCACCTTTAGTGAGTTATTCAACATCCATTTATTGAGTCACTGCTGGGTGCCGGGGACTGCTCCGAGGGCTGCAGAGACATCCATGAATTAAAAAGACAAAAATCCCCGTTCTCGTGGAATCTACATTCTGGTAGGAAGAGACAGACAATAAACCTAAGGAATAACTTACGTAGGATGTTGGAAGGTTATAAGTGCTGAGGAATCAAAGATGAGCAGAGAGCGGGGAGAGGAGCCAGCAGCCAGGGGCGCGAGGCGCAGGGTTAAGCAGGGAGGTTGGGGGCCTCGCCGAAAAGGGAGGCGTGAGAACCACCTTGAAGGGAGCAGGCACCTGGCTGAGAGCTGCCGGTCACCGCTAAACTTCCAGCCCTCGGACCCAGAAGTCATTGAATAAATTAATAAAGAGGTAACTGGGTGGATGAGCGGGTGGATGGTCTGTCTTTAGCTATGTTCAAGGTCCAGCTAAGACATGGCTGCCTGGACCTAGGGTCTGTGGTGGTCATTGTGGTTGACCCCTCTCCGCAAACATCTCCTCTCTCTTCGCCACTGTTCAGCAGTAATGTGGCATGGGGTCTGAGCCCATTTGCAAGGCTGCTCCGATGAGTCCAAGATAATCACGGAGGTATCAAGATCCTTGCCAGAGACTGATTCGGGCACCTCAACTTAAGCCAATCAGTGTATATTATCCTCCAAGTGAGAATTATTTGTCTTGAGTGGGGTTTGACCCAAGATACCCAGAGAGAAGGGAAAGGCCTTTATCCCATGAGTGAGGAAGCCTTGCTTTTTCCTCCTGAAGGTGGACAAGGAGCCGCACTTAAGCTACTTTGGTTGGAGGTTCCTCTAACTTGCACCCTGAAGTACTATAACTGGTGAGGGGCGCCCCCATTGTGTGCTGATTTGACCTCTCATGGGCCAATGTTTTCCTTTTCACCAAGGTCATAAGAGGGGTCTCCCCACTGTCCTGTCCTATGTCCATGTACCCAGTACCACCCAGTACCAGCTCCTTCTCTCTCACAGCCACCCTGTGAGGTATATATTATCCACATCTACAAACAAGGAAATAAAGTCCTAGAAAGGTGACGTAACTGAAATACATCTTCACCAAAAATCTGCCTCTGAAGCCATCATTAGCTGCTGATAGGAGAAGGGAGAAGATACAATCTTCCTCTGAAAAAAGGTCAAGAGACAGGGTCCCCAGGTCCTGCATGAGCTGTGGTCCCCAGTGTCCTTTGGACCCCGACATCTCACTGCGTCCCACCTGGGCCCACCTCCAGCCTGGATGGTCCTCATTTCTTAGGTGGGTCTCGCCTCAGGCAGGATGTTCCTCTTTTTTTAATTTTAAATTTTAAATTATTAAAGAAGTAACACATGCATGGGTTTTTTTTTAAAAAAAAAAAAAGAAAAGAAAAGAAAACAGTACGAAAGTTTACGGAGTAAAAAATAAGTCTCCCGTGATCTGCGGCAGAGCCTGGGTTGGCTGTCGTGGGCGTGGAGGCAGGGACAGCTCCATTACTCACACCCCCAAACCCCGAGAATTACCCTGAGACTCAAGTACAGTCTGCTGGGTGGACAAACACTGCGGTAAAACCGGCCCTCCCTGCCATCTCAA
>NW_011889133.1:571911-575206 GCF_000151845.1 Pteropus vampyrus | reverse complement strand
CAAACATCTCCTCTCTCTTCGCCACTGTTCAGCAGTAATGTGGCATGGGGTCTGAGCCCATTTGCAAGGCTGCTCCGATGAGTCCAAGATAATCACGGAGGTATCAAGATCCTTGCCAGAGACTGATTCGGGCACCTCAACTTAAGCCAATCAGTGTATATTATCCTCCAAGTGAGAATTATTTGTCTTGAGTGGGGTTTGACCCAAGATACCCAGAGAGAAGGGAAAGGCCTTTATCCCATGAGTGAGGAAGCCTTGCTTTTTCCTCCTGAAGGTGGACAAGGAGCCACACTTAAGCTACTTTGGTCGGAGGTTTCTCTAACTTGCACCCTGAAGTACTATAACTGGTGAGGGGCCCCCCATTGTGTGCTGATTTGACCTCTCATGGGCCAATGTTTTCCTTTTCACCAAGGTCATAAGAGGGGTCTCCCCACTGTCCTGTCCTATGTCCATGTACCCAGTACCACCCAGTACCAGCTCCTTCTCTCTCACAGCCACCCTGTGAGGTATATATTATCCACATCTACAAACAAGGAAATAAAGTCCTAGAAAGGTGACGTAACTGAAATACATCTTCACCAAAAATCTGCCTCTGAAGCCATCATTAGCTGCTGATAGGAGAAGGGAGAAGATACAATCTTCCTCTGAAAAAAGGTCAAGAGACAGGGTCCCCAGGTCCTGCATGAGCTGTGGTCCCCAGTGTCCTTTGGACCCCGACATCTCACTGCGTCCCACCTGAGCCCACCTCCAGCCTGGATGGTCCTCATTTCTTAGGTGGGTCTCGCCTCAGGCAGGATGTTCCTCTTTTTTTAATTTTAAATTTTAAATTATTAAAGAAGTAACACATGCATGGGTTTTTTTTAAAAAAAAAAAAAGAAAAGAAAAGAAAACAGTACGAAAGTTTACGGAGTAAAAAATAAGTCTCCCGTGATCTGCGGCAGAGCCTGGGTTGGCTGTCGTGGGCGTGGAGGCAGGGACAGCTCCATTACTCACACCCCCAAACCCCGAGAATTACCCTGAGACTCAAGTACAGTCTGCTGGGTGGACAAACACTGCGGTAAAACCGGCCCTCCCTGCCATCTCAACCAGAGTCTTTCTAAAACAAAATTCTAGGCAGCTGTGTTCTGTGTGTCCTTTCAGAGAGAGAGTCTGCATGTATCAGAATATGTGTGCGTGATCATATATATATATTTCATCCCGCAGGGGTTTGACACAAATGGTAACACACTATTACATTGTTCTGTGTCTTGCTTTGTTAACTTAGTATCTTTGATGTTATTCCATGTAAAAACATACAGACATTCTTCATTCGTTTTGATGGCTGTTAATGGACATACTAAAATTTATGTAACCAATCCCCTACTGATGATATTTAGGTTGTGTCTATTACATCATATGCTATGACAAAAAAGGCTGCATTGACTATCAACCTACAGATGTCTTTGTGTACAAGAGGAGCTACAGGATAATTTTGTGAAAGGTGAATTTGGGGGAGTCAATGAACATGTGCATCTTAAATCTGGTAGCTGTTGTCAAAACATCTTTCAAAGTAACTGTACCAGTTAAGACCCCCAGCCGTAATGAATGGGTGCCTCTTTTCCGCACCCCCCGGAGAGGCGAGAAATTCACAGGCCCACTTTGGAGGGCTAGAGGAGGGAGCTGTTGGCCTGTTATAGACCCCTCATCATTGATGAGACCAAGGACCAGAGTGGTAAGATGAAGGACTCTGGGGCAGACAGTACCTAGACTCGAATTTGGGCTCTGTTAATTACTTATCTTGCAACTTGAGCAAATGCCTTAACCCCTGTCATTTAGATGTCAGTTTCCTAACATATAAAGTAGAAATTAAAAATCATATCCATTTCACATTATAAGGGTCATTATAAGGAGCCAGGAATAAAGTTTTAGTTACTCAAGATGAATAAGTTCTAGAGACCAATGGCACAGCACTGTACCTTTAAGACCCCGTCAAGAAGGTAGATCTCATGTTGAGTGTCCTCACCACAATCAAATAAAAAGAATTGTTTAATATGTATACTTTGGCCCAGATGTGGGGAGGAAGCCCATAGAGATAATGTATATATAAAGCTTCTAGTATAGGGCCCGGCACACAGTAGGAGCTTAGTAAATAGGAACTAATCATTGTAGTCGGCAGCTCTCTGAATCTGAGTGTCCTCTTTGTCCATTAATGGCTTTGATCTAGATTTGGCTTGGGCAGGCTCTGGGGATGCACTGAGCCTGGGGGCAGAGAGGGGACACAGGAGGGGCTGGGGGAGCCCAGAGAGGGCATCTGTCTGGGAGGGGTTCAGGCCTCAGGAATGGCTGTTTCTGAGGGGCAGGGGGTACGGACAAAGTAGGGCAGGAATGGAAGGTTAGGGCATAAGATAGTTCAATTTTTCCCAAAGAGGGGTATAAAGATGATCTTAGGTGATTTTTTTGTACTACTAATGCTTTTTATTTTATTGTACTTTGGAAAATATAACCAACACATTTAATAACATGATTCTGAGGAGGATTCTTGCTTAGGATAATGCTAGACTAGGCATTCACATGTTCAAAAAGTAAGCTGATTTAAACTTAAAGATTAAGTAAATCATAGTACATGATGTGTGAGCCATGCCCCAAATCGTGATGGTGATACATTAATGACTGAAGTCCTTTAAACATTGACACGCAAAGTCGATTTTGGAATTTAGCACAAGTTCTGGAATGAGACAGCCCGAGGTTGATGTCCCAGTCTGCCACTTACCATGTAAAGCGAGGCAGGTGGGCTCTCCTTGCGGGATCTCAGATTCCTAATCTGTAAAATGGGGATAAATATCAGTTTTTACTCACAGTGTTGTCACAAAGAGCCAATGAAATTGCATACGTGACCTACTTACCTCCCTGCCTGGAATGTGGTGAACACTTAACGAATATAATCATTGTACTTATAGTGCATGTAGGCTAAAGAGTTTTGACTTTAGAAGCAGTAAAAGAGGTTTTGTTTTTATAAAACTCGTTCGGTGGTGAAAATAATATTTCGGCAACATTAGCAAGGAAGATTCTTAAACAAAAAGGAAAACCAGTCATCATTCTCCCAACTTCGAGCCATTTTCATTTTTGCACCTTCTTCCCCAGACTCTGTCAACGTGAATACTACTGTTCATGGTTGCACCCAGTGTTCGTGCAAATTTTGTATTCGGCTTTTTCTCAGCAAGTGTGATGCTGGACATAGTTTCCATGCTTTTGCATATTCTTCATAATTATCATTTTTGTGGCTGTGTAATATTGCATTAACTAGATTAGCCATGGT
>NW_011889133.1:571556-571861 GCF_000151845.1 Pteropus vampyrus | reverse complement strand
CTGGGTGACGATGTTTGTAAATTCTGCTAATTTAGTAAGCATGAAATGTTATCCCAAGGCTGCTTTCATTTCTAACAGGTGGAACTATTTTCTAAATATGTGTCAACTCTCTGCTTCTTCTCCTGAGCAAAAGAGTTGTCCACATCCCTCACCTGTTTATCTGTTGAAGTCCTGAGGTTCTTCTTAGCAGTTTGAGTGAGCTCTTTAGCATCAGTCCATAGATATTCATCACTTGCCAGCCAGATCTGGCTCTTGGAGGCTTCTGAGCAGGAGGGCATGTGATCGAAACCGCACCTTGGGAGGAT
>NW_011889133.1:571201-571506 GCF_000151845.1 Pteropus vampyrus | reverse complement strand
CTGGGTGACGATGTTTGTAAATTCTGCTAATTTAGTAAGCATGAAATGTTATCCCAAGGCTGCTTTCATTTCTAACAGGTGGAACTATTTTCTAAGCATGTGTCGACTCTCTGCTTCTTCTCCTGAGCAAAAGAGTTGTCCACATCCCTCACCTGCTTATCTGTTGAAGTCTTGAGGTTCTTCTTAGCAGTTTGAGTGAGCTCTTTAGCGTCAGTCCATAGATATTCATCACTTGCCAGCCAGATCTGGCTCTTGGAGGCTTCTGAGCAGGAGGGCATGTGATCGAAACCGCACCTTGGGAGGAT
>NW_011889133.1:570762-571151 GCF_000151845.1 Pteropus vampyrus | reverse complement strand
TTGGGAGGATTAATTTTGAGATTAATTGAAGACAATGGGCTGGGAGACAGAGAAATCTGTCATAGGCTACTGTGACTGGTTCCTTAGCAGGGGCCTGAATTGCGCAGTGGTGGTGGCATGTCCCTCCAAACTATAGCACGTGACTCTCCACCTTGCCTTTCGCCATGCCCCCCAACACATGTAAACACTCTCCTTTGCAAACTCAGAGTCCTCAGACCACAGAATTTGAGGAGAAAGGGATTGTTCTGTCCTATTCATTTGCTATGTAAATGACAAAAGTGCTGCCCATAGAAGGTCATGCAGTGAGGGGTCACCATAAGCACCCCTCCCTCATCTAGTGTCCCCAAGGAGGTGGGAGAGGGATTGGAAAATTAGTGGAACAAGGAAGA
>NW_011889133.1:569336-570712 GCF_000151845.1 Pteropus vampyrus | reverse complement strand
TTGGGAGGATTAATTTTGAGATTAATTGAAGACAATGGGCTGGGAGACAGAGAAATCTGTCATAGGCTACTGTGACTGGTTCCTTAGCAGGGGCCCGAATTGCGCAGTGGTGGTGGCATGTCCCCCCAAACTATAGCACGTGACTCTCCACCTTGCCTTTCGCCATGCCCCCCAACACATGTAATCACTCTCCTTTGCAAACTCAGAGGCCTCAGACCACAGAATTTGAGGAGAAAGGGATTGTTCTGTCCTATTCATTTGCTGTGTAAATGACAAAAGTGCTGCCCATAGAAAGTCATGCAGTGAGGGGTCACCATAAGCACCCCTCCCTCATCTAGTGTCCCCAAGGAGGTGGGAGAGGGATTGGAAAATTAGTGGAACAAGGAAGAGAAGAAACTTCCTCTGCCCTTCAAGGTTCTCGTGGCTGGTCTAATAACTAAATCTACAAGAGACAGATTAACAAGAGAAAAATAACCGGATCTAATTACACATGTACATATGGAAATCCCACATACTTGACAGAGTCAGGGACTCTACATACATGAGAGGTTCAGAGACAGAAAGTTCAAATGAGGTCTATATGGCATTCTAAGCCGAGGATGAGGCGAGGCACCTTGGGACTTCACAGGGGAGGAGGGTCACTGCAGGATGATAAGAAGAACAGATGCTCAGTAGTTAGCAGTGTGCCCTGACCTACAGAGAGGTCAAAATGGTTATCTCTGGTCATCTCTTATTATGGGCAAGATCCCTAATTTAGATTCTTCTGGGTAGCTAAGGGCAAGGCGGGTAGAAGTTTCTCTTGAGCCCATGGGGTCTCATTAGCTCAGAAGAATCTGCATACCACAGAGGCACATCTTGGGGTGACTCTGTTCTGAACCCTTCCAACCCCATAATGTGGGTTCCCAGATTAAGAAACCCTAAGGCAACTCATTTAACAGGCATCCCCAGGCAGTGCTTCCTGATGCTTCCCCGCGCCTGCCCTCCACCCCAGACCTTCCCCGTCTGCGTCTACCGGACACCAAGGCAACCAAAGCACCTTGATTTGTTTATTGTTTAAGGCGCTATGATTGTTTAGCGCCTTGCTCACTAGACCGTGCGTCCAATGGGGCAGCAACATTTGCCGAGTGCCTACTCTGGGCCAAGGCCCATCCAGGTGCATGAAATAAACAAAATCGAAGGAAACAGGGACCTTGAATTCAGCAGATCCCCAGTCTAGTGAGGAAACGAGGCTCTCTTCGCTGGGAAGGGAACTGCAGCAGATACAAGGGGACCCAACTTTCTGACCAGTAGACCCCCCAGAAAGCTAAAATTCTGACTTGTGGTCAAGACTGTCAAGGAGCTTCATGAAAGAAGGAAATATTCACACAGACCTGGAT
>NW_011889133.1:565028-568891 GCF_000151845.1 Pteropus vampyrus | reverse complement strand
AATCTACAAGAGACAGATTAACAAGAGAAAAATAACCGGATCTAATTACACATGTACATATGGAAATCCCACATACTTGACAGAGTCAGGGACTCCACATACATGAGAGGTTCAGAGACAGAAAGTTCAAATGAGGTCTATATGGCATTCTGAGCCGAGGATGAGGCGAGGCACCTTGGGACTTCCCAGGGGAGGAGGGTCACTGCAGGATGATAAGAAGAACAGATGCTCAGTAGTTAGCAGTGTGCCCTGACCTATAGAGAGGTCAAAATGGTTATCTCTGGTCATCTCTTATTATGGGCAAGATCCCTAATTTAGATTCTTCTGGGTAGCTAAGGGCAAGGGGGGTAGAAGTTTCTCTTGAGCCCATGGGGTCTCATTAGCTCAAAAGAATCTGCATACCACAGAGGCACATCTTGGGGTGACTCTGTTCTGAACCCTTCCAAGCCCATAATGTGGGTTCCCAGATTAAGAAAGCCTAAGGCAACTCATTTAACAGGCATCCCCAGGCAGTGCTTCCTGATGCTTCCCCGCGCCCACCCTCCACCCCAGACCTTCCCCGTCTGCGTCTACCGGACACCAAGGCAACCAAAGCACCTTGGCTATGATTGTTTAGCGCCTTGCTCACTAGACCATGCGTCCAACGGGGCAGCAACATTTACCGAGTGCCTACTCTGGGCCAAGGCCCATCCAGGTGCAAGAAATAAACAAAATCGAAGGAAACAGGGACCTTGAATTCAGCGGATCCCCAGTCTAGTGAGGAAACGAGGCTCTCTTCGCTGGGAAGGGAACTGCAGCAGATACAAGGGGACCCAACTTTCTGACCAGTAGACCCCCAGAAAGCTAAAATTCTGACTTGTGGTCAAGACCGTCAAGGAGCTTCATGAAAGAAGGAAATATTCACCCAGACCTGGATCCAGAGCCAGGATCTACTGCTTCCTGGCCGTGTCACCTTTGATGAAGCCACTTGCAGGGCTGTAGTGCAGTGGAAGTTTCTGGGAGGTGTCTCCTCTACCCACCAGGCCACAAGGTACCCCTCGCCTGCTACCACACCAGTCCTGCTCTCTTCTTTATTCTGTAACGGAATGTGACGTCGGAAAGCCAGGTTCCATTTTAGAATTATTGAACTCCTTGGAGTTCTATGTAGAAATACAGCCATCGCCTGTTTTCTGCCCAAACATAGCTCCACTCCAAACAACAAGGCTTCTCACGTGCATGCATGCGAATGTCCAAGCTTCAACCGCATCCTCTCCAAGCAGCTGCCCTTCAGCCGCCCTTGGGCCAGGGGTACTCACCCTGGCAGAAAGGTAGATAAGAAAAGGTACCTGCACAAAAACTGGAAGTGGCCTTGGGTCATTGAGCAAGAGATTCCCATGTCCTGGACACCCGAGGTGTGATCTAGAAGGGGAATGCGGTCTCCCAGGGAGACTTGATCTCAGGGACATCTCACCCCATGGAGGGATGCTGGAAGAGGATGAGAGCAAACCCTCCGAAGCATGGGACCAGGCCGAGACCCCTCTTATGCGGATCTAAGGGAAGTATTACCTCTCTGAGTTTGTTTCTCCATCTGTAAAAGGGGGTTATTCATGGGCCTTCCCTCGAAGAGCCGCACTGAATGTTAAATGAGTCAATACACACAAGTTCATGACATGAAGTCAGTGGTTAATAAATGCCAGTTATTAGTATAAGGAATATAAATGGACAGAGACTCTAGAAAGCAAGCAGGGAAGGAGAAAACACCTTCTGACACCCTTGCCCTTTAAACTAATCTAGTGTAGGTTTTCTTCCCTGTTTTAGAAAAGACCTGGACAGGAGCCATATCTCCATTGGGCTGGGTGAAGTAAGATATGGACTTCATTATAGGAAGGGTTCTGGGTGATAAAGGCAGGTCCAGCCCCTTCCCCCTCCCTCCAGACGATGCAGTCACTGACAGGCTCAGGGACAGGCCTGGTGGTCACTGGGAGGGCTGAGGAGCCCGGGATGGGGTCTGGGGGACACCTAGAAATTCTGATCTTCCCTGGGGACCCTCATCCCACCCTCAGAGCTGGGAAGGTGGGTGCAGCATGGAATTTAGTCTAAATGCTCCATTTTTAGTAGCTTCCGTTTCTGGAGCCAGAGAGAAACAAGGATGTCACAAAGTCATGCCTTTGTGAGACTGTCGAGAGTATTGAGTCCAAAATGTTTCTCTCAGTGATGGGGAGCCTGAAGCCCAGAGAGGAGAGAGGTCTGTTCAGGTTACATAGCCGTTCGGAGGCAGCGTCCAGGCTACAAGTCAAGACTTCTAATTCAGGTGGAAATTATTTTCATTGCACTGGGCAGCCCTGGTCTGTGCCAGGGGGAAAGTGGAGAAGTGAAGGCCAGCAAAGGGGTCAAACAATGCAGGGCAGGAAGTTATAACTCCCAGACCTGGCTCTGCCACTCACGACCTATGAGACCTCAGGTCCTAACTGTGCTCTCCGGCCCTGGACTGTGACATCTATTTCTGCAGGTGTTTTCAAGCTAAAGGAGAAAATTAATAACATCATTAGTGTTTACTAAATATAGCGTCAGGTACTCTGTGAGGCCCTTCCATGCTTTATCTCATTTAATCCTCAAATAACCCTGTGGGCTGGGACCTGGTGCTGTCTGCCTCCCATTTTCTGGATGAGAAAACTGGGGCTTAGAAAAGTTGAATACATTGACCAAGGTCATCTCGCTGGTAAGTGGCAGAGCCAGGGCATGAACCCAGCAAAGCCTGTGCTCTTGACCACTGAGCCACCCCACGTCATACACTAACTGCCAAGTGTCCTATACAGTGAGATTGCCAAATCGGCAGAGAAAAGGACCAGGGCAGTTCTGTGGACTCAGTAAATGGAGTACCCCAGAGGGAAAGTGGGCCCCAGATGTCACATGGAGAGTAAGGGTGATGTTAACAAGTGGGAACTTATAGAGGAAGTCGAGACACCTCTAGTTTGTACCAATATCCTGCTTCTTCTACATGACTTCCTTTCCAAAGCCCACTCCATACAGCAGGTCCCGTCCTTCTCAGGGAAAATCTATCCATCAGTCCATTTCTGGAGATCTTTGGCGACCGGTGGGACTGCAGATCCATCAATAGCCACCAGAGGGCGGGCCAAGGACCTGTGACGAAGTCCTATGGACTCCGTACCCCTCAGAGCCTAGCCAAGTGTCCAGCCAGGGATGGACCTAGATGCCCTATCGCACAGCCCTCGGCCACATTTTACCATAAGCTCACTCCCTCAGACCTCAAACTATCTAACTGCAGAAGCTCAACTCATGGTCAAACATGGTGTCTGGATCTTCTGGGTCAAAGATCTTAAGAATCACCACGGGAACAGTAATGCCAATAGCTTCCACCGCAGACGTTGGTCAGAACTTCATTTTACTAAGCATTTTCTCAGACCTTGAGTGGCTGGAGATTTGCCAAATGTGCGAGTGGCATAGTCTCGCTGTACAGATGAAGAAACTGAGGCACTAGGCAGGGGAGTAACTAGCTTCAGGTCACCTAGAGAACGCTGGTCTTCAAACTCCAGGAAGGGCTGTGCCCAACTCCCAGCCTGTCTAGAGGTGCGAGTAGGATGGGGGTGCTGCACCTGTGGGTAGGGAGAGGAACAAGGGGTCAGAATGTTCCACAGGGAAGACTAAATGCCTTGTGGTGTTTCCTGTAAACTGAGACCAGCTATCGACCCACCCACGATCCATCTGTTCCGGAGTGTTCATTGAGCACCTGCTGGAGACACAAAGATGGGATCTCCTGCCCTCAAAAAGCTGCCAATCTAGTGCGGGAAAGTGGTGAGTCAGCAGATAATTACAGAAACCGACGCCTGTATAACGGGGTATGAGCAGAGGGGTTCGTGACTGTC
>NW_011889133.1:563130-564978 GCF_000151845.1 Pteropus vampyrus | reverse complement strand
GAAGAAACTGAGGCACTAGGCAGGGGAGTAACTAGCTTCAGGTCACCTAGAGAACGCTGGTCTTCAAACTCCAGGAAGGGCTGTGCCCAACTCCCAGCCTGTCTAGAGGTGCGAGTAGGATGGGGGTGCTGCACCTGTGGGTAGGGAGAGGAACAAGGGGTCAGAATGTTCCACAGGGAAGACTAAATGCCTTGTGGTGTTTCCTGTAAACTGAGACCAGCTATCGACCCACCCACGATCCATCTGTTCCGGAGTGTTCATTGAGCACCTGCTGGAGACACAAAGATGGGATCTCCTGCCCTCAAAAAGCTGCCAATCTAGTGCGGGAAAGTGGTGAGTCAGCAGATAATTACAGAAACCGACGCCTGTATAACGGGGTATGAGCAGAGGGGTTCGTGACTGTCTGGAACACACCCAAGTTGGGGGTGTCTTCTGGGGGTCCCAGGCCTGAAGGAGAGGCTCGGAGCCAAGGACTATTAACAGAGGCACCCGCTTCCCTGAAGCTCACCCCGAGATGGGGGCTCCCCTCTCAGCTTCGAATGCCCGCCTGTGTTAGGGACCCAGGGGTCCCCCCCTACCCCTCTCAGAAGAGCGCGGGCCCGGGAGCCGATGACAGCACACCTGAGTCAGCCCGCCGCCCACTCGCCCCTCAGCGTCTGTCTCCGCATCTTGTGATATTTCGCTCCTCGGGAGCCAGCCCCACTGCGCTCCGGAGGCTGCTCGGCAAACAAACCCAGCGACAGATTGTGCCGCGGCTCATTCCGGGGAAGGACGCCAAATCCCACCCAGCTACCCCCAACACTCCCTCCCCTCCGCCTCCTCCAGGCGCTCCTCCCAGGCGCGGGCCCTGGCAGAGAGGGTCCCAGGAAACACAGAGGCCTATTCCTGCCTTCTAGAGATGGGAGGGGACCCGGAGCCCCAGAGACGCCCCTTTCCTCTCCTACCTGACCTCAACTAAGCAGGAACGGGAGAGGACATTTAGGTACCGAGAGGGCCTGGGAGCCTCGGAAGGACAGAGGATGGAGCCAGCAGGGGGCGCCCGAGCGTCAAGGTGCAAGTGGGCCAGGAGCCTGCTAGTGAAATGGGGCAGAAAAGAAGGTAAAGGCAGAGAAGGAAAGACGGGAGACACAGAGGTGAAGAGACAGAGGCAGGGAGCCACGGGACAGAAGGGAAGCAACAGAGATGCGGAGAGATAATAAGAGAGACAGAGAAGATAGTGGCAGAAATCTGAGACAGATGCATGAAGGGAGGAAATAGGAAGGAGGGAGGGAGGAAGAGAGGGAGGGAACAGAGACCGAGACCATAAAATATGAATAAGAGTGTGTGGGGGGAGGAGAAAATGAGAGGAATCGAATGAGAACGAGGGAATAATGAGGCTGCGGATGGAGCAGAGAATGAATGGGAAAATGACACCAGCATTTATACAGCGCCGACTGTATACCGGGCTCTGCGTTGGACTCCGGCACAGACTGGAGGGGAGGAGCCGGAGAGAGGGGCTTCCTTTTCTTTGCTCCCAGGAGCGACCGCCCGGGCTCCTGCGCTGTCGCGGGCGGGGCAGGGCAGGGCTGCGCGCAGACGGCCTTGGCCCCAGCCGTTCGCGCCTCTCCCGCGGCCCCGGCCCGCTTGGCCACGGTCCCCAAAGCGGTGTCCCCAAGGGCCCCGCACCTATCCCGCGCTGTGGCGGCCTCCGGGCGCACGGGGCCGTGTCAAGGCCAGGGCGATCGGCATTGGCGCCTTTATCAGACCATTAGGTCACGGGGTCGGCTGGTATCCCGTCCCCGAACACAGCGGTGAGGGGCCGGTTGAGACCAGAACGCACCCCTCTTTAAAAAGAAGAGGAAGCAGCTC
>NW_011889133.1:560737-562663 GCF_000151845.1 Pteropus vampyrus | reverse complement strand
GCCTTCCCCTCCCCGTCGCGCCCCGCCCCGTCCCGTCGAGGCCGATGGCTCCTCCAGAGGCCCGCAACCCGGGGGGCGCAGGGTAGAGCCCCGCGGCCCTGTCTTACTGCCCGGGAACTCCCGGGCCCTCCCGGAGCCCCGCGGAGTTCCCGCCGTCCGTCTGGCGGGCTCAGGGAGCGCGTGGGAGCGCCCTCCCCCCGCTGCCCCCTCCGCCGAGCGTCGAGACAAGATGCTGCCCGGGCTCGGGCGCCTGCTGCAAGGTAGGGACCCCAGTCCGCCGGAGGGCAGAGGGCATCCTGGAGAGGGAAACCGAGCTCTCCCCACTCCACCACCCCAGGGCGCGAGGGTGAGGCAGTCGCGGGGGGTGGGGGTAGCCTGGCGAGGGGGAAAGGCTTAGCCCGGGGCCCCGCCCCCGCCCCCTAGGCTGCAGGCTGAAAGAACGCACCCGGCTCTGAGCTCGCCAGGATGTGCGGGGAGCTCGTGACCCAGGCGGACGCAGGGGGCAAGAGGACCGGGCCTGGAGCGGGGAGGGAGGCTCAGGTTCCGCTGTCCCGGCTCCACCTGCTCCTGGGGACGCTGAGGACTCGGGCCGGCTGGGGAAGCGCCGACTCAGCAACTCCGCGTGCCCAGTGCCTCAGCACTTTCCAGTCACCTGGGAGGACAGGGAATGTGGGTAGGGGGCTGCCTGGGAGGACGGGGGCTCGGAGGGAAATCCTAATCGCCGCCCCCCGCCTCCCCGCGCCGTAGGACAGATGGAGGGCGCTGGAAAGGGGATAGTTTCGCGGATTGAGTAACAGCCAAGGGTGTGGGCCAGAGACTGGGGGCGGGGCGCATAAAGGGTGGAAGGGAAGAGGAGAGGAGCGGGGCAGTCAACGACGGAGAAAGTGGTTAGTGGAGGGGGTAGTCAGGGGAGGAGGAGGAGGAGGAGGCGGAGGAAGAAAGGTTAGACGGGAAAACCGTGGAGAGAAGTGGGACCCAGGTGAGCACTGAGAAAGAGGGACGCAGAGGGAAGACCAGCTTAGGGGAGGGATGGAGAGAAGACTAGGGACAAGCACCGGAACCTGGCGGTGGGGGAATGGGGAAGAACATGAGGCTGGGACCTGGGTACCTGGAAGGAAAGGGGAGTGGGGAGATCCGGAACCAGAGGAGGATGGGGTTGCTGGATAGAGATGGAGTGTCAGAAACTGGGAAGACGACTGGTCGGAATGAGTGCCAGGGTGGGGAACGGGGAACCATAGGTGGGAGCGGGGCTGGGGGTTGATCAGGGTGGGGGTGGGGGCTGGAAAGGAGAAAGAGAAAGGGATGGGGGTGCACTGCCTGGGGATGAGACAAAGAGGCTGCTGGTAACCAGTTCCACGTGGGGAGCCCTCCACTCCCAAAGCACCTGCCCGGCACATCCCTCCTCTCAGGGAGTGGTCGGTGGGCCAGACCCGGGGTTCAGAGCTCAGGGCCTCGTGCGGTGGCTGTGTGGGGGAGGGGAGGACATTCGAGTGGGGTGGCAGCCTCCGAGGGTGGGCACCCTGGCTGGCTCCATGCTGCCATTTATATCTCCGGGCCTCACATCGGATCCTGCCGCCGCCGCCGCCGCCGCCGCCGTGGTGACTGCTTATTTTGGGGTGTTACATTCTGGCAGAATGAGAAGCTGTTTGCAGCAGTCTGAACCTCCATCACCACGTCAGTGCCTCCCCAGGCCCCTGCGTCACTGTTGTCGCCACCACCTCCATTCTGTTCCTGGCTCCCACCTCCTCAGCCCCTACTCCCTCGGCATCTGCCCGCAGGCCCCAGCCCCTCCCCAGCCTTTTGGGTGTGGAGCTGCTGCTTCTTGTCTGGGACCCTGCGCCCTTCCGTCAGAGCCAGAGGCCTTGACTCCCCTTCCAGGGAGCACTCTTTTCCGGGGGCCACTCTGTACCAGCCACTCTGCCCTGC
>NW_011889133.1:552490-559536 GCF_000151845.1 Pteropus vampyrus | reverse complement strand
CCCTGGAGAGAGAGGGAGGACACAGGCCTGGAAGGGGGGAGCGACGATGGAGAACCCCGAGAAGCAGGGGTTGGGGAGGGGACCACGGAGAGAAGGAAGAGGGCACGGGCTGGGCAGGGAAGGAGGGCGGAGGAAGAACAGAAAACATAGCTCGCCAGCCCTGTGGCCTGGCCCAGGAGCACTCTAGCTGGGCCTGGGGGCAGAGAAACCCAGCGCCCCCTCCTGCCCCTCCTCCTTGCCTCCAGTGAGAGCCGCAGCCTGAATTATGGATGAGGCTCCTTGGGTTACAGCTGCTTTGCACGGCAGTGAGGGCCAGAAATGGCAACGGAGTGACTGTTACACAGCAGCTGTCATGGAGGGGCCTCCTCAAAGAGCCTGCAGGAGAACGCTGTCTCCGAATTGGGGAGGTGGGCCATGACGGGGAGATTTGGGGGCAAGGGGGAGAAGGTGTGGGGAAAGAAGAAAGGAGCCCCCCAATGTGTGTAAATAGGGGAGCCAGGGAGTTGTGGATAAGAGGGTTGCTGGCTGGCTCCGTCCAAGCTCAGCCTCCAGGCTGGGAGACCCTGGTGCCAGGAGCATGACCCCGACTCTGGAGCACTCTGATACCCTCTGTCTCTCCTGGGGTTCCAGCCAGCCCTAGAGGCTGGGGGAAGAGCTCCAATCCTCCCCAGGGAAGGCGGCCTTCAGAACTGACACTCTAGTGAGCTTGTGGATAAGGGGTGAGATTAAGGGATCAGAGAAGGATTTGGCTTTCTCTGGTGTCAAGTCCTTGGGGAAGCGAGCTCAGAGGGTGACTGTGCCAGGAAGGGAAGCGCCCTGGCCAGGCAGCAGGAGACTCCTTTCTGGTCCTTGTCCTGCCAACCACTTTGCTGTGTGACCCTGGGCAAGTCGCTTGCCCTCTCTGAGCCCCATTCGCGCCCTCAGGAGAACAAGAGCTTCTACCAGATGAACCCGGAGGACCTTTCCAGCTCTGAAATCTCCCATTCTAAACCCCAAACCTCAGCCCTGCTGAAACCCACACAGGGTCCCCTACCCACTCCACACCCCACCCCTGCCAGGTTCAGATGAGGGGTGAGAGACATGCTCCTCCACCCCACGTGGCTCTGAGAAACTCAGGAGAAAGTAATCGTGAAACGCCACACGGGGGAGGGGTGAGAAGGGCCGAGAAACGCGGAGGTGGTGTGAACGAATGGAACAGCAGCCGCTGTGTCACTGAGTATTACATCACACTCAGCCTACACATGCACGGGGCCGGCACTCACACACACGCGGGGGGGGGGACAGCCAGCACACACTCGTGCACACGCCCGGCTCCGCGGCTGCGGGGAGGGGCCGGGTGCTCGCGGCGGCGGAGCCCAAAATCCAAGAGCGGGAGCACCACACACCCCGAGCATGGGGTCCCTCACTCCCACCTGTGTGTCCCTCCACGGGAGGAGGCACGCTGGAACATCCATGATGTCCAGGCCATACTCAGGGCCTGTGGTGCCGCATACACACCCAGGGCTCAGCAGCTCTCCATGTAGCCAGCACCCAGCTCAGACGCGGGCATGCACACACACCACTTACTGGGCGCCAGGCATCACGTGCTATCTTGGATCCCTCAGTCCTTTCTTCCATCTCTGAACCCCAGCCCCGCTACCCGCTTCCCCACCCCCACACCCCAAGCTGAGGTCCTTGGGTCCAAGGCCCCATCTTCCTCCCTTCTGCCTTCATAGGCCTAGCACACTGCTTGAGGCAGAAGGTACTCAGTGGATGTGTGCTCAGGGAATGACTTTCCAGCTTTTGGGGTGCAGGCTCCCCTTCTCCCCAGGTAACCCTGCCAGAAGGAAATTCCAGGAGTCGTCTGGAAGTCATGACAAAGGGTACAGGTCAAGCCAGTTCTGGCCCAGACATTTTGGGGCCTAGACACACCCCTTTAGACCCCAGACCCTTGGGCCTCCCTGGGCCTGCTTCTACATCTGCATCATAAGAAGGGTGGACCATATCTAACCTCCAAAAGTTACTTTGAAAACAAAGACTTTTTTAAGTGACTCTGAATAAGAAGACCCTGGGGTGTGAAATGCAGATTGCCCGGCTTGGCTCTCGTCCAGGAATGCTGATTCTGCACAGACAGGGCCGAGGAAGCGCCATTCTTTCTGGGACGCCCCCCTCCCCTCAGCTGATTCTGTTGCAGGTGCCTGGTGGCCTAAGTTAGAGACCCACTGCACCCTAGTCCCTAACACCCTTCCAGGGAGGAGACACTCAGGTTCTTCCAGGGTGAAAGCTGCAGGCGGGCTGTGCCCACGGGTGGGCTCGGCAAGACACAACCCCAGGGCAGCCCAGAGGGCCATTTTGCACCGGGCTTGGATTCACCAACGGTCTCGATTTCGTTCCAGCCATTCTCAAATGGGGGCGATTGTGCGCCCCAGGGGACATTTGGCAATGTCTGGAGACATTTCGGTTGTCATAACTAGGGGGAAGGTGTTACTGGCATCTCGTGGAATGCTAGATGCTGCTAAACACCCTGCTAGGACACCATATAGGACGGCCCCCCTCCCCACAACACAGAACGACCCCACCCCCTGACGCTCAATACCGAGGTTAAGAAGCCCGACAGTTAGCATGGTCCAACCGACCACAGTGAAAATAGGAATGAAAAGGCGACCACTCATGAAACAACTTTCAACATATCACAGTGCTTTCTACCTTGTCCGGCCGGCGTTTCTTTATTTTTCAGTATGCCGAGAGCCTCACAAAAGTGGAAGTGGCCAGGGCCTCTTGTGGCCCTGAGGTTGCTCGCGCCCAGAATGCCCCTACTCAGGAGAGCCCCGTTAGGGGTGGGTGGGCAGGGCCCTGGTTGGCACTCCTGCGCTTGCAGCCGGCGCCGAAAGGCCTCGCCGCTCTCCCCACAGGTCCCGCCTCCGCCTGCCTCCTGCTGATGCTCCTGGCCCCGCCCCCAGCAGCCCCCAGCTGCCCCATGCTCTGTACCTGCTACTCGGCCCCGCCCACCGTGAGCTGCCAGGCCAACAACTTCTCCTCCGTGCCGCTGTTTCTGCCGCCCGGCACCCAGCGACTCTTCCTCCAGAACAACCTCATCCGCACGCTGCGGCCCGGCACCTTCGGGCCCAACCTGCTCACCCTGTGGCTCTTCTCCAACAACCTCTCCACCATCTACCCGGGCACCTTCCGCCACCTGCAGGCCCTGGAGGAGCTGGACCTCGGGGACAACCGGCACCTGCGCTCTCTGGATCCCGACACCTTCCAGGGCCTGGAGCGGCTGCAGTCGCTGCATCTGTACCGCTGTCAGCTCAGCAGCCTGCCTGGCAACATCTTCCGCGGCCTGGTCAGCCTGCAGTACCTCTACCTCCAGGAGAACAGCCTGCTCCATCTACAGGTGAGCCGCCCCGCCCAGCGTGCGCATGCTCAAAGACGCACACACGCACACCCGCCCAGCCACCTACACACCCCTCTTCTGCTTTCCTATCTGGCTCTTCGGTCCCTGTGTGTGTCCCTCCTCTGTCCCCAGGCTACCCTTCCTGCTTCTCTCCATTTCTCTGTCCCTGAGTGTCCCTCTCACTTTCTGAGTGTCCCTCTCACTTTCTCTAGGGATTTTTTTTGCGGGGGAGAGGGCGGTTCTTCTGCCTATCTTCCCCCGTCAGTCCGTTTATCTACGCCCGTTTGGTTCCCTTGCTGCCTCTCACTCCCCAACCCCTGACGTGTCCCCCTCTGCCTGTCTGTCTGTCTATCTCGTTCTGTCCCTCTCCGCCTCTCTCACTAACTTGCCTCCCCCATCTGTCTTCTTCTGCCTCTTCTGTCTGTCTCCCTTCACACGCCCACCCCGCACACACCCCCATGTCTGTCTGGGTGTATGTATGTGCCTCTTTCTATGATCTCTCCTTTCCCCTTTGTTTGCCTTCTGGGGGCCTCTGCCTTTCCCCCTGGCACCCTGGCCTGGAGGCCCCCTGGCTGTTTTTCTCACCCACCCCCACTCCCTCCCACATCATGGGAGGTGGGGCAAGAGAGCGGAGCCACTGCAGCCTGTGTCTCGCAGAAGGGTCCGCCTCTCTCCACCTCACTGGGTAGTGAGACAAGGGGAAGCCCTACCCTTTCTAGATTCTCATCCCCTAAACCTATTGTCTCAATGGAAAGGAAGAAGGGGAAAAAAGGGTGAATGGCTATTAAGTAGCGGAAGATGGATGCTCTGAAAACGGAAGGAATAACAGTAATTGCTATTTATTGTTATTATTATTGATCTAAATACTGTTTATTGTTGTTAAGCTGACTGTTTGACAGTCAAATCCTCCCATTCTGTTTCCCCAGGAAGCAATAACACACCTTCCAAACCACTCTGGGAGAAAACCCTCCCTGGGCTCCACAGCCTCTGGCTAGAAGGGGGCAAGGCCATCCAGATTCTCCCCTCTCCCCACACAGGCCTGGAAGGCACTGCCTCTGCCCACTGGGTTGGTGCCTAACTGATCACCCATGTGCTGAACTGCAGATCAGGTCAGGGTCGATGGTGATAAAGACAATGACGATGGCAATAATTTAGCAAACGCGTGGCAACCCACTATGAGCGAGGTGCTGGCATAACTCCCTGCCATAGAGAGCGTTCTAGTGGGGGAGAGAGACGAGAAGCAGAATACAGTAGTCCCCCCTAATCTGCAGGAGATACATTCCCAGACCCCCAGTGGATGCCTGAAATAGTGGATAGTACTGAACCCCACGTGTACTACGTTTCTCCTATATAAGAAAGTAAGAGAGTAACAACAATAACTAATAATAAAGTAGAACTGTTGTAACAATATGCTGTCATAAAAAATATGTGAATGGATTTGGAAACATTATTAAGCAAAATAAGGGTTACTTGAACACAAGCACTGTGACACTATGACAGAGGAACCAAGGCTAATGAGTGGGGGACGAATACAGTGTAGACAGGCCGGACAAAGGGATGGTTCACCTCTGGGCTGGATGGCGTGAGATTTCATCACGCTACTGAGAACAGCGCGCAATTTAAAACTTATGAATCGTTCATTTCTGGAATTTCCCATTTCATATTTTCAGGCCATGGTTGACCGCGGGTAACTGGAACTGCAGGAAGCAAAACCGTGGATGAGGGGGCACTACTACAGTATATTGGGAAAATATGGCGTGGGTATTATTATTTCATCGATAATGATAATAATAGCAGCACCCACTACCACTTAGCGGGGCACGCTGTGTTGGGCGCTGTGAAGAGAGCTCCGTAGGTGTCGACTCCGCCATTCACAAGTGTGTGGCATTTTTTAATCCCCCCGAGCCTCCGTTTTTTTCATCTGTAAAAAGGGGGTAGCGCCAGCACCCACCTCCTAGGGATTTCATAAGTGTAAGTGCGTGAATAATTTGTAAAGCTCTTAGAATAGTGTCTGGCATATGATAAGCACTATGTACCTGGTTGTTAGAACACTATTTCAAAAGAGAAACCAGCCTCATTTAACCCTGGTCTCGGTGAAATGGCCCATCTTGAACCTCATCCTGGAGATCTGAGTCAATGTCAAGGATGATACTGAGGCCATGGGTGAGCCCCAGAATGCTCCTTCCCTTTTCTTTCCTTCCTCAATTTGCCGAGCACCTCACGGTTCCAAAGCTCACTCGGCTGCATCATCTCATTTCTACAGCCCTGTCAGGATATATTTGCCCCTCTTCACAGATGAAGAAGCTGAGGCCGAGGGTCCCAAGACTGTAGATATAAGGCCTCCATGTGTGAAGTCTCTTAAACCATTGTCCATGTGACTGTGGGCTCACCAGCGCGTTGGACCTCACGACAGCCTGGCAGTAGGGACAGTTGGGGGCAGTGGGCACAAGGAATGAAGTTCCTGAGGCCACACAACCAGGAGGAGCTGGTGGTGCTTGAGCCTGCACGGGCTGACAACATGTCAGGCCGTTTGCATCGCTCGGAAGTCTCCACTTGGGTCTGTCTGGGAGGAGGGGGATGGTCCCCACAAGTACCGCAGTGCGGGCTCATTTTTAAAGTCACTGGCTTTGGAGTCTCCCAGACGTAGGTTCAAATCCTGGCTCCTGTATGACTTTGGGTGAATTACTAAACCTCTTTCAATCTCCACTCTCATCTGTAAAATGGCAGTCATGATAGTACTTAATGATACGAAGAAGTTTTGCAAGGATCAAGATTTAGCAGAGGGCCACACTCGCTAATGGGCACTGTCATCATTGTTCTCATGACTACTAGTAGTATGGCAAGTACTACCACTGAGACCCGACCTTCTTATAAATATTTATTAGTTGTTCAGAACGAGAAATCTGAGGTCAGAGGGCTTGAGGTTGAATCTCTGCTCTGCTATTTTCTGACTTAATTTCGGGCACGTCGCCTCTCCTCTCTGAACCTCAGTTTCCTCATCTTTAAAATGGGAATAGTAAAAATAATACCTTCCACAAAGGATGGCTGTAAAGAGTAAATGAGTTTATCTGTATAAAGCACATAGTTCAGTACTGAATAAATCATGTCATTATCCAGGGCCTGGGGACAGGAAAGGCCTAAGCAAAGGGGATCTTGAGTGAGCACTGGAGTCTCCTGAAATGAGACGTGTTTGTTCTGCACGCCCCTGGTATGGATGATGTGGGGCTCCGTGGGAAGGATGCATCTTCACACCCAGCCCTTTGTGGGAGAGAAAGACAGACAGCCTCCGCCTGTGAACTGCCGGGAGGAACTAGGCTGGGAGGTGCCACAGGCAGGTGGAGAAACGAGAGGGCTGGTGTGAGATCCAGAGAATGCAGGTGTGATCCGGGATGGAGCCAGGCCTGCCCTGAGAGGGGGCGAGAGGACCACAGCCTTTCGGGATGAGGAAGGTGGAAGTGGAAATGGGGTGGGGCGGAGGTTCTCACAGACTGCCTTCTGTATGCCAGGCACTGTGCCAGGTGGGTTCATTCATCAATTATCGAGCACTTGCTACATGCCAGGCAGCGTTCTGGGTGCTAGGGACGCAGGAGTGAACAAAAACAGTGTCTCTGCTCTCCTGCAGCGTATTTCCAGTTTGAGTGGAAGCAGGTGATAGAGTCACCGTTCTCTCTTC
>NW_011889133.1:546714-550730 GCF_000151845.1 Pteropus vampyrus | reverse complement strand
GGGGGGGGTGGCACAGGGGGCCAAGAACGCTGGCGTCAGAGGCAGCTGAGAAGGTTGAGGGGGACGGATCTCAATGTGGCCAAGAGGAGGATTCTTGGCAGGCTCAGTTCCTGGAGCAGAGGGCGGGGGCCGGATGGGAGGGTGTGAGGACATGCAGGCGCACGGGGGTGGGTGCTGTGGGTGTGGGCTGGGAGTCAACGCCCTCGCCTGACCTGAGCACCTGTGACCAGGCTCCTGGGTGGGGTTGGGGGATCATCTCCCCAGGCAGGGACAGGTGGGAGAGCCACAGCCAGGAAATAGGACCCCAGGGTGAGCCGGCTTGAGCATAGAGGATGCTCACGTCCCTGAGAACTGGCCCTCCCGGGCCTACTGACCACTGCGATGTGGAGAACCTCAGTCAGTGGGATCTGACCTCTCTCTGGCCAGCCCTCCATCTCTCTGGGTCTCTGTGTTCCCCTCTGTAAAAAGTGGGCTGGGCTGGTGGACGCAGAGAACCAATTCCCAAGTCTAGCTGATTGATCATCATCAATACCTAGGTGAGCTAGTTAAAATGCGGAGTCCAGCCCACACATGGAGCATACCTACTCCCCTAAACCCACACCCCCTCCCACACATGGAGCATACCTACTCCCCTAAACCCACACCCCTGTTCATGCTGAGGTCCTTCCAGCATCAGTATGCTCTGAACTGGGGGGAGTGGGGGCTCCCCAGCCCTAGACAAGTGGGACAGCCCTTTTAAGGCAAGCAGTGATGCAGGACATCAGGCAGCTGGCTCCTTCCCCTCCCCTGCTGCCTCTGGAGCTGACACCTGGTCCCCTTAATATCCCAGCCTATTAGCAGAACTTTTGGGCCCCAGGGAGCTCCTCTGTTAGCACAAAAGGGATGCCACTTATCTGAGCTCCTATTGTCATAATAACCACCATCTCTTGATGGTGGTCTATGTGCCTACTAGGTCCTATACCCCTACAGCATGATTTCATCTAACCTTCCATCGGCATGCTTGGCGGGGGAAGGCAGTCTGCAAGTTATATAGACCAGGGAAACTGAGGTGCTACGAAGCTAAATAACTTGCCCAAAGTAACACGGCTGGGACGAGGGCAAGGTGGATTGGCACCTGGGGCTGTGACTCCTGAGCCTGTGGGCTTCGTCAATGGACCGGATCCTGGTGTGTGGGGCACTGTGCCCAGCACTTCACTGTCTGATCTTTATGTGGATCATCTTCTTTAATCCTCAGGGCAAACCCATGAGGAGGTACACTCATCCCCATTTTATAGATGAGGCTACAGGCTTAGGGAGATTAGTGGCTTGGCCAAGTTAACAATAATGGCCAACTTGTAGGATGCCTTCCACACGGAAACCTTGTTCTAAGCACCTTAATACATGGTGCTTCATTTAATCTCTGCATCGTACAGATGAACAAACCGAGTCAGACGGATACTCTAGGTGCACAGTCAGCTAATGATAGATCAGGATCTGAAGTCAGGAAGTCGGGCTCCCCAGCTGGCAGGCTTACTCAGCCCAGAGCTTCTCATTCTCCATGTGGTCCTCTGACCAGCAGTCAGCATCACTTGGGAACTTGGAAAGACAGGCAGACTCTCAGGCCCCACTTGTTGAATCATAAACTCTGGTGGCAGCACTTGGGGATCTGCAGGGGATTCTGATCCACCCTAAACTTTAAGAAAGACTGACCTTGACTACATTGTTTTTCTCATATTAACCTCTAACTAGGTTATATCGAAGACGCAGGATTCAAACTCAGGTCTCCCAATCGAAAGGTCAAATTCTTTCTATTCCCACGGTCCTCCCTTTCCTTCCCCTCCTCCAGGCCCTGAGGGGAAAGTTCCCACTTGTCTCAGGATCACTATCTTCTTCTCCACCCCCCCCACGCCCCCCAGGATGACCTGTTTGCGGACCTGGCCAACCTGAGCCACCTCTTCCTGCACGGGAACCGCCTGCGGCTGCTGACTGAGCACGTGTTCCGCGGCCTGGGCGGCCTGGACCGGCTGCTGCTCCACGGAAACCGGCTGCAAGGCGTGCACCGCGCGGCCTTTCGCGGCCTCAGCCGCCTCACCATCCTCTACCTGTTCAACAACAGCCTGGCTTCGCTGCCCGGCGAGGCGCTGGCCGACCTGCCGGCGCTCGAGTTCCTGCGGCTCAACGCCAACCCCTGGGCGTGCGACTGCCGCGCGCGGCCGCTCTGGGCCTGGTTCCAGCGCGCGCGCGTGTCCAGCTCCGACGTGACCTGCGCCACCCCCCCGGAGCGCCAGGGCCGGGACCTGCGCGCGCTCCGGGAGGCCGACTTCCAGGCCTGCCCGCCCGCGGCGCCCACGCGGCCCGGGAGCCGCGCCCGCGGCAACAGCTCTTCCAACCACCTGTACGGGGTGGCCGAGGCCGGCGCGCCCCCCGCCGACCCCTCCACCCTCTACCGAGACCTGCCCGCCGAAGACCCGCGGGGCCGCCAGGGCGGGGACGCGCCCACTGAGGACGACTACTGGGGGGGCTACGGGGGTGAGGACCAGCGGGGGGAGCAGACGTGCCCCGGCGCCGCCTGCCAAGCGCCCCCGGACTCCCGCGGCCCCGTGCTCTCGGCCGGGCTCCCCACCCCTCTGCTTTGCCTCCTGCTCCTGGCGCCCCACCACCTCTGACTGCGGGGCTGAGACTGCAGAGGCCTGGGCGCCCGCCCCAAGTCCAGTCCCAATCCCCGCCCCTGGCCTTGCTGCCTTTCTTCCCCTCCCGTCTCCTCTCTCCCCTGGGACCAGGCCACCTCGTCCTGCCTCCTGGGCTGCTGGCTTAAGGCAGCCCCGAGAGGGCGTGTCCGGTGGCTCAGCTCGATTCTCCCCAACTCTGGCCCTTAACTCGTTCCCATCCCAAGGCTGGAGGGGTGGGGCGCCCCGGGCAGCCGCTGACCCCTTCTCCCAGCGTCCACAGCGGACTCGAGAGGAGCTGTTGTCTGCGAAGCATCTTCCACCAGCAGAGCCTTCGGGAGCTCCGGCAAGGAGCCCCGCGCAGGAGCCCCGTGGAGGGATGCGCAGTTGGGCCGGGCGGACCCCGGGCCCTTGCTTCTCCTAGACCCCCTCAACCTCCCGACGACACTGGAGGAATACTTTTCTCCGACGTCTACCCTGGACACTTGTTAGGGCGCCTGGAGAGAACTTTCCTCTCTGCCGTGGCCCCTGTGTGGTGACGATCCACAGAAGTTGTTTGGGAAAAAAAAAAATTTATTAAAAATTATATTATTTTATCTTCTTCCGCAAGATGTATTGGTTCAGGACTTCAAAAGCGGGAGGAGGGCTTAGAACCAACAAGATATCAGGGCCGGGAGGGTTAGCGAAAGGGGAGCCGATGGTGCCATCGAAGAGCTGCTTGCTGGCGGAAGGTGTGTGCTGCTCCCCGAGGACCAGAAGCTGCAGCCTGAGGAAGAGAGGTGTGGCCCCGGAGTCCCAGTCAGGCCAGATGAAATCTGACCGCCAAGACAGGTGCTGACAGCACCTCGGCTCCTCATTTGTCTGGGAAAAGTAGCTACAGCTGACCCTGAGTTGTCTGGAGCCCGAGGAGCTAAGCCTGGGGAGGGTTTGCAGGAAAAAGCAGTGGCCACCTTCCCCTGCAAGGGAGGAGTCACATAGCTGTCCCTGGTCACAGCCAGCCCAAACATGGCTTTGGGCAAATCTGATAAAGGCATGCTTCCTCAAGAGAACCAGCCCCACAGCAGAGGAAACAGCAAGCAGAGCCTAAGACTGGATTTCGGCTCACACTTGCTCCCTCTGCTCAGTGCACAGCCCCCGTGCAGTGCACAGCCTTCGCAGCTGTACACAGCCACCCTGTAGAAAAATGGTCTCTCTCCCTTGGCTCCTGTGAGGTGGAAGTCATCAGGGATGCACCAGATCAGAGAAGTTCTCCAGGAAGGTTAGAAGAGAGACCAACGGGCCAGGGTGACCAGAGCAACAAGAATCCCAAGTTGGGGGTGCCTCGCTGGCTTAAGGTATGATCAGAAGCTTTGCCTTTCCAGTTTGTGGAGG
>NW_011889133.1:538159-543184 GCF_000151845.1 Pteropus vampyrus | reverse complement strand
GGTTTGCAGGAAAAAGCAGTGGCCACCTTCCCCTGCAAGGGAGGAGTCACATAGCTGTCCCTGGTCACAGCCAGCCCAAACATGGCTTTGGGCAAATCTGATAAAGGCATGCTTCCTCAAGAGAACCAGCCCCACAGCAGAGGAAACAGCAAGCAGAGCCTAAGACTGGATTTCGGCTCACACTTGCTCCCTCTGCTCAGTGCCCCCGTGCAGTGCACAGCCTTCGCAGCTGTACACAGCCACCCTGTAGAAAAATGGTCTCTCTCCCTTGGCTCCTGTGAGGTGGAAGTCATCAGGGATGCACCAGATCAGAGAAGTTCTCCAGGAAGGTTAGAAGAGAGACCAACGGGCCAGGGTGACCAGAGCAACAAGAATCCCAAGTTGGGGGTGCCTCGCTGGCTTAAGGTATGATCAGAAGCTTTGCCTTTCCAGTTTGTGGAGGAGAGGCTGGGGAAAGGGAACAGCCTGGGCCAAGGAGGACCTGGCACGGAGGTTAGGGGTGAGTCTTATCAGACAAAAGCAGTTGGGGAGATGTTTGATGGTTTATATTTAGGGGTTAAGAATCTAACTGGGGAGATGAGAATTGAAAGAGAGGGGACCTAGATGCCAGAGCTCATGGAGGAAAGATGCTGAGATTCTGTGACTCTGGCCAGGCAAGTCAGAAGGATAGTGAGAAGAGGCAGAAATGAGAAGGAGTCAACATCTAAGGCCTGAGGCAGGTGGACTTTGGGTAAGGGTGTGTGTGGGTTGGGTTGGAGGGTAGGGAGAGTGGCTAGCTGGTCACAAACCAGGGAGCCGGAGCCTGGGGTCTCACAAGGGCCTGTGTCAGGCTGCCTTTGAAGAGGCTAATGAGTGGTACTAGCCAGGCAAGGGCTCTGATGAAGGAAGGGCTGCAGGGGCCTGGGCAGGGGAGGGAGGATGCTGGTAAATCAGCAGCAGGCTGTCCAGGTCACAGAATTATCGCTGTGAAATATTCATGGGCCTTCGGTCTAGATGCTATTTCAGAACAGTGAAAGCAAGAGGAGTGTGTGAGCCTCAGGAAGAAGCCTACAGTGATGCCGTTTCCCACCACCCCTCCCCCACCAGCCCAGACAGACCCACGGACAGGCCCATCACGTGCCCACCCATGCTCACACGCTCTCTCACACACATTCCCACAGAGCAGAGCTACGGAGCACGTGCAAGCACGCCAACGCCCACGGGTCCCACAAACAGGCAGATGCACTCCAAATACTGACATGCATGGGCAGCCACTCAAGCTGGATCCTGCACAGAGACCACTCCCAGAGAGCTCACATGCACAGACCCTCAGCCTCTCCAGACCACCTAGAATCGCAACCTTGAGCCACACCTCGAAACTGGAGGGGCTTTCGGGGCCATCCGGTCCAACTCCCACCAATGCTCCCACCAAACAAGGGAAGGCACTTGTCCATGATGCCCCACCCCTGAAAGAAAAAAAATTCATTCACTTCCTGCATTGTGTTGGGTGCACCCACATTTTGCATTCTCTCGTCTGCCTGACACCCAGCCTAAATGTAGTTAACCCCTTTCTTCTCCAAGCTTCTGTATCTCCTCACTTACCCAGTCCCCGTCCCAGCCCTAATCCATCCCTTCCTTTCCATTCCCCCTGCCACCTCCCTGCTCCATCTCATTACCTCATGCCTAGAATATAGAAGAAAATAGCAATAACCTCCTCTCTGGTTTTTCTACATTCAATCTCTCTCTCCCTCCCACCCAGCCTGCCCATGGTGGCCAGATTCAGGCTGACCAAAATTTGCATTACGTCATTATGTTACTCAGGAACCTACAATGGTTCTCTGTTGTCTACAGATTAAAGATAAAACACCTTCAGAATGTGGTACCAATGGCCTTTCTAGCTTTTTCTCTCATGGCCTCATCCCAAACCTCCACTTCAGCTAGAATGATTGAATAATGCTGGCCATCAGTTATTACGCACTTGAAACCTATAACTTACCTTGAACTCTCCCTAAAGTTCCTCGAACTCCCTAACACTGGGAACCCTCTCCCCATCTCCTCAGATGACAGACTTCAGAGCCCTTTCCCAAGGCCAAAACTGCTTCCCTGTGACCTTATCAATGGGGATTCTTTCACTGTCCTTCCAAGCTGCGGGTAGAGGCTTAGGAGGGGCTGCCTCCAAGCAGATGGCTGCCCCCAACTGGCCCCCTTGGGAACTACACCCAGGCTTCAGTCCTGCTAAACTGAGAGCGAGCATCTATCTATCTGGGGAGAGAAATAGAAGGACGCCAGATGACAAGGTTTATAAGCCCTTAAGCCTCTAAGGTTCTTACACTAGGAGTTGGGGGAGGGTTCTCAGCACTGCTTTCTGAGCTGCTGGCTCCTGACTTTAGCTCCCTAATCCACGAGAGAACCCCTCTCCTATAAAATACAAAGACTTGGGGCTCCTAGGACACTACTGAAAGGAAATGCATTCACCAGGCTCTGAGAGGCCACAAGGCCAGGGACAGTCCAGGTGGCAGGCCCAAGGTCCGGCTGGGGTCAAGTTTCTACATGAATTTTTAATGCTTACAGCCAGACCTGTCAGATGTTCCGAAACCTGAGCAACTCCTGTCATCTCTGTACGTGATGTCCTTCCCCATCCCCACTGTCCCTGGGGGTGGGGCAGGAAGGGCAGGCCTGGGGCAGCTACCCAGTGGCCTCTGGAGGAATGAAGAATGACCTAGTTATTCCCCCACTTACTGTGTGACCTTTGGCAAGCTACTTAACCTCTCTGAACATCCCTTGGGCCTTACCTTTTTTTTTTTCTTTTTCATTTGTAACCCGGGGCAACGGTGCCTGTCTAAATTGAGTTGTTGTGGAAAGTAAGTGCATAGCCCATGGAAAGGTGACCTACATGTTTGCTGTTATTATCTCTCCTCAAGTCCTGCCTCCCTCCTGTTTTCTTCCAACCCGAGGTGCCTCAGCCTCTCTTGTTTGGAGATAAGGACTTTGGTTGACCCTGCCGTCACCTGCTAAGATCCAAACTGCCCATCCCAAGATCCTCTGGCCTTCTGATGGAGAGGAGGAAGGGAAGCAAAGAGAGGTTTGGCAGAGAGGAGAGAAGCAGGCGGCAGAGAAAGGAAGGGTAAGACCCTGCTCAGAGAGAAGAGCTAGGTGCAGACTCACTTTCTCTCTTTCTCCTCCCTTCTTCCCTTCCTTCCCTCCTTCCTGGTACCTTCTCTACCTCTGATCCTATAGTACCGGAAGCAGGGGTGGCCACACTGAGCAGAGGTGAGGCCAGGAGCATGGGGGAAGGGCTGGGAGTAGGAGGCTGTTGAAGGAGGCTTGTCAGCTCACCAATTCCCTGCAAGGTGTTTAAAAATTAGAGCCTTTTACATCTAACTTAGGTGAGAAGCTGCTAAATTCAGATTCCTGAGCCCCTCAGATGTGCTGAATCAGATCTCTCTCTAAGGGGCCCCAGAACCTACGATTCAACAAGTGAAGTGGGTTACAAAGCACTCTAGAGGTTGAGAAACATCTCAAATGTGGGCTGTCCATGGGGGTGGGGGTGGGGTGAAGACAGGAGAAAGCAAAAGGATAAAAGTTAGACACCCGCCCCCCCCCCCCCCCCCCCCCGGGCCCCGGAACGCACACTTCATAGAAGTTACAGACAAGACTCCTGCATGGATAGGGTGATGCCAGGGATGGAGAATAGAGATCAGGGGAGACAGATGGGGGCGGGGGACACAATGAGGGTGACATCCGGGGTAAGCAGCCACAAAGGAAACACGCTTGCAGGCTGCATCCCCTCTAGGCGATCTGAAAGCCTGAACTTCCGATCCCAGAATGTGGAGATCCTGGAGGAGCCCCACATCCCTTTTCTGGGGCGAAAAGTCAGAGAGGAAACCCTGCCCCCTCAACCCCAGGGACCAGAAATAGATACACACCTGCCAATCTCTGGCCAGGGCCCTCCAGCCCTCCCCCCGAAACTGGCTCGGGTCCAGCACCCATCTGACCTTCTCCCTCCCTCTACCCCCAACCCTGATCCCAGCTCATCTGCATAAAGTTCCAATTAACACGTTTTCCCACAGCTATTTAGATCCCTGAACACGCTCCAAGCTCAGGAGCCCGCTTCCCCCCGCCCCCTCGCCCCCCGGAGTGCGGCCCCATTAACCCACGCGACCCGGGCCGCTCCCCGCGGCCTTGACCCAGCCGGCTGGGCCCCCTCCGGCTGGGGAGGGGCTATGGAGTGAGGGGCGCGCCCCGGGGCGAGTGACGGCGCAGTGGGGTCTGTCGCAGGCCGGAGGCCAGGACTCTCTGGGAAAAAGGCCGGCACTGCCTCTTCCCACCCCTTTCCGCGAAGAGTGGGGAGGGGGGCTTCTCCTGGGAGACTCGGGCGTCGAAATTCTTGGTTCCTCATCCGTCGGCCCCCGCACCCCTCCTCCTCCCGCCACGTACCCTCTCCCCTCCCCAACCATCTGTTCCACTCGGCAGCGCCGCGACAAACACGGCTCCAGCTCGCTTCCGCCCCTGCCCAGCCCCCTCCCCAAGCTCCGCACCCGGCGTGGCGAAGTGAAGAGACACCCTCCCCCAGGAGGCCGAGGCTTCTGCCTGCCTCGCTCCCTGGGTCCCAAGCCCCAGCCCGGCAGGGGCCAGCGCCGGGACCCCCCTTCCCGCGTCGCGAGGATCGGTGGGGCTGGAGGTACTGCTTGAAAGGGTGGGGGTCGGATAGGACGTGGGAGATCTCAAACGAGAACAGCGCAAGCCAGGGGAGGGGGTGGGAGGTCGAGACCCGGGGGATGCGGCAGACTTGTGGGTAGGGGGCGTGTGTGTGCATACGTGTGGGGGTTCCCTTCCTGGCTCGCTGCCCTCGCCCACCCGGTCCCAGCCTCGAACACGCAGCGCCGCCTGCTGGGCACGCGTTGTACCCGGCGCGCTCGCGGGGCTTCCCCCGCCCGCCCTCACCCCGAATCTGGTGGGATCGCACCGCCTGCCATTCACCGCTTACAATCGGCCTCCACCGAACTTGGGAAAATCGAAATCTGGGGCAAAGGCCACAGTGGGACC
>NW_011889133.1:532663-534814 GCF_000151845.1 Pteropus vampyrus | reverse complement strand
CCCTGGGTCCCAAGCCCCAGCCCGGCAGGGGCCAGCGCCGGGACCCCCCTTCCCGCGTCGCGAGGATCGGTGGGGCTGGAGGTACTGCTTGAAAGGGTGGGGGTCGGATAGGACGTGGGAGATCTCAAACGAGAACAGCGCAAGCCAGGGGAGGGGGTGGGAGGTCGAGACCCGGGGGATGCGGCAGACTTGTGGGTAGGGGGCGTGTGTGTGCATACGTGTGGGGGTTCCCTTCCTGGCTCGCTGCCCTCGCCCACCCGGTCCCAGCCTCGAACACGCAGCGCCGCCTGCTGGGCACGCGTTGTACCCGGCGCGCTCGCGGGGCTTCCCCCGCCTGCCCTCACCCCGAATCTGGTGGGATCGCACCGCCTGCCATTCACCGCTTACAATCGGCCTCCACCGAACTTGGGAAAATCGAAATCTGGGGCAAAGGCCACAGTGGGACCAGTGCAGGCCCTTTGGGACCCTGCCCAGCTCAGCAGTGCTGTCCAATTCCTAGTTGGTATTTTTCGAAAAGGGCGCTGTGTTGAAGTCAGGAGACCGGGCTCAGATCTGCTGTGACTTTGTCAAGTCTCCAGACACCTTCAGGAGATGTTTCTCATCTGTAAAATGGGTGGTTCAGTCTTTTTCATTAACTTCTAAAGAGTTGAAGACCAAGGGAAGACGTATGTGTAATAGTGTCTTCCAGTGGTAACATTCTGGGGTTCTCCAAGGTTTAGGGGGCAAGGTTGGGAAGGCCTTAGAGAAGGCAGCTGAGAAGCCTGGGTCCTCCGTTCTGTTCCTGACTGCCCTGGCGGGCCTGTGGTTAGGACCCAGCCGTCAGACCACCCAAGTTCCAAGTTCAGCCCCACCACCTACAAGCTGACTGTACTTGGTGTTGTGCCCAAACCTTTCAGCGTGGAGTTAAAGGACCTCTAGGACTGTAATAAGGATGAAATAAAGATATTTGTGGAACACAGGCAGATCTGCAACAAATGTTAGTGCCCCTCCTATCCCATCCCTCCATTCTGTGACTTACTCTAGCCTCTAAGGTTTATGTCTCAGGGACGCGAACAGGTATAGGAGTAGGATAAATAAGGCATATCTTCCCAAAATGTTTCCGGTCCTCAGAGATGGTGTCCCCCCTTGATTCTGGTAATTTTAAAGCCTCACTTTCATGCTAAAAGTAAATATAAATATAGTATAAAGTGAAGCTCAAAATTTGCATGATGTTTTGAGATAAAACGGGCCTATACAAAAGTTACTTTCAATGGGGCCCCAGGGATGGTTTGGTAGGAAAGCTTGAGAGTCATCCATTTTTTCTAAAGCACCCTGCCCTGATCGCATGTGAAAAAAGGCCAGACTCCCCGATGTACCCCAAACCCTCGGAAGTGCGGGGCGGAAACAGAGGGCAGGATCTGGATCCAGACACTAGGACAGGACACAGCTGAGAACAGGGAGGTGAGCTGGCCGGCGAGAGCTCAGGTGTCCTATTTAATGCCCAGCCTGAGTGAAGAAGAGGGGTGGGTGTGGGAGAAGACACCTCCCCCCAAGACACAGGCACATACCAGCCAGTCTCTCACTTCCTTTTCTATTTCTTCTAAGATCTGCAAGAAGCAGCACCAGGGAGGGAACCTGCCCTCCAGCTCCTGGAAGGGGTCTGACCCCCCCACAGCCCATCCAGGACACAGCCAGCACCTCAGGTCCCTTTCTTCTGAGGGGAAAAATGTTGTTTCACACACACATGCACATGCATACATGTGCACACACACATATATGCACACTCTGGGGATTGAACAGTGGGGACCTTAGGGGTAGCCTGTTTGCTGATCCCACAAGCCCCCAGGAGGCACCAAGAGGCAGGCCCCTAAGACGAAGGCCCAGAGAAAGGACAGCCCCACGCTTTGGTCTCCAATCTGAGGAAGAGGCTCCATCCTTCTAGCACAAGGGCTGTCTTCAGTCAAGAGCGCATCGCTCTGGGGGATTTTTTTAGGGTGTTCTTTTTTTCCTTTTAGCAAGTCTCTACAAAAATAGAACCTCTCTTGGTATTTATAAATCCACGGCCCCTGGCTCTGTGCGTATGGTACAGGTAGAAAAGCCATATGAGGCATTCCCTTTGGTTGCTCAGGCCTTGGCTGCCTGTCATCCAGGTCCTGTGGCCTCAGAGGTCTA
>NW_011889133.1:527576-532613 GCF_000151845.1 Pteropus vampyrus | reverse complement strand
ATATGCACACTCTGGGGATTGAACAGTGGGGACCTTAGGGGTAGCCTGTTTGCTGATCCCACAAGCCCCCAGGAGGCACCAAGAGGCAGGCCCCTAAGACGAAGGCCCAGAGAAAGGACAGCCCCACGCTTTGGTCTCCAATCTGAGGAAGAGGCTCCATCCTTCTAGCACAAGGGCTGTCTTCAGTCAAGAGCGCATCGCTCTGGGGGATTTTTTTAGGGTGTTCTTTTTTTCCTTTTAGCAAGTCTCTACAAAAATAGAACCTCTCTTGGTATTTATAAATCCACGGCCCCTGGCTCTGTGCGTATGGTACAGGTAGAAAAGCCATATGAGGCATTCCCTTTGGTTGCTCAGGCCTTGGCTGCCTGTCATCCAGGTCCTGTGGCCTCAGAGGTCTATGCCGCCGGGCGCCTTCAGTGGGCCCTCCCAGTCGGTGGCGTGCTCCCTCCGGAGCAGGGCACGGTAGTAGAAGAGGTAGGAAGGGAGCAGAAATCCCAGGAGTGAGGATAACAGGAGGCCCACATTCACCTTTAGGGCAAAAGAGAGAGACAGAGTCAAGTAGGTTCCCATTCTCCCCGCGTTTCCCTCAGGGACATGCCATAGCCGCCCCCCCCCCCCCAAAGGAGGCCAAAGCAGCCATTTCCCTCCAGGTCCTGGTCTAGAATGATAAACTTCGCGAGCACTTCCTGTGTTCAGTCACTGTTCCAACTGCATCTCATTTAATGTCGAGCAGCCTTGGAAATTGGCAGAGCCGGGTTTGAATCCTGGCTAGTGCCAGTGCCAGGCTGCTCCTGAAATAGGAACTTCCGTGTTGGGAATCTGGACCTCTGAGGATGCGGACAGTGGGACCATCTGAGGTGGTAAGAAGAGGCTCCCAGGGGCTGGGACACATAGTCAATGGGACAGAAGGCTCAGGAGGCCCAGCGCAGGGGCCTCACGGGGGCTTGGACTCAGTCACATCCCGCTCTGCATTACTTGCCCCCTGACCCTAGGCAAGTCATCTCGACTTGAAGTGCCTTGTTCTCAGCGCTTCGGGGGCAAAGATTAAGTGATAAAAGTACACGGTGTTATTCACCAATGATAGATCCGAAACTTATAAAGAACTCGTAAAACTCAACACCACAAAACCCCAAACAGTCTGATTTAAAAAATGGACAGAGGATCTGAATAGCCATTTCTCCAAAGAAGACGTACAGATGGCCAACAGACATGTGAAAAGGTGTTCAATGTCACTAATCATCAGAGAATTGCAAATTAAAACCATAATGAGATATCCCTTCATACCTGTCAGGATGGCTATGATCAATAAATCAACAAATAACAATCGTTGGTGAGGATGTGGAGAAAAGGGAACCCTGGTGCACTGTTGGTGGGATTGCAAATTGGTGCACCCACTGTGGAAAACAGTCTGGAGGTTCCTCAAAAGATGAAAAATAGAACTACCTCATGACCCAGCAATTCCACTTCTGAGTATTTATACATAGAAATCCAAAACACTAATTCGAAAAGATATATGCACTGCACATGCCTTGACCACAGCACTATTTACAATAGTCCAGATATGGAAGCGACCTAAGTGCACAGCGATAGACAATTAGATAAAGAAGAAGTGGTACATATAGACGATGGACTATGACTTGGCCATAAAAAATATGAAATCTTACCATTTGCAACAACATGGATGGACCTAAAGGGTTTTACGCTGAGTGAAATAAATCAAAGACAAAGGCCATATGATCTCACTTACATGTAGACTCTAAAGAACAAAATATATGAACAAACAAAACAGAAACAGACTCATAGATACAGAGAACAAACTGATGGTTGCCACATGGGAGGGGAGTTGGGGGGCTGGGTGGTAAAAGTGAAGGGATTATGAAGGACAAATTGGCAGTTACAAAATAGTCACAGGGATGTGAAGTACAGCCCAGGGAATACTGTTGATGATATTATAATAACTATGTATAGTGCCAGGTGGGTACTAGACTAATCGGGGGAATCACTCTGTAAATTATGTAAATGTCTAACCACTATGCACCTGAAACTAATGTAAAATAATATTGTAAATAATGTAAGATAATATTGAATGTCAACTCTAATTGAAAAAAAAGTACATGGTGTGCTTAGCACCTGGTGAGTGCTCCATAAATGGTAGCTGTCCCTTCGTCATTGTTCTTGTAGGAGAAGGGTTTATAGCAGTGGGTGGCTCCAGCGGGCAGAGAGATCAACTTTCGGGAGGCAGCTGTCAGTTCAATGTAAGGAAAGCCTTTCCGACAGTACTGATGTCTGCCACCTCTTACAAAAGAGGTGTCCGTTACCGAGGGCATTTGGCAGAACCCCTTCTCAGGGGTGCTGGACAGGGTCTCTGCATTGAGGGGAATGAGTTGGATCAGGGCTGGGCCATTTCGCATGTCAACTGGGAGCTTATGAAAAACAGACTCCTGGGCTCAGGTCAAGAGCCACTGATTCGGAAGGCTGGAGAATGTGTTTTTAACACTCTGCGGGGGGTTCTGATGGGCAGCCAGCTTGGGAACCCCCAGCTTAGAGATTTCCAAGGCACCTCCAGGCTGAGATGAGAGAAGGAATTCCATCACATCCAAGCCGCCCTGCCCCGCCTCCAACTCCCGGGCTGCACCCAGGAAAGGGGCTCCTGTTACCACCATGACACCCTCCATTCTCACCCAGAAGGGGTCTCCTTTCAAAGGCCCCACCATGGCCATGAAGAGCGGGTGCTGGAGCAGGGCGAACACGGCACTGATGAGGGACTGCAGGCCCGTCAGTGTCCCAAAGTGGTTGGTTGGGAACCTGTCAACGAGAGGGGCCAAGTATAAGGGGCGTGTGGCCCTCCCCGGCCCTGTCCCCCGCTGCACCCTTTCAGCCAGGCATGGTGGAGCGTAAGAGTTTAGGCTCTTGGCAGGTGCTCTTTGGCCCCTGGCCTGGACAGGGTACATGTCACGACTTCAGGGCCACAGAGCTGCTTCCGCGATCACACCTCCTGCCTGTGTGGTCATAGCAGGTCACTCGACCTCTCTGAGCCTCCCTTCCTCCGCTAAAACCAGGGATAAGCCCTCGTTTCACTCTCCGTTTATTCTTTTAACAAGTATTTATTGAATTCCCGCTATGTGCCAGGTGCCGATCTAGGTCCATGGAGAGTCAGCCATGAACCAAACGAAGATTCCTCTCCTCGTGGAGGTGGCATTCTGGTGGGGCGCATGGGAGTCACCCAATAAGCGAGATAAAGGCGTAGTGTGTTCGATGGTGATAAGGACCACGGGGGGAGGTTAGGGAGAGGAAGGGGCTGAGGGTACCAAGGGGGAGGCAGTTGTAGATAGAACGGCTGGGGAGGCCTCGCTGAGTGGAGGGCAGCTAGGTAAAGACCCGGAGGTGAGGCAGCTGGACGGAGAACGTTCTAGGAAGGGGGATCGGCAAGCGCACAGGCCCAGGCCCCCAGCAGGAAACACGCTTGTGGTTTCTCAAGCACTGAGGTGGCCACGGGGGGAGGGGAGTGAGCGAGGCGGGGAGGGTAAGAAAGAGGGCAGCGAGGTCCCAGCGCCACATCCTGCAGGGCCTTTTAAGCCACAGTATAGCCTTCGGCTCCTTCTTTGGGTGAGACAAGACGCAGAGTGCCATGAAGAGACTTATGTCTTAACAGGTGTCTCCAGCTCCTGTGTTCAAAACAGCCTGAGGGGAGGCAAGGGCAGCCGCAGGGGGGACCATCCAGATGCTGCTGCAGTAATCCAGGACTGGGGGGTGGGGGGCTGCGGCAGACATGACAAGAAGGGAGGGATTCGGGCTACGTGGGATGTGGGATGCGGAGCTGGCGGGATCGCGGCCAGACCAGATGTGGAGTGTGAGGAAGAGAAGGATCAAGGGTGACCTCGCAGTTTTGGCCAGAGCAAATCAAGGACACGGAGCTGAGACGGCCGTCGTGAGGCTGAGATGAAGGAGTGCTGGTCAAGTGTCCTGGGCTGTGCCTACGACAGAAGCAGCACTCAACATCCACTCTGGTTTTGTCGCCGCTATCGTGATACTGCTCCATCGCGCACACACGAGGGAGAGTCACTTGGCAACGCCTGGCCGTGGGAACCAGAAGAGAAAGGAGACGGAGAACTGGGGGCCGTTCGACACGAAGCAGGAAAATGATAAGGCGAACAAGACAGCTGTCTGGGAATTTCTACGGGGCCACTTTGGGGGCCATTCCAGAGAGCAGATGTAGTACCAAAGTGTCATCGAAACGAGTATTTCGGCTTCCTCCGAGGAAAGACTCTGACAGAGGGGTTGTCTTGTTGGGGGGGTAGGCTGCCTCTGAGCAGTGAGCTCCCCATCATCAGAGGAGCTCAGAGATGGCAGCGGACAGGACAGGCTCCGAGATCCCCACCGGTCCTCTGCAGCCACCCCGTGCTCCGAGATGCCAGCGTTTCAGGGTGGCTGGGGAGGGCACGGCTACCCAGGGTGGGAGAGGTGTCTTAAGGGGTATCTGGGGTCCTTTCGACTCTGCTCTGGGACCCTCTTGTTATAGGGGTGCCTCAGGAAGGGCTGACTCACACTGCAGCATAGAGGCCTCCACAGGCCGAGTGGTAGAAACCTCGAACCATGGTGTGCAGGACAAAGGTCATAAACTGGAACCAAAAAAGGGGAGGGAAGAGGTTAAGAGTGGGCGTGGCGGCAGGACGAAGGGTGGATGAGGAGATTGGGACACGGAACCTCGCCAAGCCCGGCCACACCGGCCCACCCTCTCCATGACCCCACCTACTAGAAACACTTCCTGAAAAACCCAGGAAATAGACCCAGAGGACAAGAACCATGTTTCCTGGAAGGCAGGCGCCCCGGGAACTGTCCCTCTGGAGGGGTCCTAGGAGGCAGGGAAAGTGGGGAGGATGGGGGTGGGTACCTGGAGGTGTAAGCTCTTAATGAGGCAGGTGATGCCAAAGGCCACCAGCAGGAAGTTGGTCAGGGTGAAGGCGCTGATGGCATTGGTGAGCTTTTGGATCTTGCGGTAGCGCGGTCTGGCGGACTTGGTGGCAACCCCGTCCCTGA
>NW_011889133.1:513084-527526 GCF_000151845.1 Pteropus vampyrus | reverse complement strand
CGGCCAGACCAGATGTGGAGTGTGAGGAAGAGAAGGATCAAGGGTGACCTCGCAGTTTTGGCCAGAGCAAATCAAGGACACGGAGCTGAGACGGCCGTCGTGAGGCTGAGATGAAGGAGTGCTGGTCAAGTGTCCTGGGCTGTGCCTACGACAGAAGCAGCACTCAACATCCACTCTGGTTTTGTCGCCGCTATCGTGATACTGCTCCATCGCGCACACACGAGGGAGAGTCACTTGGCAACGCCTGGCCGTGGGAACCAGAAGAGAAAGGAGACGGAGAACTGGGGGCCGTTCGACACGAAGCAGGAAAATGATAAGGCGAACAAGACAGCTGTCTGGGAATTTCTACGGGGCCACTTTGGGGGCCATTCCAGAGAGCAGATGTAGTACCAAAGTGTCATCGAAACGAGTATTTCGGCTTCCTCCGAGGAAAGACTCTGACAGAGGGGTTGTCTTGTTGGGGGGGTAGGCTGCCTCTGAGCAGTGAGCTCCCCATCATCAGAGGAGCTCAGAGATGGCAGCGGACAGGACAGGCTCCGAGATCCCCACCGGTCCTCTGCAGCCACCCCGTGCTCCGAGATGCCAGCGTTTCAGGGTGGCTGGGGAGGGCACGGCTACCCAGGGTGGGAGAGGTGTCTTAAGGGGTATCTGGGGTCCTTTCGACTCTGCTCTGGGACCCTCTTGTTATAGGGGTGCCTCAGGAAGGGCTGACTCACACTGCAGCATAGAGGCCTCCACAGGCCGAGTGGTAGAAACCTCGAACCATGGTGTGCAGGACAAAGGTCATAAACTGGAACCAAAAAAGGGGAGGGAAGAGGTTAAGAGTGGGCGTGGCGGCAGGACGAAGGGTGGATGAGGAGATTGGGACACGGAACCTCGCCAAGCCCGGCCACACCGGCCCACCCTCTCCATGACCCCACCTACTAGAAACACTTCCTGAAAAACCCAGGAAATAGACCCAGAGGACAAGAACCATGTTTCCTGGAAGGCAGGCGCCCCGGGAACTGTCCCTCTGGAGGGGTCCTAGGAGGCAGGGAAAGTGGGGAGGATGGGGGTGGGTACCTGGAGGTGTAAGCTCTTAATGAGGCAGGTGATGCCAAAGGCCACCAGCAGGAAGTTGGTCAGGGTGAAGGCGCTGATGGCATTGGTGAGCTTTTGGATCTTGCGGTAGCGCGGTCTGGCGGACTTGGTGGCAACCCCGTCCCTGAGGAGAAAAGGCCATCATTGGCCGCTGCCTCTACCTCCCCCGCAGCTGCCCCCCCCAGCCTGGCCCCTCCCCCTCCCGCGGTGCCTTTGCCATCAGGGCAGCAGAAAAAGGTGAACAGTGCATCTCCAGCCCTGCATGTCTCAAAGTGTGGCTCCCCCACCAACACCACCAGTGGCCTCTGGGCCCTTCCTCAAAAATGCAGATGCCAGAGCCTCGCTCCCACCCGAGACTCGCGGGAGTGGGGCCCAAGGATCTGCACTCAGACAAAGATCCCAAGTATTTCACATGCACAGTGATGTCTGAGACTCGAGGATGGGAAGGAAGGCGGACAATGGGGAGCACTCACACCCTCTCTCATCGGAAGCCCCAGCAAAGTGTCTCTGCCCACCAGAATAAACGAACGTGACTGCCCGGCAAGCCCCTCTCTGTGGCACGATCAAGGGCTCTGAGGCTGGCCCAGGGGAGAAGTCATGGGGCTGGGATGAGGGCAGGCTGCCCACTGGTCCTAGACAGAAGGGCCCTGCTAACGGACCCTGGGCATCAGGAGCAGGGGGCAGAGGAAGAAGGCTGGGTGCCAGAGCACCACTGCTGTGGAGGGCACTTCATTGTCCCTTAGGTGCCTCCTCTCCTGGTCTCCCTCTCCTAGCCTCTCGAGGACTATGGGATTAACACAAAAAGAGCACAGCAGTCAGAAGACCTCGGTTCAGGATCTGACAGTGGTCTCCAGCCAACAAGACGGCCCCCAGTGAACCCCGTCTGCTGGTATTCCCGCCCTGTGGAGTCCCCCTCCACACTGTTCCAGAGTTACTCTGTGTAACTGACAGAACACCACAGAAGCAACGGCTTGTCGCTTTGGAGATTACATTATGAAAGACACCGCAGCTTCTGTCTTGGTCTCCCTCCCTTAGATTTCACTCTGGGGGAAGCCAGCTGCCTCGTCCTGAGCATCCCTGCTAGAGAGGCCCAGGTGGGTGGGGTGGAAGCAAACTTCTCGCCAGCAGCCACATGAGTGAGCTTAGGATCAGGTTCTCCAACCCCTGACAACACTTCAGATGGCTGCAGCCCCAGCCAACAGCTTGGCTGGAACCTGGTGAGAGATCCTGCTACCGTCTGAATGTTGGTGTCCCCCCCCCCCCCAACATTTATATGTTGAAATTGTGATGCCCAAGGTGATGGGATCAGGAGGTGGGGCCTTTGGGAGGTGGCGAGGCCGTGAGGGTGGAATCCTCCTCACGGGATCAGTGCCCTTATAAAAGAGGCCTCTCAGAGCTCCCTAGTTCCTTCTGCCATGTGACAAGTCTATGACCCAGAAGAAGAGCCTCACTCAACCACACTGGCACCCTGATCTCAGACTTCCAGCCTCCAGAACTGTGAGAAACAAATTTCTGTTTATAAGCCACCAGTCTGTGGTATTTAGTTATAGGAGCCTGAACAGACCCAGATAGACTCTGACAGAGCCACCCGGCTAAGTCATTCCCTGACTCTCAGAAACTATATGAGATAATAAATGTTTGTTGTTTAAAGATGCCAGGTTTAGGGGTAATTTGTTATGTAGCAATAGATACCCAATATATCCACTCCATCTCTTCCTAGCCTTAAGAAAGGTTTAGAGTGTACCTTTTACAACATAGGTTCTAGAGCCTGCTACTAAAAACTGTGTGATCTTGGGTAAGTTACTTAACCTGTCTGTGTCTCAGCCTCCTCCTCCTCCTCTGTGAAATAAAGATAATGTGGCTACCTCAGAGAACTATTGCAGGACTAAATAAGACAATGCAAGGTGCTTAATGCTCAGTCAGCTATACTCATTAACAAGCAAGCCATGTCCCCTCCTAGCCTCAGTTTCCTCATCTGTATAATGGGGAGGTACCCCTTCTCCCCCAGGGCTCTTGGGAGAATGAATAAGATGCCGGATGTGAAAGCACACAGAAAATGAAAAGCACCGTCTAGCCACTTGCTGTCACCAGCCCTGTGTGGGTCACCTGGCGTCACTGAGGGCAGTGAGTTCGGCGGGGGTGTCCACGCAGTCCTTGATCTTCCAGTCCATGATGCAGCCAATGAGAGGGCAAGTGAGAAGGCACAGCAGCTGCATGACCCCAAAGATGAAGGAGTAGAATCCAACTGGGCAGGGCGGGAAGGGAAGTGGGGTCAGAAGCTGGCACGGGGGATGCCAGCCGCCCAGTGGGCACCACCACCCACTTCCGGTGGAGAAGAGAGAGAGCCAAATAAGCCTTTCTCTGACCCCAGATCCTTAGCTCCCCCAAACGCCCAAGGTGGCAAGGGTGGGTGCAGGCCAAGGGCCTCAGCTTTTGTCCCCCTACCTGTCTCTTCTGCCTTCTGTCTCAAGTCGACAGTCTCTGTTGGGGGTGGGGGGGTGGTGGGGAGCCAGGGTAAGAAGCCAGCCAGGGTGGCTCTGCTGTGCCCCCCACCCCCCATGGGCTCAGCAGCACCTCACCATGCTCCTGGCCACTGGTGACCACCAGGTGCTCTAGCATCTTGTTCATGGCGGCCATGTAGAAGATGACTCGCAGCTGGGTTACGCCCATGGTGAGGAGGCTCCACAGGAAAATGGGAGAGCAGAGGCTCTTACGGAAGGAGACGGACTCTGGGGGCACAGCAGGGGGCACCCCTGAGCCCCAGATCTTCCATTTCCCTCTGAATGTCCCCGCCGATGCAGTTCTAGTGAGGGCTCTGCCGTTATGTGACTGTGGGTACAGACTGGTTTCCTCAAAAACAAGGGTTCAGACTCAACTGGCCTCCAAGTTCTTGCCTGGCTCTGTAACTGTCTCAACAGAACATTTTCAGGTAACCTCTGAATTTGTAAACCCTATGCTTAGTGTGATACATAACTCTAGCTACCGTGTATTAAGCACTTACCATGCGAAGCATGCTTGACACATTTTACCCCCATTTAACCCAATCGCACAGCACCCCTATCTTTATCACATTTTACACACGGGGTGGCTGTGTGGCTCAGGGAGTTGCCTGAGCTCACGGAGCTGGGAAGCTGCAGGGCACACCCACAACTCGGCCATGAGAGGACCGGCAGTGGGGATAACACCCCATAACTTCACAGCGTTCTGCAATTTACAAAGAGCTTCCGCCACCATGGTTTCATCCAATCCTCACAACTACCCTTTGAGAGGTGGGCGTTATTAGTGCCAGTTTTAAAGATGAGGAAAGTGAGAGCAGGGTAAGTGCTCTATCCAAGTCACGTGGCCTGTAAGTGGGCAACGGGACTCAAACCCCTATCTCCGGACTCCAAGGCCAATGCTCCTTCACTAACCTCAGAGCTGACACCTTGGGAAGTGGCCCCGGCGGAAGGCAGGTTGCGGCTCCTCCTGCAGCCAGCAGGGGGCGCCAGCCAGGCGTTGGAGGACCGGGCCTGGAGGCGGGCTCACGGGGTGGTTTGTACTGCATGCAAGAGGCTCAGGCTTTGCAGGAAGTCTTGATGAAACCAGCTGGCCCGCAGGCCTAGAGACCCTGCCCCATTCTGGAAGCTCCTTCCTGCACCCCAAGGAATCCAGCAGAGCACCCCTAAATCTGAACTCCCCAGAGTTCTCTAAGCTCTGATTCCCGCCCACCTATATCATGGAGTGGTGTTGTTAGAACTGAAGAAGGGAGAGGCGAGCTCTGGGGCATGCATGCTCACTAGGTGTGAGCACCCGCCCTCCCCATCCCCCAAGGCCGGCACCCTGACCAGACAGACACTCACTCTCGTGACGATTTTCTGAGGTGCGATGAACGTCCTGGGAGGAGATGTCGATGCCATCCCCCTCCATGCTGGGGGCCTTCTGGCTCAGCCGCTGGCCCACGATGGTCACATGGGTGTAGAAGCGGTCACCTGTCACCTTGTGATCCAGGGCCAGCCCGGTGAGCTTGATCTTCTTCCTGCCGGCAGCCAGGCGGGGACAAGTGGGAACCAGCCCCACAGAACCCCCCTCAACAGCCTACCTCAAGGGGGCTGTCCCAGTCACCCCAGGGGTGCTGAGCACCCCTTACGCAGCTCTGACATGCCCATCGATAAGCTCCCTGTGCAGGGCCCACTTCCAGGGACCAACTTAGCACCCAGGAAGTGAAGGTGGACTAGTTGTTTTCCACTGGGGCTGTTGCCACGAAAGCAGCATTAAGAACTCAGACTGGAGTCACAGAGCCTGGTTCCAACCTTAGATTCATTCCCTTTTCAATGGTATGACCTTAGGAAAGTGACTTGGTTCCCCGCACCTTTGTTATTAATGGAGTTAAGAGAATCCACCTCATAGAGCTGTTTGAAAATAGTGTGAGGGCTAAACAGTGCCTGCCATACAGGAGACTCGATAGACACCAGCAGTTTAACGGGCACCCTATGTGCCCTGTGGAGCATCACACACACACGTGTCCCCTGGCAAACTAACAGGGGGTCAAGAAAAGATGGCATTCGGGCTGTCCCACAAAGTGTAGGGTATTTGATTCCTTCGTATTCCCCTTCTAGGTCCACAAGGCACGTGGCACGATTGCTGGGGGTCCCTCCTTCTCTGATCTCATCTTCCAAACCCAGAAAGGATAATAATAACAACAGTCACCAGGTTTTGACCGCCTATTATGCGCCAGGAGAGGGGGGTGGTAGGATCGGGCCCGGTACAGACGAGAAAGCAGAGCTCGGAGTGCTCAGGCGATTTGCAAATCCAGTCTCTCTGACTCCACAGCTGATTCTGTCCCCCTCCTATCCCAGGGCCCCCACAGAGCCACTCACATGTAGCGGCCTTCCTCAGGAGCGGGAAAGGATTCACTGGGCCAGTTGAGGGCACAGTTCAGAAAGATAAGGCAGGCCAGGGCCGACCAGGTGAACATGATGACCACAAAGGGCACGCCGGCATCGTAGATCAGCTGTGGGGGGAGGGGACAAATCAGCTGTGGGGGAGGGGACAGACCTGTGGGGGAGGTCCCCCAGCCCCAGACCCACCTTTTCCAGCCAAAGGTAGAACCCAGACCTCGGAGGCCCTAGGGAAGGTCTCTTCTACCCCATTCCTTGTGCCCAGTTTGCAGATGAGGAAACCAAGGCCGGAAGTTGAGAAAACTAGAAACCCGACCACCTCTGCCTTTTTCACTGCAGCACCCCCTAGAGTGGGATGAAGGAACTGAAGTTGCTGGCCACAAGCTCAAAATGTCTTCGAATCTCAATTATTATCTTGAAAGACACACAAATCCTGCTTGACTCCGTGCACATTTGATTTTACACAAAAATGTCATTTCATTTTATGTCCAAAAGAGAATTAAGGCTCTAGGTTTATCAGGGCCAATATCGTTTATCCTGCCCCTTCTTGGCCTGTTCCCCACGGGAAAGACAAACCGAAGCTGACAAGCCTTATCTCATCTTTCACAGGTGCTCCCAGGTGCGACACTGAGTGGGGAGGGGAGATGTACAATGCTCTGCTCACGGCCTCTTAACCCAGGACAAGTAGGTTCTGAATTGACTGGGTTTCTGTGCCAATGTGCCGGCCTTTCTACTGGGGAAGCCAGGTACGTGAGATGGTGGTACTCTCTTGTCCTCTGCCACCCTCTGCCTGGGATGACTGACTGGCCTCTCCTCAGACTACTGCTCAGAGCTCCAGTGCTGCCCAGGAAAACTGCTCCTCCTGGGGGCTCCTTGGGCCTTGGGGCTCCTTCTTCCCTGGGGGCAGGACAGAGCTCCACCTCAAGCCACACTTAGTTGCCTGAGCCAAAGAGAAGGGAGAAATGCTGTTGCCTGACCTACTGAAGGCCACCCTACCAAAGTCCTTTTCAGACACTGAGCAAGTGCCTGCTAAGCTAACAAGTTAACTGCCTGAGCCGGAATGTGAGGGGCTTACGGTGGCCCAGTTGAAAGGGCACTTTGTTACCATTTGATATCAGAGGGAGGAATGAGGCCCCAAGGTTGCCCAGAACTAGAACAAAGGCCACTGTGCTGACCTGTCTAGGATCTGGCCTGGCATGAACTAGTTTTGTGACCTTGGACCCAAGCCACCCAGACTCTCCAGGGCAGGGGAAGGAGATGTGGCCAGTAAGGTGGGGGGAGGCCAGAGAACCAAGAGCCTTGAATGCACGTGAAGAGGTTGGACTTGATTCTGCAGGCGAAGTGGGTGTGTGAGTGAGTCCTCCATGTGTGATCACTCTGGAAGTCATGTGAATGACAGATGGGAGAGGGGAAAGATCAGAGGCAAGGACACCAGCTGGGAAAGCCCGCACTGGCCCATGAGAGAGGACGAAGGCCTGGACGGGGACAATGGTAAGGGAAAGGAGGGGAGAAGAGAAATCAGACCCACGGGTTGGCAGTAGCGCCTAGACTCAGTGCTCTACCTCCCTGCCGCCCCCCTCCTTTCCCGCCCAGGTGGTGGAGACTGACCTCTAACTGGCAGGAATTAGGTCACCGGACACTAGCCACTCTGTACCCAGCCCCGTACAGTTCTTGTGTGAAGGCAAAAGAAAACCCAGTGACCTCACTGTCTCCGCAGGAGCTCCTTACCTTGACTCCCAGGAACGTGACGGCAGAAGAGGCATAGGAACCGATCATAAGAGCCATGATAGTGGGGCCCTTGCTCCCAAACATGTTGGGCAGCTGAGGGAAGAGGACAGAGCCAGTGAGCAAGGCAGACCCCAACATCCGCCCAGGGTTCCCCGTTCCCAGCTCCACCAGAAAAACCTGGCCGCGTCCGGCCCGGCCGCCCTCACAGTGAGCTCCAGGAACACCAGCCTCCTGGGACACCTCAGGAGAGTTCAAAGGCAAATCAATGGTGGAAACTGCTCTAACCCCTCCTTATAGACGCCCAAGGCACTTTAGCATCTTAAAAGGCCCCCGGAAGCACCCTCAAAGAGAAATTTTGTCAATTTTTTTTAACCCCAGGTTTTCCCCGGGTGCTCATGGATGCCTCTTTATCGTGTGACGCTTCTTCATGACCCACGGAATGGGTGGTTAAGAAACACTCATCTGCTTTGGAAGGTATATAAATGTCTAATCACTGTGTTGTACATCCGAAACTAATACAATACTGTGTGTCGACTGTCACTGGAAAGTGAATTAATTCTTTAAAAGAGAAACACTGATCTCGTGCAACTCATTTGGCAGATGAGAAAACTGAGGCCCAGAGAGGGGAAGAAACGTGCTCAAGTTTGCAGAGCGTGTTCATGACTTTCTCCGTCCGGCTGCTCTAGCTCTATCCCAGACCCCAAGACTGTGACCATGGCTGTCTCTGGAACAGGATGGTGCAGGACCCCTCATGGGACAGGCTAGGGCGGCGAGGGCGGGACTAAGGGAGGCCAGGTGTCCAGGTGGCTCTGACAGACACAGACCACCAGCAGAGAATTAACTGATTGCATGTTCTGCTCTGTTGGCCTGAGCCAGGTCCTCAAGGGAGGGGACAGCAAAGTTGGGCCCCTCTCAGCGTACACTCCACTTTCTCCACCATCCTCCCCGCACCAACAGATCCCACAGCTGGGACGGCTTATTCTCCACGGAGGGGAAATCGAAGCCCAGAAGAGAAACCCCAAATAGCTCTGGAAAGAAAGGTGGATAAACACAGAGAATTGAGTCCCCCACCAACCTCCAAGTAGCTGTGAAAAGGGTGTGGGGCCAGGTGACTCCGACTATGGCAGAGGTTTGCCCTGGCGCCCTGTATCTGCAAGGCACGTTGCCAAGACCTCCAGTGATAATTGTCAGGGCCAAGAGCGGCCAGGCCCTTGGAGCCGCCCCGCTACCCCGCCCCCAACCCAAGGGTCCCAGGACGCTGCCTCCACCCAGCACGGGGGCGCAAGGCCAGCCCGCTAGCTAACCCCGCGCTGAAGGGCTGGGGAGCACTAACGTCCAAGCCCAGATCTGTCCCCGCGGGATCCGAGCTCGCGCAGAGGCTCTGGGGGTGGGGACGGCGCCGGGCCCTGCCATTGGCTGGAGATCCCTGGCGCCGGGGCCGGGGAAGGCGCGGCGGGGCCCCCTAAGCCTGCCCCCCAGGACGGCCAGCGCAGGGTCCAAGGTCAGGACCCCGCGCCCCGCAGCGCTGGGCAGGGAGGGGAGACGGGGTAGGGCCCTGAGCCAAGCTGCACAGCCTGGAGAAGGGGCTGCGGAGGGGGGCAGGAGGAAAGGATCTGCTTCCTTAGAGTTGTGAAATGTCCTGGGCTGGAATGAAGGGCTGAGGTGAAATTCGGCCAAAAACACCCAGTTTGGTGGTCAGGCGGCCCTCCTCCGAGATAAACAGCCCAGACTGAGATTAAAAAAAAAAAAAAAACAGCTCCAGCCAGAAACCACTCCCCCCAACCACACACTCATAAGCCTTGAACCCTTACACACGTAACACTCACCCACATATGTCAACATACACACCCAGAGTGACACACTCAAAACTCGTACAAATGTGTAAGAGGTCAGGCCATGTGAAAACTGTTTTTGCAGGTCAAGTAAGGTCAAGTGTTGGCAATTTTATATGGTGCAAACGAATACACTCACAAGGAACGCATGTGCCTTCTCCCAACCTTTCCTGTGGACACGGCACACGTACACAGCGAGGCAAACACACACTCTGTCCCAAGCGGCTCCCCCCCACCCCCCCCTCCACCCTGTCACTATCGCATTACCCAGTTTTATTTCCTTTCTGGCACCTATGACTACGGACATAATGTATTAGTTTACTTGTTTGGGGGATTGCCTGTTTCCCTAAGCCCCAGATGCCAGCTCCAGGAAAGTGAGGAAATCCAGTTGTTTGTCCTGCAGCCCCAACGCCTAGAACAGACCTCAATAGACAGTGTGAGCTCAGGACACACGCACATCAATTTGATCTGTGTCTACTGTCCCTTCTCCACTCGCACCCTCACTCACTTCTACCCCCACCCCACTCCAGGGCACCCTGCTGCCAAGCCAGAGGCTGTCATACTCGCCGTGAGTGAAGAGAATGTCAGGCAGATGCCACCAAAGCCGTTCAGGGACAGCGCCAGGAATATCAACGGAGACAGAACTGCAAAGGGGAGAGGGGTGGGCGAGGGCATTTGGGAGCTGTGGGAGGCCAAGGGCGAGAGCTGGGGTAAACATCCATCTTCAACCCACTCATTCTTTTCTTGTGGGGGCACAAGAGGCCAGACCTCTTACCTTTGGTGTCCCGAGAAGCAAGGGCCGTGAGGGTGCAGGACGCAGCGAAGCTGGCACTGTGGAGATTGGGGGGGGAGGAGCCGACTGAACACTCTGAGCCTCCCCTCCCCCCGCAGCACCAGATCCTGCCCTCCAGGTCCCCAAGGCCCAGCCACCTCACCTGCCAACCAGCCGTGTGGGCCGCGGGCCAAAGCGGTCCATGAGGATCCCCAGTGGCAGGGTGGTGGCGCTGAGCACGAAGGAGCCGATGGTGAATCCCAAGTTGAGCATCTCTTCCTGGCGTGCGCAGCCGGGCCACCAGAACTGTGCATCTTGGGTGATGTTGGTGGTGTTCCCAGCTGAGGAGGGGGAAGGGAGGGCTCAGCACATGACAGCAGGAGCAGCTGGGCACAGGAGAGAGCAGCCTGGGGTCAGGGGTCCTGCGCTCGAATCCCATACCTCTGATTTACTGCCTGCCAGGTTGGGGGTGGAGGGAGGGGGCCTCTGTAAATGGCGGCAACTAGTATCTGACCCAAGGGAAGTCCTACACCCAATCAGAGGCCTGAACACTCGGAGCCTCCCCTCCCCCCGCAGCACCAGACCCTGCCCTCCAGGTCCCCAAGGCCCAGCCCGGCCACCTCACCTGCCAACCAGCCGTGTGGGCCGCGGGCCAAAGCGGTCCATGAGGATCCCCAGTGGCAGGGTGGTGGCGCTGAGCACGAAGGAGCCGATGGTGAATCCCAAGTTGAGCATCTCTTCCTGGCGTGCGCAGCCGGGCCACCAGAACTGTGCATCTTGGGTGATGTTGGTGGTGTTCCCAGCTGAGGAGGGGGAAGGGAGGGCTCAGCACATGACAGCAGGAGCAGCTGGGCACAGGAGAGAGCAGCCTGGGGTCAGGGGTCCTGCGCTCGAATCCCATACCTCTGATTTACTGCCTGCCAGGTTGGGGGTGGAGGGAGGGGGCCTCTGTAAATGGCGGCAACTAGTATCTGACCCAAGGGAAGTCCTACACCCAATCAGAGGCCTGAACACTCGGAGCCTCCCCTCCCCCCGCAGCACCAGACCCTGCCCTCCAGGTCCCCAAGGCCCAGCCCGGCCACCTCACCTGCCAACCAGCTGTGTGGGCCGCGGGCCAAAGCGGTCCATGAGGATCCCCAGTGGCAGGGTGGTGGCGCTTAAATATGCTCACGGACATCAAAGTATTTACCAACATGTAACATTCACTTAATGTCCAAGCTTGGGGGGGGGCGTGTAGACCCCCAAGAGGAAGCACCCTCAAATCTGGGGACAAAGTAAGTGAGTGATACTCGGTTGATGTTATAGGAATTCACTTAAAACTCAGAGGACGCTTTCCCCATAAATGACATTCTGATGAAATAATAGCTAGTAATTATTGAGCACTTAGCTATGTTCTTTTAGGCATTGTTCTTGACGGTCACTGTATTAACTCACAGCTAATGAAGTCTCTCCAGTCTCCAGATGATGAAACTGGGGCACAGAATTAGGACCATGGCACTGCCCTCCGATACCCTTTAGACATCAACCTGGAGGACTTGTCTTCCAGGTAAACTGCCAACTTGGAGTTGTGACAAGTTAAAGAAAAAGGACAGTGATGAGGGAAAGAGGGTGATTTCGCTTCACTCAGTGCTCAGGGAACCTGAGGTGGCTGTTCCCTGCCTTCTTTTTGTTACTTAGGCATCATTGCCAAGGGCAAACTCAGGGTGCACTTGGAAGGAGGAAAGGCTGGGGCCTACATTCTCACCACGCACTAGCTGTGCAAGCTTGGACGAGTAACTTCCTCTCTTTGAGCCTCAGGCCCCTTGGCTGTAAAAGGAACTTCCTTAGGAAATTCAGTTGAAGGTGAGCAAAGACCTTTGCACAGGGCCTGGTCCAGAGACTGTGCTCCTGAAAAAGCTGATGAAGGGGAGATGGTGGCCGCCTGAAAGGTCACTGCGTGGTCAGCCTCTTCTCTATGTGCTGAGGATCCCACAGTGAATAAGACAGGAAGCTTTTGGCTCTTGTGGGGCTTATATTAGATAATAAACAAGGAAAAGAGCAGATACTGATTTAAAGAGTGACAGGTGCCATACAGGAGGATGTGACAGCACCTGAATGCTGGGGGAGGGGGAGTGGTATCTGCCCTCAATGGTGACGTGACCCCCGACTTCCGATATCCGAAGGGCATGCAGGTGGCAGAAGGGTGATCTACCTAAGTGTTAACATCAGGAAGAACATGACGAATTTTCAGATCATAAGTGCTGGCCAACCAGGCAAGGAAGTGACTTGGGCCATGGGGAGTTTCCCATTGGTTGGGGAGGATCCTCAGGCACCTGGAAGAAGCGGTTAAAGGTTTAGACCACATGGCCTTTGGGGCTCAAGCTAGCCCCATAATTTAGGGATTGTATGATCACTCTTCATTCCTCCGCCAGGTTTGCCCGCATCCATTTATCCTACATACACACACTCACTGGATATCTGCTGGATGACAGGCACCGTGTTGGGACGTGGACAGTGCAGGAAGAAATGCAAAGGTAATTTAGACCAGAGGCTGCACACGGGGGACCAGACATGGCCCTCACACGAGTTTTGTTTGGCTTGGAAATTTTAATTGGGTGCCAGTTTAAAATCAGGAGCTATAACATAAAAACCCAGAAGTCTGGCTTCTCTTTAAGAAGTCAGAAGATCAGGCCATCGCTGGAGCTGAGTGGAGGCCACCCCTCTCCAGCAGGGCTTGCTGGGTCCTCCGAGTCTTCACCTCACTTTTAGCTCTAGGTCCCCCGAAACCTCACCTCACTTTTAGCTCTCGGACATTAGCCATCTTACACCTGCCCTGATTCACCAATTACTAACCGCCCAACCTCTGTGAACACTTGAATTTGCAGCCCCTGACTTTTAGACACTGTCCCTGCTCCTAAGTCTTTGACAATCGAATGACACTTTCCTCTATGAACAGTCCCACTAGCTCTCAATTAATTAACACCTACTTTGTGCCAGGCTTTTTAAAGTAGTATCTCAATTTAATTCTCACAACCACCGTAAAAAGTGAGTATATGATCGCCATGTTATAGATGATGAGGCTCGGAGAAGCAGAGTTGCTCACAGCCACACAGCGTCCTACAGGCAGGCTCCGATTCAAACTCAAGACCGTCTCCAGAGCCCGCGCGTTCCCCTGCACCACAGAGCCCCCTCTGTCCTGAACGGGGCAGCTTAGCACGTTTCCCAGGCTGATTTGAATGCTGGCAAGGAAACATGTCCTTCCATTGGTGCGGGATCCCAGCCACCTAGGTGGCTAAGAACTCCAGGTCAATTAACGCATTTGTTTCTCTGGTTTATCGATCAGCCTCTTGTGAGTTTGACTAATATGAGCTAGTTCCTGAGACCTGATCACTCCGCGTGGCTGGATAAAGCCAGACTCCCGAAGCAATAAGGAAGCAGGCCAAGATGCGAAGACCTCTTAGACCTCTATCGGTGTCGGGATGACAGAAGCGGTCTCCGAAGTCCAACCCTTTTACAGACCAGTCAAGTGAGGCGTGGGGTGGGACAGAGAAAACATACTGGGTTAGTGATAGAGTTAGGCTTAGAAGCCACAGAGAACAGTGTTTCCTCAAGTGTGGTCCACACAGCAGGTGGAGAGCTCCAGATGGGCTTAGGAGGCATATGCAACGGTGTTTGATGTTTCATAGTTATTAGCCTTCTGAACAAGCATCAAAAACACACATACGCACACACATATGTATATGTACATACAAATATATACATGTATGCCACACATGTATATATGTATTTATTAGGAATACATATGTATACGTATGGAGGCATTAGAAACATGGGCATGGTGTGTGTGTATAAGTAACATCAAACCCAAGATTCTAAGGATGTTACGCTTTAAAATGAGGTTAATTTTTTTTAAGCGAGTTGATTTAAAAGGAAGAATTAAGTAAATAACAGCACTTATGGCACACAGAAATAGCAAAATCATGAAGGTGAACTACAAATGACTAGGTCTGGGGAACGCCGGAAAACAGGAACGTAGCTAAATTCTGGCTCCACTAGCTGTGCCGCTGCAACCCTGAGGCTCTGTTACCCCATCTGTGAAATGAGGGTTGTGGTGGCAGCCACTTGAGAGGCTGGCTCTGAGGATCGCCACACAAACACTCACAAAATGACCCCA
>NW_011889133.1:509647-512197 GCF_000151845.1 Pteropus vampyrus | reverse complement strand
AGGGGGAACCGAGAGAATTAAGAGTGTTAAGTATCTGGTTCACATCGGCCAGCCAGCACGTAGCAGAGCTGGGAGTCATGCTGCGTAACCATTTCCACATACCGTGGGGACACAGACTTCTGGGCTGATTCTGTGTTCTTGGGACCCCGTGGAGGGAGGCCAAGACCTCAGTGAATGAGGCTTCAAGAAGCAGGAAGTAGGTGTGTTTAACGGGGCAGCATGACTGAGACAGAATGGGGTATAGCACCCCCAATCGCCCTGATGTCTCAAGGACTGAGGCTGGAGTCCCTTGAGTGAAAGGGAAGTGGGGAAAGAGAGACATGTCGTGCCCTCCTTCCCAAGAGTGGACAAATAATTACTGAGAATGGGGGGAGGGTTCGCTTTGGTCACCTCTAGTGAACCGAAACAACCAGGCTCAGACGCACACTCACTTCTGGGCAACTTGACACAGCAGGTGGATATCGCACACCACACACAAAAATTAACTCAGCGTGGACCAAAGATATAAATGTAAGGGCTAAAACTCTAAAACTCTGAGGAGAAAACACGGGTGTAAATCTTTGCGACCTTAGGTTAGGCAATGCTTTCTTAAACATGACGCCAGAAGACAAATGCAAAAGAAAAAATACGTAGATTGGACTTCATAGATTCTGAAAACTTTTTGTGCACCAGAGGACAACATGAAGAATGTGAAAAGACAACCCACAGTGGGAGAAAAAATTTGCAAATCACTAGCCGATAAGAAACTTGCATCTAGAATATGAAGAACTCTTACAACTCAATAAAGAGAAAAGGCAAATAACCAAATTTAAAAATGAACACAGGATCCGAAAAGACATTTCTCCAAAGATATACCAATAGCCAAGAAGCACATGAAGATTCTCAACATCATTAGCCATCGGGGAAATGCAAATCAAAACTACAAAAAGACAACACTTTACTTTACGTCCACTAAAACAGCTAAAATTTAAAAAATGAGCAACGCGTGTTGGTGAGGATGTGGAGAAATCGGAACTCTTGCACACCGCTGGAGGGGATGTAAAATGGTGCAGCTGCTTTGGAAAACAATCTAGCAGGTCCTCGAAATGCTGAATGTAGAGTTATCCTTAGGGCCCAACAACTCCACTCCCAGACATATACATAAAGGGGAAAGGCAAATGACCACAGAAAAACTCGTACCCGAATAGAAGCGTTATTCATAAAAGCCCAAAAGTGGAAACAGCCCACATGGCCATCACTGATGAATGGATAAATAAAACATGGGAGAGTCATACAATGGAGTATTAGTCACAATGGGAAGAAACCAAGTCCTGACACATGCTACAACCTGGAGGAACCTTGAAAACACCACGCTAAGTGAAAGAAGCCTGTCACTAAAGACCACATATTGTATGATATCATGTGTATAAAATGCTCAGAATAGGCAAATCTATGTTTGTCATAGGCAGACCTATAACAGATAGTAGATGAGTGGTTGCCTAGTACTTGTGGGTGGAGGGAGGAGTGGGGAGAGTAGGCACTGCTCATGGGTACAGGGTACCTTTTGGGGTACAGAAAATGTTCCAAAATTGATTGTGTGGTAGTGGTTGCACGATTCTGGATAAACTAAAAACCATGAAAACGTATACTTTATTTTTTTTGTTTTGTTTGCAGGTATTAAGTACATTTATTCAACTGCAACTATTTCTTCAAAGACCATTTCTTTATTTACTTTTAATAGGTCTTTTAAATTTTATTTTTCAATTACAGTTGACATACGAGATTATACTAGTTTCAGGTGTACAAGATAGTGATTAGATACTAATATAACCCCAATTAGTCTAGTACCCATCTGACACCATACATAGTTAATACAATATTACTGACTCTATTCCTTATGCTGCATTTTTATATGCCCATAACTATTATTAAATTGTGTACTTTAAATGGGTGAATTGTAAGGTATGTGACTTATATCTTAATAAAGCTCATCAACATTTTTAAAAAGCACAGGTGGAAGGAGAGGCAGCAAAAGGGAAGCAGGAGTTTTGGGGGTGATGGAAATATTCTAAATATTGATTTGCTGATGGTTCCCAAGGTGTACAAATTTTGTCACACCTCATCAAAATGTGTGATATAGTCTTCAATAAAGTTGATTTAAAAAAGAAGACACGTGGAAAAGGCGGGAAGGAGCTACTGGATCAGAGGGGGCAGGCGTCAAGGCCATTAGGACAAGTCCTCCCTCGTCTCCGAGGTAAACAACTCAGACGGGACCTGGACGCTCCACCTCCATTTGCAAACGCAGCTCCCCAAGGCCTTCCTAGCTCTCTGCCTGGTTCTCGCAGCCACCCTGGAACCCTATCATTTCACCCCAAGCCCGCTCCTCCTGAACCAACCTGCCTCCCCAGGCCAGCTGCTAACTCTAATCTCCACCTCCTCTGGTCCCCATCGCCCTGTCATTGGGGCCATCCCTTGATGCCACCTGCTGCTTCCTTACAGATAACCCTAGCAGGGGCGGAGCAGCCCCTGGTGGAGCGGGTGCTGCCCAGAGCAGAGTTTAAGACCTCCCTA
>NW_011889133.1:506342-509597 GCF_000151845.1 Pteropus vampyrus | reverse complement strand
AAAGAAGCCTGTCACTAAAGACCACATATTGTATGATATCATGTGTATAAAATGCTCAGAATAGGCAAATCTATGTTTGTCATAGGCAGACCTATAACAGATAGTAGATGAGTGGTTGCCTAGTACTTGTGGGTGGAGGGAGGAGTGGGGAGAGTAGGCACTGCTCATGGGTACAGGGTACCTTTTGGGGTACAGAAAATGTTCCAAAATTGATTGTGTGGTAGTGGTTGCACGATTCTGGATAAACTAAAAACCATGAAAACGTATACTTTATTTTTTTTGTTTTGTTTGCAGGTATTAAGTACATTTATTCAACTGCAACTATTTCTTCAAAGACCATTTCTTTATTTATTTTTAGTAGGTCTTTTAAATTTTATTTTTCAATTACAGTTGACATACGAGATTATACTAGTTTCAGGTGTACAAGATAGTGATTAGATACTAATATAACCCCAATTAGTCTAGTACCCATCTGACACCATACATAGTTAATACAATATTACTGACTCTATTCCTTATGCTGCATTTTTATATGCTCATAACTATTATTAAATTGTGTACTTTAAATGGGTGAATTGTAAGGTATGTGACTTATATCTTAATAAAGCTCATCGACATTTTTAAAAAGCACAGGTGGAAGGAGAGGCAGCAAAAGGGAAGCAGGAGTTTTGGGGGTGATGGAAATATTCTAAATATTGATTTGCTGATGGTTCCCAAGGTGTACAAATTTTGTCACACCTCATCAAAATGTGTGATATAGTCTTCAATAAAGTTGATTTAAAAAAGAAGACACGTGGAAAAGGCGGGAAGGAGCTACTGGATCAGAGGGGGCAGGCGTCAAGGCCATTAGGACAAGTCCTCCCTCGTCTCCGAGGTAAACAACTCAGACGGGACCTGGACGCTCCACCTCCATTTGCAAACGCAGCTCCCCAAGGCCTTCCTAGCTCTCTGCCTGGTTCTCGCAGCCACCCTGGAACCCTATCATTTCACCCCAAGCCCGCTCCTCCTGAACCAACCTGCCTCCCCAGGCCAGCTGCTAACTCTAATCTCCACCTCCTCTGGTCCCCATCGCCCTGTCATTGGGGCCATCCCTTGATGCCACCTGCTGCTTCCTTACAGATAACCCTAGCAGGGGCGGAGCAGCCCCTGGTGGAGCGGGTGCTGCCCAGAGCAGAGTTTAAGACCTCCCTAGCGCCACCCCGGAGGCCTCAGCTCTCCTCCCACAGCCAAAGCAGGTGCCCCCAGTGACTTGGGCTGAGGAGCCGGGTAAAGCGGGGAAGGTCACTAATATTTATCACGCACCATTGACTCTCACAGCACTCCCATGGGATAAATAATATTATTCCCATTTTGCAGACTGGGCAATTGAGGTTCAATGTTTTAAGGAACTCACTGATGTCACCCAGCTGGTAAAACTGGCGGGAGGTGGGATTCGAACCCAAGCTAGCCTTCTTCCAAGAGCCTGTTTCACCATATGGAGGTTGGAGCAAAAGAATAAGCAGGGGAAGTGCCACACTCCACATCCATCCAGCTCCTTAGCCAGAGCTTGTCAGCACAGCTCTCTTCCCCCCACCCCCACTCCCAAAAGGAAGACACCCTTCCAGCAGACCGCCCAGGGCAGTTATCAGTGAGATATGGTGAGATCCGGTTAAGTTAGCTTAGATATGGAGCATTAGACTTCCCACTCCCTCTTGGAGTGTCACAGAAGTTGAAATAGAACAGGGGACCCTCCCAAAGGCCTAGCCTAAAGGAAATGAGGCTATTAACTTTGTACAAATGGGTGCTTTGAAGACCTGGGAGCCAAAAGGTTCTGAAAAAAGACTGCAGGCCCTTTACAAACAATCAGCTTTGCAGGCTCTCCTGGGCCTTACTTAGCTTGACCAGAGAGCCCTAGTCAGAAATCCCTCACCAGCTTAGGAGTCAGCACTTCCCCTTCTAGAAGTCTCCATCTTGCTCTAGGCCTGAGGCTGCCAAAGGTTTAGGACTCGGAGGTCAGGCCCAGGACCAGGATCCCCTGCAGGATGCCTGGCATTCAGCGAGGACTGGATCAGATAAAGGAGGCAGAGAGTGCCGCCCATCCTGTAGATGGAGTCTGACAGGGGTCAGGAAGTGGGCTGTCCAACCCCCTGCCCGGTGCTCCGGTTTAAGCAGCCCTGCTTTCTGTCCACTCGGCCACGTGTCCTTCTCTGGTGTCCACCTGCCCCCGCTGCTGCCCTTCCCCCAGCCCGACTGGCCCCTTCTCGGGCATACCTTGGCACAGGCTGGAATAGAAGCCCTCTTTCTTGAGCATGATCAGCAGGGAGCCCCAGCCCAGGAGCACGGCGGAGAAGAAGAGGTTCTCCAGCACTGCGGTGCAGACCATCCACCAGCGCCTCTGGTATGCCTGCTGCAGCGTGGGGGCCATGCTGGCCGCTAGCCTGTACAGGAACAGAGCACTGCGCGAAGGGCCCCCCAGCGGCCCCTGGCTAGGGTCTTGCATCGTGGTGGCTCCTGAGGCCCCTCGAGCCTGCCCACGAGGGGGCCTTCATGGAGACCCCATAGAGCCCTGGGCTTCCCAGCGGGTGCCGCTGAGCCGGCTCTGGGCGCACTGGCAGTGCCAGGGGCACACGCGGCACTGAGTTCCCGCCGGGCCGCTATCGGAGATAAGGCAGGTCCCGTCTGCTGGCAACATCTCGCTGGTGCGCTGCCCAGCTCTTCCACCTCGGCCAGAACGCTTAGACCCCGTTCCCGGGGGCCAAACCAGCACTTCCTTAAGTTCCCAAAGGTCAGCAAGGGGCAGAGCGCGCTCTGAAGCCTTAACTAGCCAGTAGCCGACCTCCTGCGCCAGGAAGGACCCCCAGGAGCAAGCGTGGGGAGAAAGGGGAAGTCCGAGGCTGACATAAGAAACCCCCCCCCTTCCTGTGGCCCCTATAAGACCACTCTTCTCCTCTGGAGATGGACGACAGCAAGCCCTCCCTCTCTACGCACCCGGCCACCCGTGTCCCTACAGTCTCTCGGTGCAAGGCAACAGCTGCCACGTGGACGGTGACCCAGAGCGGGCCCTCCTGCGCCCCTGGCGCCCCAGGGTGCCCCTCACTCACTTCGTAGGGCTCAGAGCACCACTCCGCACGCCCGGGAGCCCGCCCACCCGCTCCTGCCAGGGGAGGGGGCGCGGGCTCCAGCAGGAAGTCCGGCGACCGCCGACTTTATAAGGGCAGAGGCGGCGGATGGGCTGGCGGGCGGGTGTGTTTACCAGGAGGGAAAGCGCCCGAGCTC
>NW_011889133.1:497468-505187 GCF_000151845.1 Pteropus vampyrus | reverse complement strand
TTCTTGTAGAGCCTGGGTGTGTCGGGTGTCAGGCAGCCCAGGTGGCTCTCAGCGGATACGTGGCCGCGGACCCCTACCCCCCACCCGCTGCTCACCTGGGCTGGGGTCCAAACGCCCCTCCTGCCGCAGCGGACGCCTCTGGGAGCGCAGCTCCTTGTTGGCGCGTCCACGCTCAAGGTGTCCCGTGTTTTGCGGGCCCAGCCCAGCCCAGCACCGGCGCTCAGCACTTCTCTGCTGGTTGGGTTCAGCCTGACATTTAGGTGTTCTGGCCTCCGCTGCCCCCTTGGATCTAGTCAGGGAGCTGGGAACCCTCCGGGAGACACCGGACCGCGAAGCGGGACAAGGACGAAGTGGACCTACAGAGTCAATAGTTTACTTATACCCATCCGGGGCAGCACCCTGAGGTAGGGGCGGGGGCTCCCTTCCCATCCCCTCCTCCTAGGTCGAGTTTCACGCGCGCGTGACTCACCCTCTGGTCTTCCGCACGTGCTCCGGCACCTAAAATTTCTACGCTCACCTCCCCCCACCCCCCTTCCTTCGGCCCCCCAGACCAATCAGGCAGCGCCCTCTGTATCCTCGATCAAAACAACCAAAGATTGGGCTGCAGCTGACAGATCGCGACGCAGGGCAAGCTTGGGTGGAGTTTTAAACTGTGCAGTTGAGCGTAATGTTTTTCAAGAGCAGAATGACACAGGTTTCTTTGGAGTTAAGTCAAATCGAGGTCTGAGCCTTGATTTGGAAACTTGATTTGGAAAAAGCCTGGGTTACCTTGGGCAACTTGCTTTACTTCTCTGAGCCAGGAGGTGAGGGGTGGAATTGGGTGTTAGGACCCAGGGAAAATGCCAAGCACAACGCTTGATACCTAGTAAGGGTAATGTTCATTTTGTTGCCGCTGTCGTAATTTTTTCAGAAGGCCTTGTGACGGGATGCTTCCAGACACTGACTGACTGATCGATCCCTGGTCAATTTCTCAACTTCCTGGGCCTGTTTACTCATTTGTAAAAGAGAGGAGGTGTCACTACTTGGACAGGGGTATGGATTCACGAGATGACAAAGGCAAATCAATAGAGAGAGAAGTTTAATACAGTATGTTGAAAGTAAAATTGGTGATAACCACAAAGCTCTCTGGGCATGTGAGCAACTGCCCAGAGAGTTTCAAGAAGACATCGGACAACAGTGCATCTCTGAACAGCTGAGCCACCAAGCCAAGCGAGGAACTAAGATTTGCTAAGTGGCTATTATATATGCTGGGCGCTTTCCAAACGAAAAATGATCATTAAATCCTCAAAACATCATGGTCTCATTTAAACCTCACAGAGGGAAAAGACAGGCAGCTAGCAGCTGGGACACGGTGAGTAGAGGCAGGATGCAGACTCAGATCTGTCTGACTTTTAAGCGTGGCCCTTCCCATCCCTCCAGGTTGGGAGGAGGGCAAGAGCAAAGTCATCACAGCAGAAAAGGCACAAGGGGTTCTCGCTGGCAAGAGTACAGGGTCAGGCTCTCACGGTTTCACTTCTTAAAATTCATCACTGACTGCCAGTTCAAGCTCAAACTCTGTAGCTTAGCACCCTAGAACGCCTTGAACCTAAGAGGCACTCCATAAGCACCTGTGGAATGAAATGCAAAGCCAGCTGGTTTCGCACTTCCTTGCCTTTGCACCTGTTCCTTCTTGTGTGAATGACCGAGTTCCTTCTGCATTTCACCCCTCCACAACTCACCTCAAGTTTCACTTCTTTCTGGAAGCTGTCTGATCTCCTAGGCTGACTTAGGAGCCCTGCCCATGGACTCCCCCAAAACACTATTCTAATCTCTATGGATTCCTGATCTCGAATCATCAGTTTACATCTGCCTTTCTCCCCGTGAGATACAAATCTCTTGGGGGCAGCAATCACATTGTAGGTGGTTTGTATACCTGCTACCTCTCACAGGACCTGGCGTGTAATAAACCCATGGTAAACATTGCTTGAATAAATAAAACGAAATGATGGGAAATGAAGCTGAAAAGGCAGGCCGGTTCATTTTGAATGACCTCTGTGAGGACAGTGACTTCCAATGCGGTGAGATAGGTGACTGGAAACTCTTGATTTTGTTTTCTTATTTTCTTTTGGCTTTTTTTTGGTTGTTTGTTTGTTCTGAAGGAAAGGAATAGATATGGATGGTCGGGTTTGTGTTTTTAATAAGTGGAGGAGGATACGTGGAAAAGGAGACTCTGAACCCTTGGCGCAATCTATGGCTTGAGGAGCACAGTGTCGTCACATTGGACCTCCTGCAGGCTCCTGGCGGGAACACAGCTGAGTGGACAGGAGTACAGGCTCGGGAGTGACATGGGGCTGGTCCTGATCCTGGCTCTGCAGGTGATTAGCCATGCAATTTTGCCCAAGGCACTTAGGCTTCCTGAGCTCCACTCTTCTAGTTAAGTGCCAGAAATAATAGCAAATTGGATTCCTGGACCCAATTCCAACATTGGTGGGAGAGGTTTCCCCCACTCCGACAAACAATTCACAGGACACCCGCAGGGTGTCAGAGAATTCAACTCAATTCTGACACAATCTACTCAGAGAGAACTTCAGATTCCATAGGTTAAGGGTTCAGTCCTATGAGACCGCCCCCACCCCCAAACACACACACACACACACACACACACACACACACACACACACACACACACACACACACACACACACACACACACACACACACACACACACACACACACACACACACTTCAGACGTCAGCCACAAGCCCAGGCTCTATGTGCTTTTGGCTAACCGGCTACAGACTGGAGGTCCCAACAAACCCCTCCTAGGGTTCCATTAAATTGCTAGAGCGGTTCACGGAACTCAGAGAAACATGTTACTAGATTCCTGCAAAAGGGCATAACTCAGGAACAGCCAGATGGAAGAGATGCACAGGATAAGGGGTGAAGGAAGGGGCTTGGAGCTTCCATGCCCCCTCCAGGCCTGCTGCTCTGCATCTCCACGTGTTCACCATCCAGAAGCTCCCCCAATCCTGTCCTCTTGAGTTTTTATGGAGGCCTCGTGACACAGAAACGATTGATTAAATCATTGGACATTGGCGATTACTTCAACCTCCAGTCCCTCTCCCCTCCCTGGGAATCAGGAGGGGTGGGACTGAAAGTTCCAACCCTCTAATCACTTGGTTGGTTCTCCTGGCCACCAGCCCCCATTCTTCGGTGCTTCTGAAAGTCACCTCATTCACATCACAGAAGACACCTTTATCACTCTCAAGACTTAGGAAATTCCAAGGGTTTAGGGAGCTGTGAGCCAGGGACTGTGGATGAAGACCAAATATATATGAGAAATATATTTTGGTCATCTGAATGACCAAATACATACTTCTTACAATATCTCAAATAGAATCCAGTTCACTAGGTAAGAAATTACTTATAATAACAAATAGTTATTATAAATGTTTGCATGAAGAATATAAATAGAATAGAACGGCTGCTTTGGACAAGTTTGGCAGTTCCTCAAAGAGTTAAATATAGAGTTACCACTCTGGCCAGCAATTCCACTCCTAGATATATACCCAAGAGAATGGAGAACATACGCTGACACAAAAACGAATACAAATATTCAAAGCAGCGTTATTCGTTATAGCCAATAAGTGCAAACAACACAGTTGTCCATCAACCGATGGATAAACAAAATGTGTGTATACTAATATACAATATAATATTAATTGGCCATAAAAAAGATTAAAGTACTGATTCATGCTACAAGATGGATGAACCTTGAAAACATTATGCTCGGTGAAAGAAGCCAGACACACACAAAAACAACACATGTTGTATGACGGCACTATATGAAATACCCAGGAGAGGCAGGTACATTGAGACAGCAGTAGACTGACTAGTGGTTGCCAGGAACTAGGGGAGGGAAAAATTGGAAGTGATTGCTGATGGGCATGGGTTTCTTCCTGGGCCAATGAGAATGTTGTGCAGTCGGATGTTGGTGATGGTTGTACGACTCTGAATATACCAAAATCCACTGAACTGTCCGCTTTTTAAAAATTCTTAATTAAGTTTATTGGGGTAACACTGGTTAATACAACTATATAATTTTCAGGTGTACATTACCATTTGACATTTGTATATTCTATTGTATGTTTACCACCTAAAGTCCAGTTTCCTTCAGCTACCATATATTTGATCCCCTTTACCCACTTCACCCTCCGCCTAAACCCTATATTTAACCCCCTTTACCCGTCTACCTCCCCCTTCCTCCCCCACCCCATTAGTAACCATTAGCCTGTAGTCTGTGTCCATGAGCCTCTGTTTGTTTGTCCTGCTCATTGGTTGCTTTTAGATTTATATCCCACATGTAAGTGATATCATGTGATTTTCAACTTTTTCTGTCTGGCTTATTTCGCTTAGCATGATTATCTCAAGGTCCATCCATGTTGTTGCAAATGGCAATCAATATTTCATCTCTTCTTGTGGCTAAGTAATATTCCATTATATATATGTACCACAGCTTCTGTAGCCAATCATCTATCGTAGGACACTTTGGTTGCTTCCATGTCCTGGCCACTGTGAATAATGTTGCTATGAACATTAGTGTGCTAATATCTTTTTGGATGAGTTTTCAAGTCTTTGGGGTAAATGCCCAGTAGAGGGATTGCTGGATCATATGGTAGATCAATTCTTAGTTTTTTGAGGAAACTCCATACTGTTTTCCATAGTGGCTGTACCAGTTTGCAGTCCCACCAGCAGTGTATAAGGGCTCCTTTTTCTCCACATCTGTACGCTTTTTAAAAGAATGAATTTTATGACATGCGAATCCTATCTCAATGTAAAAAATTTTAAAAACAACTTTGCATGTGTTTAGGCATGAGGGATTTGATTGTGAATAAGACACAGACCCCACCCTCAGGGAACACAAAGTCCAGTGGGAGAGAGACTCAGACGAATCAATCGAATAGTCACATAGGAAGTGCAGTTCCATCTAAGGGAAATGCCATGGAGGAAACAGATATGGTGCTATGAGAACATGTCATTGAGGCGGGAGGATGCTGACCTAGACTGGAGGTCAGGGAGGAGTCCGTAAGGAGGCTGCTTGTGCTAAGATCTGAACGTAGCTTTCTATATCTCGATCAGTCAGATTTATCCTCTCCTAAGAGAAAGACACAATATATGCAGAGGTCCTACAACAGGAAGATGCCTGAGACCTTCAGAGAACTGAACAAGGGCCAGAGTGGATGAAGCACACGGAATGAGGGGACTGTGAGGTTGCAGCTGGAAAAGCAGACATGGGCCAATTGTACTGGATCTTCTAAGAGTAAGAAGCGCTCGGTAAGGACTAAAATGACCCACGCCTTCCCTAATTTGCTCCTCCTCTACTGTTGCCTGTCTGGTTTAAAAGCACCACCCTCCACCCAGTTGCTTAAGCCACGGAACTGGAATCACCATGACTTTGTTCCTAGCCTCACCTCCACGTCCAACCTGCCAGCGAGCCTGTGGTTCCTACGCTTAAAGACCACTCATCTCCATCCACTGCCATCCCCCAAGCCCAAGTCATCATCAGCTCCCACCTGGACTCCTGCAACCCTTTCCACCTGGCCTGTCCGATTACACCATGCACATGACCCCACCGTCCAGTCAGAATGACCTACTGGAAACACAGATTCAATCAGGCCACTCCCGGGAAGCTTCTCATGATGATGGAGGAAATGTACAAACCCCCAACAGTGCCCCGAGTCTGTCTGGCTTCACCTGCGGTCCCTAGCCTCCCTCTGGCCTCCCTCCACCATTGTGCTTTCTTGCCCATTAATACTCCATGTTCTCTCCCGCCTCAAGTTCCTCCTGGGCCTGGAACATTCCCCTGTCCAGGCCTAGCTAAAGCTTCAGATTTTGACTTAATGGTCACTTCCTTGGGGACGCCTCCTTGCCTATCTCCAGCAATATAATCCTTTGCTCTGTGACCTACATAACATCCAAATTTCTCTTTGACAAAACTCACCCCAATGTGTCCATTTCCTCTGATGGACTGTATGGGCCGGAGAGCAGGGACCTGTGCCCGCCTTCCTCACCACTGTCCTCCCACCACTCAACTCAGAACCCACCATCCACCGAACCCCCTGCCTGACAAACTCCCACCCATCCCTCAAATCTCACTCGCCTGTGACTTTCAGGGGAACAGCCTGCTCTGAGCACCCAGGCCTGGGGGCGCATTCCACACAGCTCCCCGAACATCCCCTGCAGCACTTTAAAACAATGCTCTTCACAAGACTCCTCACAGGTCAGACCGCAAGGATTCTTCTGAAAATCCCTAAAATTCCATGGAAAATTCTATATGCATGTACATTTTTCTAAAAAATAGTCCGTGGCTTTCATTGGTGTTTCGAAGGGGGTCTAAGATCAGAAAGAGGTTAAGCACCTCTCTCAAAGAGCTGAGGGAGCCGTCTTTCCTTCAGAATCGTATTGCCAACCCAGATGTCTACTATGTGTTTATGTGAACTATCCCCACTAGAATATGAGTTCCAAGAGGGCAAGGGTCTTTATCTATTTTGTTCACTGATGTATCCCAAATGCCTGGAATGGCGCCTGGCTCACGCTCGGTGTAGCTGTGGAATGACCACAGTGTCAGGCAATTGTAACAGCTATGAGAACTGGGTGTGTATTGGTTACTTATTGCTGCATAACAAATCACCCCAAAATGTAATAGCTTAAAACAACATTTATCAACTCAGTTTCTCTAGCTCAGGAGTCAGGATGTGGCTTCAATGGGCCTTTTATCTAAGGATCTCTAACGAGGCTGCAAAGTGCTAGCCAGGGCTGTAATCATCTGAAAGCTTGACCGGAGGATCTGCTTCTGAGCTCACTTGCGGTTTTTGGCAGAATTCAGTTCCTCCCAGGCTGACGGCTGGAGGCTGCCCTCAGTTCCTTACCACGTGGCCTCTTCATGGGGCAGCTCACCAGACGGAAGCCTGCTTCATCGGGGTAAGCAAAAGGAGAGGGAGAGAGAACCAACTAACAAGATGGCCATTACAGTCTTTTGTACCTTAACCTCGGAAGCGGCATCCCATCCCCTTTGCTGTGTTCCATTAGAAGCAAGTCTCCAGGTCTCATGGGAAGAGGGTTATACAACGGATGAACAGCAGCAGATAGAATATTGGGGGCCATCCAAGAGGCTGCCTACACCAGAACATTTACCAGCGTTTTCTCATATGGTGTCTGGCTCATTTGAACACCCAGAGCAGAAGGCACGAAAAAAATGCCTACAGGTCAAGCAGACGATGACGAGGGAAGAAATTAGTGGTGGGAGGTGTGGTGGACACCTCTGCCTATCCTCCAGCAGACTGCTACCAAGCAGGAATGCAGGCTGAGTTGTCAGATCTTCTAACTTTTCAAAAGAAGCCAACGTCCAGATTTTTATGAGACATATTGTGATTTTTAAAAACATGATGAACTAGCAAAAACACATCTGAGGATTCGTTTTTGACTCTTCTCTATGGCACAAAGGACCTAAGCCATCCTAATACCCTTTTACGTTTGTTCCATCTCTGCTATACCCACCCCTCACCCCTTACACTTAATTCACTGAGGGCAGGGAACTAGAGAATTCACTTTGGACACTTTCTACAGCTCTCTGCATGTAACAACAGGCTAACAGTAAATACCGTTGAATGAAACATGAGGTTGCTGACCTATATCTCATTAGGGAGCATTCCCCCCAATCCTAGGGGACTGGTTAAAA
>NW_011889133.1:495233-497418 GCF_000151845.1 Pteropus vampyrus | reverse complement strand
GAGGGAAGAAATTAGTGGTGGGAGGTGTGGTGGACACCTCTGCCTATCCTCCAGCAGACTGCTACCAAGCAGGAATGCAGGCTGAGTTGTCAGATCTTCTAACTTTTCAAAAGAAGCCAACGTCCAGATTTTTATGAGACATATTGTGATTTTTAAAAACATGATGAACTAGCAAAAACACATCTGAGGATTCGTTTTTGACTCTTCTCTATGGCACAAAGGACCTAAGCCATCCTAATACCCTTTTACGTTTGTTCCATCTCTGCTATACCCACCCCTCACCCCTTACACTTAATTCACTGAGGGCAGGGAACTAGAGAATTCACTTTGGACACTTTCTACAGCTCTCTGCATGTAACAACAGGCTAACAGTAAATACCGTTGAATGAAACATGAGGTTGCTGACCTATATCTCATTAGGGAGCATTCCCCCCAATCCTAGGGGACTGGTTAAAAAGTTGGCACTGGTGTTTGAGTAGGTTGGAATCCTGGCTCTATCATTTGCTGGCTGTGTGACCTTTAGCTAGTTACTAATTTTTCAGAGCCTCATCTATAAAGTGAGAATAATCATACCTGCCTCAGTTGTTATAGGGAGGGATTAACTGAAATAAGTACACTTATTAGCACAGTGTAGCAACTCAATAGCTGTTCTTACATCATCCCTTCTTTCTTCACTGGCTCCCTGGCATGGCTCCTTTAATCCATTAAACCATCATTTACCACTATCCACTTGGCTGGCAGCTAGAGGGAGCCTTAAAATAACAGCTGTCATTCACACTGCCAGGGTTTACATCCCTCAACAGCTTGCTGATCCCCTTAGTAGAGAAAATCCTAACTCTTTAGCAGCTCACCAGGATCTTTTGGAGCTGTGCCTGGCCAGCCCTGAAGTCTCATCTCTCACCGCTATCTCCCTCCACACTCAGCGCTCCAGGCACACCCAAGCTTTCCCAAAAGCTCCATACTTCCTGCCACTTCACAGAAAGTGCTATTCTCTCCAGCTGGAACTTCTTCCACTCCTACCGCCCCTCCTAGATGTTCCACCTATGTGCTCGGAAAATTCTTGATGTTCCTTGCTAAACCCGAGGACAGGTACAATATCATTTTTCCTCACCATGCCCCTCTTCCTAGCACAAAGCCCGCATAGAACAGGCAAATATAGAATTGGCCACAGCAGTGCTGATTCCGTGAGCAGACAGCGCCACCTGTTGACCCAAACTTGCACTTCAGTACTTAGAAAGGAGCGTTTGCGCTGTCCACCAAGGTAGATGGACAATGGTTTTGAAGCTTTCCAGAGGTCTGTCCACTGTCTCCTGACACCAAAGTAGCAATTAAACCAAAAAAAGAGAGAGAGCTAACATTATTACTTAATGTGAGAGAGCTAGCATTCGCTCGAATGCTTTAGTTTATTAACACATTTAGTTTCACACTCAATGAGGTAGATAACCTTTATTGCCATTTTGCAGATAGGGTGACTGAGGCAATTAAGTGCCTCACCCAACATTACACTGCTAGAAAACTTCACCTCGAGCGGTCTGGCTTGAACCTGCACCTTTAAGACTGAAACTCACTGCCTCTATTGTTTCCTTCACTCCACACCGACCTGGTGAAGTTACATCCCAGACACCTCCCTCTACTGTGAAGGCCCACTGTGGAGGCGCTGCTATCAGTGGCATTGCTGTCAACCCAAATCCCATGTGGAGTGAGCGACCCACACATCCTGAAGGCTGCGCAACTCCCCAAGGGCACTCCTCAGGGCAGGAATTCGGTGTGATGGTGAGACAGCAAACGCAGCAGTCAGCCCCGGCCTCCATGTTACTGTTCGACCCGTGTGACTTCCGGCAAGAATCACTCCTCTGAGCCTCCAGTCCCTAATAGGACCCTTGGCCCAGCTGGCTGGACCAGAATGGATGGATATTCGTATGAAGAGCGAGGAGCACAGTCCGATTCAGGTGAGAGGCAGTGATCACTCAGTATCCTACCTGGATCACTCACATCATGAATGAGGTTGAGTCCCTTCACGTGTTCGTTATCGCCATTTAGAACCAAGAGGTTGGCTGCTTCCTTCTTAAATCCCATCTGCTTTTCACTCGCTCCTCTAAATATTCCTTTATGTCATTTGTGAAAATGCCTGCCTCCACTTAATTTTGTTATTTAAATATATACTTATGTATATCATTAATTACTT
>NW_011889133.1:492350-494695 GCF_000151845.1 Pteropus vampyrus | reverse complement strand
ACACACACACATGCACATGTACGCAGTCACATTCCAGTGTGACAAATACCCCTTCTTCAACCAGGAGATAGCACTACCATAGTCTGGGCTCCTGGAGACTCCAGAGAGAGCCTAGGCCTGGCAGTCTCACAGATGACACCCAATGGGAGCAAGTGGGAAGGGGCCGGGTGCACCTGCCTGGGGCTTCACACGGGCCCAGAACTCTGCTGCACCCTCTTCATCAGCTCTTCATCCTGCATAGACAACTCTGTCAACTTTTTGCCCATCCGCTCATGGATGTCCAGGTACTTGGAAACACACCGATCCAGGCACACAGACTCGCCCTTGGACAGTTCTGCTTCCTTGTAGTGGGGAGGCACACACTTCCGGTGGCAGGCACTGGTCATTCTGGGGGAAAGGAAGGGCAAGGTTAGGTCAGCAGCATCCCAAGGCACACCAGGAACTCTCAACCATCCCTGCCCTGCTATACTGACTCACCTCCTAGGAAGGCAGCGTGAATCCTCAGTTTGCACCTCAACCATCTTGGAAGGTCCTTGAGGAGCCTTGCCTAAACCCACGTCTAACACTAACTAAACAGGAACCATTAGCTGAGTACTGGCTATGTTCTAGGCATCACGTTAAGTGCTTGACATGAATCTGTTATGCAATTCTTATAATCCTACGACGTAGGCATGGTCATTATCTCCATGTGACAGATAAGGAAATTAAGGCACAGAGAGTTTCAGGACCACATAGGCACAGGCCTCAGCCTCCCCTAGATTGAGGAAAGCATTTTTCAGAAGTCCACCTCTATTCTCGGAATAGAAAGGATGACCTAGGATCATGCTTCTAAGGCAAGGTAGCGCAGAGTCGGCTCTTACCTATTGTACATATCAGCCATCATCTCTACCTCCAACTCCGCTGCCAGCTGCTGGGCCCTGAGCGGATCCATCTCAGCTCCGCACGGTGGATATCTCCTTCTGGCCTCCTGGTCCTTGGAGCGAACATCACATCACCGTCAGCGCCCACCCCTCCTGTTCACTTTCCCAACCCAGGGGCTAGCGGATGAGGAGACAGCAAAGGGCATCAGACTGGCGGGGGCCACTAACCTCACTGAATTCAACCACCCCATTTCACAGATGTGGAAACTGAGGCCCCAAAGGAGAACACTGCCTAGCCCCAGGTCACACAGCACATCGACAGCGGGGCTGGAAATTTAGCCCTGGGACCCCGATGCCCATTGCCTCTAGATAACTTCTATCCAGGAGAAAATCGAAAGACGGGTACGAAAACACGCTAAACCTTGGGCCTGAACCTCCGAGGCCCTGAGAGTTCGATCATGCGCGTAATTAATGCGCCTGGGCCCCGGACCTGGGGCTGCACCTCAGAAATGACGGCGCCATCGTCAGGGTCGCCTTGATGTTAGCGGTCACTCACCACGGCCCGAAGCCGGTCACAATGCCCCCGGTGTCCCCAACTTCAGGTAAACGCTAGAAACTTACGCAGGACCCAGGTAGGGCAAAGCGGAAGCACGTGGGGTCACTTCCGGGAGTGAAGTCCCGCCTCCTCTCTGATACAGACTCGCTTCCGGAACGAAGTACCAACGAGGCGGCGCTGGGAAATCGGCTACCATAGAGAGGGAGCCGCGGGCCCTAGCTGAAGGTGGAGGCGACTTGCAAATGCTAGAGAGGACACCCAAATATCATAGAGGTTTGGGTGGAGTACAGATCGCCTGCAGCCCGGTTGTCAAATCTCTGGGGCTGTCCCCAAGAGGATTGAGTGTATTGGTTCTGTAGAAGGGGCAGGGCGTCAGAGCTCAAAGAACCTGGTCCCCACCCCCGGAGAGGTACGCCAGGTTACAAATCAGGCGTGGAGCAAGAAGAAGGCCCCCAAACAGTAGGTCCCCAAACAGTAGTTCTCCGTGTGTGCTGCTCGTTAAGGTCACCTGAGACGCTTTTAAAAATCCCGATGCCCAGTCCCTCACCTCATAACATATCAATCTCTGGGAGTAAGACTCAGGCATCAGTAAGTTTTTATTTTTATTTTTATTTTTTTTAATGCATACAGCACCTGGTCTTCCTAGGTGGTCTCCCATCCAAGTACTAACCAGGCCCAACTGGAGATCAGACGGGATCAAGCGTGTTCAGGGTAGCTTGGCCATAGACATCAGTAAATTTTTTAACTCCCCAGATGAATTAGATGTACATTAATGTGCATTAGATGACATTTAGAAATTTGAGAGTGAAAATGACACTGGAAAAAAGACTTAGAGATAAAAACAGATGAAGATAATATGGCTAAATGTTAATTGTTAAATCCTGGTGATGGGTATATAGAAGTTCAAAATACTGTGCTTGCCACTTTGC
>NW_011889133.1:467274-489215 GCF_000151845.1 Pteropus vampyrus | reverse complement strand
GTTCCTCACCACGTCTCACCTCCGCTGCTGACTGTCAGGTCCAAGCCACCATCATCTCGCACTTGAGTTATTGTCATAGTTTCCTCACTGGTTTTGCCCACTTCATTCATTCTCCCCCTTCAGGCGATCCTCAGAACAGCAGCCAGAGTGATCTTGTTAAGAACTAAAGTGAGCTCATGTCACTTGGCAACCTAAAACACTCCAAGGGCTTCCAATCACAGAGCAAAAGCCAAAGTCCTTACAAAGGCCTCTAAGGCCCCACATGACTCGGCCCCCCACTGCCTTTTATCTCTCACTATCCTCCAGCTCCATCACTCTGCCCCAGCCATGCTGGCCTCCCTTCTATCCATCGGACACACCAAGCGCTCCCACTTTTCCACTTGCTGTTCCCTCGGCCTGGAAGGCTTTCTCCCCAGATAACTGCATGCCTCACTCTCTCACTTCCTTCAGGTCTTCACTCCAATATCACCTTCTCAAGGATGCCTTCCTTGGCCCCTCTAAATATATCACCCGCGGCCCCCAGATAAAACATTTCCTCATCTTCTTCTCTGCTTCATTTTTCCCTCTAGAACTTATCACCATCTAACATGACATATTCTGTTTATTGACTTGCTTACTCTCTATCTCCCCCATACAAAATGTAAGCTCTAAGATCTGGTGTTCACTGCTGTATTCCCAGCACGTACTAGGTGTTCAAAAATCATTTGATCAATGAATACGTGAATTGTCTAAGAGAAGTTGTAATGAGTGATACAACGGTTTTATTTTTTGCTGTTTGCAGTGCCTAATGGCAGTAGGGCAAGAAGAGAAATAAGTTTTAATTTTTAAAAAGGACAGCAGACCAGAGAGATACATGGAAAAGCTCACCGATCTTGAGCAGATAAATTCTAGATGGGCGAAAAAGACATCTTCATACTAGAGCCAGCCAGCAACCATCAATATTGGACTATTCAACCACTGGTACCCAACCTTCGCTTTCAAATCATCCCCAAACACAGATCCCCAAGTTCTAATTCCATATTTCTGTTAACTAATTCATTTATTCAATATATATTTATCAAGCAACTCAAATGAACCAGTTAATTTGCTAGTTCCCGGGCCTATAGCCATGAGCAGAGTAGGTAAAGACCCTGCTTCATGGAGTTTCGAGTCTAGTGAGAGAGTTAGATAATAAGGAAATGAATAAGGTAATTTTGGATTCAAATAAATATTGTGAAGAAAATAAAACAGGTTGAAACGATGATAAGGAACCAAAGGCCATGAAGCCCTCTCTAAGGAAATGAAATCTGAGCTCAGAGCAGGAGGATGAGGAGGAGCCAGTCTTGCAAAGACCAGAATCAAAAAGGTTACAGTCCTGAGTGTGGAAAGAAATCCATTTATCTGAGGAACCGGAAGGAGGCCAGTGCGGTTGGAGTTTGGGGACATGGAGGAGGGGCCTGGGGGAGTCACAGGCTCCCCAAGTGGTGGGGGGTGTCCCCTGCACACATTCTGCAACGGTGGTGCCTTTCTTAGACCACGGGACACGTAGAGAAGGTGAAGATTTGTTTGTTTGTTTTTTCTGAGCAAAATCTCCATTTAGTACAAAAATTTGTACAGAGCCTACTGCCGTACCAGTCACTTCACTCAAAATAGAACTCGGCTTAGGATTTTCTAGACTAAACCTAGCGATCCATCTTCTCCTCATTACCCCGCCCCCCACCATGCCTCTCTGTCCCATGGACGCCGAGAGACAGTCCTCCCTGGGTCCAGTCTGCAGCTGTCCCATGCGCCTCCCCCCTTAGCCCACCCTTCAGCAGCCGCTTTTGTCTGAGGAAGAGTAAAAGGGGCTATTTAAAGAAACAAGGGGACTGGGGAGCAAAGGAGGCCTCGCCTGCGCTCTGGATGAACAGGGGAGGCCAGAGGGCTGGTGACCATCCAGATGGGCCCGCAGATGGTTTTTCAGGTCTCCAGGGCCAGGCAAGTACATTGAGAAGAAAGATGACCACAGGATGCATGCTGCTGGGGTCAGCGTGAGAGGGACGGCCGTGCTATGATTGAAAGGTACCACCTGTCAGGTCTCCGTGGGAAACCCGAGCCTCCCAGGCCAAGGAGAGTGTTGTACCAACAGGGTGTAAACAATGCTCTTCTGAGGCCCAAGGCTCCTGAAGTGGGGGGTGGGGTGGAGTGGAAGGAGGGAGGAAGGTAGAGGGGGGACAGGGACGGAGGAACTGGGGGCTAGAGGCCTCTGGGGCTTAAAGGCAGCCCAGAAGTGAGGCCGCTCAGCTAGAAGAAGGAGACAGCTCCCAAGTCCGAAGGCAGAGGCCGCACAGGTAGGAGAAGCCCTGGGCCCCTTTCTAAGCCCCTCCCCCGCCTACTCCATCTGCCAACTCCTCTCCCACCTTCCAAGGGTGGGAGCCTTCAAGCTGGGGGGACCCACAGTTGGAGAAATCCAGACTTTTTTCTAATTCTCTCCACTACTATGTCAACTGTCTTTAGAGGCCAGACTCAGGGTCCCAGCCTTGGAGTGCTGAGCAGCTTGAGATCACCTACAGAGCAATCAGCTGGTGGCCACCTTGCAGAGGACTTGACAGGGACCTGACAGGGTAGAACGTCTCACCAGTACAGCTGGGTAGGAAGACAGACTCCCCAAGCAGTTAAGAGTGGCCTCTCCCAGGGAGGGTCCCTGGCCGGGGCAAAAGATAGTAGAAACCTCAGGACCACCTGAAGACAGATGGGGTGATAGTGGATCTGGAGGTGTCAGCAGAACCATCGAATGTCATCTATACTATTTGGGGCTTGGAACTCGGGCTCCTGGGTTCCTTTCCTTTGGGTCTGCTGCCAAGAGCCGGGAGAGAGGGAGAGAGGAGCTGTCTGCAGTGCTGCCTCAGACACGAAACAGGGACGGGACGAGGGCTTCCTGGGGAAGGAAGGAGGAAGGAAAGTGGAGAGGAACGAAGGAAGGAGAGGGCCTACTGTGCCCTTAGAAGAGAGAGAGCTGAATTCCTGAGACATGACTGTCTGTCCTCCCCAACCAGGGGTCCCCTCGCTCTGGGCAGAAGCCTTTTAAAGGACACTGGCTGAGGACCTGGTTGGAGTAGCATCTTTGGCACAGGCTCTAGACTGGTCGTCAGGGGTTCTAGGAATGATCTGGCCATGTAATTGTCCTATGACTTTAGTCAAGGGACTTTAACTCTCCCAGCTCCAAGTTCCTAATCTGTACACCTATTCTCTAGGATTGGGGAGGGGCGGTGGGGGGCGGGAGGGAGCGAGCGAGGTGAAGCGGGCACTGCAGTGAGAGCTGTAAACTGCTCTAGAGTTGTGAATGCTGGGGGTGGGGGTGTTATCCTGGTTGCTGAGCGTTCTGAGTTTCTTCACTCCTTGTCTATTTATGACAAGCCTGGAGGGTGGAAAGCTGAGGTGATGAACAAGCAAGATGGCCAAGGAGTGTGCGTGCATACGCGTGTGAGTGTGAGTGTGTGTGTGCGCGCGCACCTGCCCTTCCCCTCCAACACGCTAAGCGTGTAGCATGTAGATGAAAGAAAAGATGGTTGCAGCACTCTGCTATGTCTAAGCCAATCACGACCGCATTCTGAGGTATAGAAAGGGCTTGTTATCGACTTCCTGGCGTTCCGTTCTCTTTGCCTTGTCTTACTAACTAAACGCCCTCACGGCTGGGTCAGGGCCTTAACCTGGCACAAGGCAAGGCAGAGGTCAACCCACGCCGTACGAGCCGATGTGCACTGAGAGCTCCCTCCAGGCCAGGTACGCCTCAAAGTACTTCCTGTTCACTGGCTTTCGAACCTCCCACCACCCCGCTGCAGTAAGACCTATTTTTACCTCCAGAAATCAAGACACCGGGAAGGCAGGTAGCTTGCTCAAGGTCACACAGTTAGTCAACTCTGGGAGCTGGGATCCCATCGTAGGAAGCCTCCCACTGCTCCACACCGTCTTCCAAACAAGAGCGCAGGGCAGGAAGGGGTCGTGTGGGTCATTCAGGTCAAAAAAGGAAAGAAAGCAAAAAATAATGATAGTAATAATTCATGGTCAAACAGGTGTGGAGGAAAGTGTGTTAAATAAGGCTAAGCAAAGTTAAGATTTCTCTACTGCGGGGTATCTAACTGCTAACGAAGAATATTTCTAAAAGGGTAAAGAGTATGTTCTTTCTGGAACAATCTTAGCCAGAGAATAAATCCCCTCCCCCGAGCCCCTGTTAATGTCTTAGGAGACCCTAGTTTTCTACAGAACACAGTTTGGAAAACCTGATCAAGGCCAATCCTGTCATTGCCAGTGGAAACTGAAGCCCAGAGAGGCAAAGGGACTTGCTCAGGTCTTAGTGTGAGTGACTGGGAGACAGCGGTCAAGGCCAGCTTCGTGGCCTCCTGGCTCCCTGCTGATGTGCATTCCAAGTCCTGGCTCATTTGCTGCCCTCTAGCTCTAATGCGTGCTGAACTGCGAAGGGGCCCTGGCAGGAGGGGCGGAGCTGGAGGACAGCGTGAGCCTCTTTGCAAATCCTGGCCTGCTTCCCAGGAAACAGTGGGAACACCGAATCCAGGCACCCCAGGACTCTGGTCTAGGGGCAGTAGGACCCACATCAGTGGCAGGATAGAGCCATGGCCCTCATCTGCCTGTCTTCCTGCCTCTGTCCCAATTACCCAGGTGCCCTGGGTACTGTCGCCCAGAAAGATGGCACTGCAGAGGGCAGGAGGTATTTTTAGCCAGTGACAGGAGTGTCTACTTTTCTTTCTGCCTGAGTCATGCCCTGAACACTATTTGGGGATTCATTTCTCTGTAAACAGACCCCCGAGAAGGGCAAGGGGATTCAGGAGCTGGCCCTGTCCCCCCACCCACCTGTTTTCTTAGATCCTAGAGTAGATACAGTACTTGAATAGGAAACCCCAAGTTAGGGTGTCGTAATCTCCCCCACTCCTGCCACCCGCAAGCAGTTGGGGTGGGGGTGTCAGGTTTCCCTGCAGAGATTAGGGAGAGAACATTTCTATTCTTCACCAACAGAAAGTCTTCCATGCCCAGGCCCACCTTTTCCAGATTAGGGAGAGAACATTTCTATTCTTCACCAACAGAAAGTCTTCCATGCCCAGGCCCACCTAGAACCAGAGGCTGGCAGAGGATGCCAGAGCCCCAGAGACGAGCTGGCCCAGGCTTTCCCAAATTTCAGGCATTTTTCCACCACTTCCATGATTTAGCGACATCTGTACCACCTGCATTCTGCTTTCCTGAATGCCTTTCTCTGAATTAGCTGATTTTTAAATTCAATACATGTACTTTTATTATTTTTTTGTTCACTTTTTAATTTTATTTTTTAACACCTACAGCACCCAGCATTCCTAGGTGGTCTCCCATCCAAGTACTAAACAGGCCCGACCCTGCTTAGCTTCCGAGATCAGATGAGATTGGACACGTGCAGGGTGGCATGGCTGTAGACCAATACATGTATTTTTAAACGAAACTTTATATCACTATTAGAAATAGAAACTCGGTATCATTGGCCAGAAATAGAAAGTAACTAAAAATAAATACAATGGAGACCAAACAGTATTACTAGACTCTGTCTTGACGCTCCTGCCTGCTTTGGGCTGAGTCCGAGGCTAGCCACCTCCATTCAGAGGGGAGAGTAGCACCTGCTCCACAGGTTTTGCTGGATGCCACTATGGCATTGTAGCCGCCTCATTGTCTTTATCCAAGAGGCAAAATCCTCGAAAAGGCATCATGCGACCTAACGTTCTGTGGCCCCAGTCACAACCTGCGGAGGGCCGGGAGGTGAATGCCACCCAACCTCGAGTCGGCGGGGCCCTCACCCCACCTCTGGGGGAGCAGCCCTCTGCCCCTTCACTTCACCCCAAGGAAAGCGAGTGCTCGGGTCACATGTCCAAGTAGGGGGGACCCAGAACCGAACCGCAGGCCTCCAGACGCCAGGCCAGTGCTGTCTGAGGGCGGGCCTTCACCTCACGCAAACACGGAGCATGACCGGGTCGGCCTGTCTTCTCTTCCCAGAGATGGAGCAGAAGGAAGAGAAACCCTCTGAGGATGGGGCCACTGTCTCCCCAACCGCAGGAACTCCGGGGTCACTGGGAGGTGGAGCCTCTGCAGAGGGGGAGGCCAAAGGCACGGCGGTGAGCACCATCACAGAGGGGCCTCCCGATGGGGCAGGAAGGCAGGAAAGAGCTCTAGCCGGGGATGGCGTGGCAGCTGAATGCCACGCGGAAGCCGATGGGTTGGGTGAAGTTGAGGTGGAGCCCAAGGCGAAGGCCGAGCCTCCAGAGAAGGACGATGGAGAGGAAGAGACCACAGCTGCTCCTCGGGAGCTGAGTGACGGGAAAGAAGAGGACAGAGCTGAACCCAAGCAGGCTGAGGGGAAAGAGGAGGCAGCGCAGGCCTCTGGGAAGCAGAAGGCTGGTGTGAAAGCAGCCGAGCCCGAAGCCGGGGAGAAAGGCAAGGTGGGTGACGAGGCCAAGGCTGAGCCAAAGCAGGCTGCTGGGGAGCCAGAGGCCACGGCGGCCTCTCAGGAGGAGAGCCACCGGGCAGAGATGCCCAAGGCCGAAGCCCAGGAGAAGGCCGGTGCCCCAGAGGCCGAGTCGGACTCCGAGAGGAGGGCTGCTCCTGAAGCCGAGGCCAAGGCCTGGGCCGAGACCGAGCCACAGGAGGGCGACCTGGAAGAGGCAGAGGTGAGTGAGGCGGAGCAGCAGTGGGAGGGGGCCCCACCCCCTTCTGGAGTCCCCAGGCCCCCTGCTTTATTCCTTGGGGAAAGGCCAGTCTTCCTCCCACTGATATCAAGAGCCTGGGGAGCGGGGTGCAGCACTGTGGTCTCAGGCTGCCTTCCAGATCGTTCTGAAGTCTTCACAAAGCCTTGCGCAGGCTCTTGTGTGACTGCGTGCTCACACAGATCACGTTTGTTCCAGAAGCCAGGCAGTCCCAATGAAGAGCAGGACCAGAGTGTGGAGAGAGAGTCAGAGGAAGGGGCAGGGGTGACCCCCAGCTCCCCCGAGGAGTGGCCTGAGAGCCCCACGGAGGAGGGCCACAGCCTTAGCCCAGGTGAGTCAGAGCCCAGGAGCCCAGGGGCTGCTGCAGAGGCGACCCCCAAGGGGCGGGCAGGGAGCACGTCGCCGTCACTGGTGGCCCCACTTCCCTCCCTCCTGCTCCTTTCCTCCAGATGGGGTGGGCCCAGACACTGTAGCCTCTGGAGAGACCAGTCCTTCAGCCAGGTAATGTCCAACCCCGGGGCCCCGGTGCCAGGTCCCCCTACCACCTGCTCCCTTCGAAGTCTGCCCTCCCCTGAGCCTGGGCCTCCCCAGCACCTGACCTCTAGACGTTCCAGAATTCCTGGCGTTCAGGCCCTTTCCCAGGGCAGAGCCCAGGAAACCAAAGGAACCGGAGCCAAGGGCGTGTGCGGCACACCTGGTCCACCGCTCGCTCACGGCTGACGCCTCTCGGCGTCCTGACAGGTCTTACAGGGACCCTCATCTTGCCGCTCAGCATGCTTCCAGGCTTCAGCACCATCCGTAGAGCACGGGCAGAAAGCCTGAGTTTGGACGAGGACTCTGCCGCTTACCAGCTGTGTGACCTTGGCCATGTCACTCTGCCGCTCCTCATCTGTGACGTGGGTGCAGTCACCATGGTTCCCTCACGGGATTATTGCGAGGCTTACATTACATAACGTGTGCAAAGCACCTAGCACAGGGCCTGGTGCCTGGCGGGTGCGAGATAAATTGAGAGCTTTATTCTTGCCATTAGAAGAATCTTCCTTTATTTGGACCGGAAATCCGCCTCCGTGTCACTTTCTTGGGGAAAGATAACCAGTGACTAGTCACTGAGCACTCAGGCAGTTATGTGACAGACACAGCGGGGCGCTGTCCATTCCCCTTCTTACCCAAGCCTTAGAACCACCTCGTAGGTAGGTATTGTGGTCCCTATTTTATAGATGAGGAAGCTGAGGCTCAGAGAAGTGACATGACAATCCCAAGGTCACACAGCAAGTAAGAGGCAAAGCCAGGATTCTAACTCTGGTCAGACCTCGGACTTGTCCTGTCCTGCCCACACATCCCACCAGACCACATGCTCCCCAAGTTAGATTGAGCCTCATTTTTCCTTCTCAGCCCTCTCCCCGTGCTTGGCACAGAGGAAGTGTGTGCCCCTTGGAGGAAGTGGGTGCCACAACTGTGCGTGCCCCTTCAGACCACACCCCGGCCAGCCCCGCCCCCACCCTACACCCTGTACTGGCTAGTCCCAGACCCTCTTACATGTCTTTGAACCTTTCCACGTAGTGAGTCTTCGCCCAGCGAGGTGCCCCAGAGTCCCACGGAGCCCCCGCCCCCACAGGAGAAGAAGAAGGAGAAAGCGCCGGAACGCAGGGTGTCAGCCCCTGCCCGGCCCCGAGGGGCCCGTGCACAGAACCGCAAAGCCATCGTGGACAAGTTTGGCGGGTAGGATGCAGCCTTGGTTGGGCTGGGCTGGGCTTTCTCCGGGAACCATGGCGGGTCTAGGGGAGGCCTGAGGGGTGGTGGTAACAGCCCAGGCCGAGGTGGGAGAGGGCCTGGGGCTGGGGCTCCTCCTTGAGGGGGCCCCCCACGGCCTCCCACCTCTCTGGCCTGGGCTTCTCCATCCCTCCCCTCACAGGGCAGCCTCGGGCCCCACGGCCCTGTTCCGTAACACTAAGGCAGCCGGGGCGGCCATCGGTAGCGTCAAGAACATGCTCTTAGAGTGGTGCCGGGCCATGACAAGAAACTACGAGGTGGGCACGGGACAGGGACCCTTCCCCAGGGCTGCAGGGCAGTGCAGGGTCTGAGCAGGTGGGAAGCCCAGAGCTGGCCGAGCCCAGGCCCCACAGCCCGAGGCTCACTGAGGCCCGCTCCGGTCCGCCCGCCCGCAGCACGTGGACATCCAGAACTTCTCCTCCAGCTGGAGCAGCGGCATGGCCTTCTGCGCCCTCATCCACAAGTTCTTCCCTGATGCCTTCGACTACGCCGGGCTGGACCCCGCAGAGCGCCGGCACAACTTCACCCTGGCCTTCTCCACAGCAGAGTAAGCCGCAGCCACAGACGGCAGGGCCGGTGGGGGCTCGGGGCGCCTAAGCCCAGTGCCTCACGCACAGCGCTTGGGGAGGGGGCTGCGGCCACACATTGGGGTAACCAACAGTGTTTGATGGCCAGTGAGTGAGACCGGTAAAATCCCTGCTCGCCATGGCTTATGCTCCAGAGAGAGAGAGATCATAAACACACACGCACGTGAAATAGAGTGCCAGGGGCAGGTGCCATAAAGACAGTGCCAGCAGGTGCCATAAAGACAGTGCCAGCAGAGGAGAGGCGGGTCGGATCTGCTGTTTTAGACAGGGTGGTACAGAGAGTCAGGGTCAGGGTCAGACTCAGACTCAGCTGTTTGTCGGCTGCGTGATCTTAGGCTCCTTTACCAACAGATCTGAGCCTCCATATTCTCTCATCCAAGTACTAACCAGGCCTGACCCTGCTTAGCTTCCGAGATCAGACGAGATCGGGTACATTCAGGGTGGGGTGGCCATAGATAGAGCCTCTATATTCTGATCATTAAAATGGGCTGAGGTTTCCTCTTTTGCGGGGCTATTGTGAGAATTAAGGAACTAAGTAAGCAAGCACCCTATAACAGTATCTAATTTGTGGCAAAAAATCTTAATAGCTGTTCCTGTATTATAACGAATGATATCACAGCTGTTATGATAACTATTATTTGCTTTGGAACCTGGAGGAGGTTTTATCGTTGAGATTCACATAGCTGTGTGCTCGGGTGGAGGCAGGATGGAGAAAGGGGAGTTTCTAGAAAGGCAGGAGGGACGTGAGGAACAGTGTGGTCCTGAGAGGCAAAGACGAGACTTCCGGTTGGTGGAGAAGGGAGAGGCTCTCTCACCAGCAAAGCACCGAAACCAGCCTCGGCCGGAGACCTCCATCTCTACCCACCTGCGAGGCCCAAACGCCTCGATGGCCTTCGGGCCCCCAAGGAGTTCATGCAGGGAGCCCCGGTTCTTCTGGCCCCAGAGAGAAGCTACTGGGCTTCTTGGTAGAGACAGGACGGTGCAGAGGGCAACGGCCAATGAGGGCGGCTCCGGGCGCATTTCTAAAGCCCTGTGACAGGGGAGAAGCCACCTGGGATGTTAGCTGTGCCTTGGCCTGGGAGGCTGAGTCCTCTGGTCCAGTCCAGGCCTGGCCACCAACTTGCAGGGTGGCCTGGGGCAGCAACCTTCTCCTCTCTGGGCCTGTGTGTCCCCATCGGCAAAAGGAGAGGATTGAATGTTGATCTGTGCTTTTCAGACGGTATTTTGTTTTTATTCAGCAGATTCCTCAAACCAAATATTAAGCGAATGCCCAACATACAAAACAGATTAAAACAGATTTTTAGGTTGGGAGGGGTTCCTGGAGCTCAGAGCCCAACCTCCCTTCCCAAGATGGCCCTGGAGGCATGTCTAAAGGGCCCAAGAGCACCACCAGGCTTGCCGTTCCAGAAGACTCCTCCCAGTTTCACAGGGTCCTGCCCGGGGAAGGGATGAGTGCCCCGGGGGTGGGCGGCTAAGAGGGTCAGGAGCACATGTCCTGCTCTGGGCTCAGAAACACCTTTAGTGTTGATGACAAACCCCGGAATAGAGAGGGATTAGCTGCCAGGCGTTCTGCTAAGTGCTCTCCTTGGAGTGTCCTACTCGATGCTCTCGGTGATCTTAGAGTGTGGACACAAGTGGAGAGGTTATGTGACACCCTGGGGTCGTACGGAAGGGCTGTGGCAGAACCGGGATTTGCAAGTGGACTCCGAGTTGGGACTGAGAGCTCCAAGTGAACATCAAAGGGCCTGTGGCTCCACCCTGACCAGATGTCCCTGTCCCATGGGGCACAGGTCATCGTCCCGCGGCTGCCTTGCCTTGGTTCCAAGCCAGGCGGAGCCAGAAGAAGGCGGAAGGAATGGTCAGTGATAATGACAGGCTGACAGGAGGCATCAGGCAGCAGTGAAAAGGGGAGGACATGGTGGGGACCGTGGAGCTGGAGGGTGGAGAATAGAGGTTGAGGTGCTGGGTTTGAATCCTGCCTCCTGTCCAGCTCTCTGACCCTCAGCAGCTGACTTCACCTCTCTTAGGGGTTGGTGTGAAGATTAAGTGTGCAGAGTAAGGGAGCCCCTGCTTTGGCCATCGCACCCCACTGCCCATTCTAGAACTGTCCTCTGATTCCTTGGAGTCCTGGGATGAGGGAGGGGAGCAGCCGGTGCTGGAGCCCCCGTGGGCTCGATCAGCCGTGCTGCTGGAGGAGTCAGACCCGCTCCGCAGGGCCAATAGGAATGAAGCTTTTGCCTGTCCAGGGTGGAGGGACAGGGCCCACAGGAGCCAAGATCACTGCAATGGTTCCAGGGAGCTTGGCCCGTTCTTCGAAATCCTCCGGCCTGTGGTCCTCTCCCTTGTGCCCAGGCCAGTGCGGCTTGGGTTTCGGCCCAGCTGTCTCGGCCCCGAGAGAGGATTTCCGCTGGTTTCTCCTACTGCCAGCGCCCATGGCGATCTGGCAGGCCGGGACTGCCGGGACCTGGCTCCAGGGCAAGGATGCCAAAGGTGTCAGGCCAGCCTGGGGTAGAGTCCCAGCTGTGTCCCTCACTTTGACCTTGGGCAAATCACCAAACCACTGAGTCTCCAGTTCCTCTTCTGCTGGTTGAGGGCAGAGGGTAGGCGTGAATGAGACGGTTCAGGCGGAAGCACTTGATAAAGCGCCCGGTACAGGGTAGTGAGGCCCTGACAGCGGTTAATTCAGATTGTCAGCCTTAGCGAAGCCAGGAGTGGCACGTCACCCCAAAGGGCAGCCGGGAAGTTAGAGAAAGAGGACGTGGGGCTAACTCCCATGCAGTCACATCAAGCAGGCCTGCCTCAGGGCCTTTGCACACGCTGCTTCCACTGCCTGGGACCCTCTTTCCCCGGATTTATTCTCTTTGACCTTCCCTGAGCACCCTGTTAAAAACACCCACAATACGGGAATGTACCCTGCCTCCCTTTCCTGCCTCATTTTGCTCCATAGCGCCTCTCACCATCTGATGTGCCGTCTATGTCACGGGTTTGATTACTGTCTCCCACCACGAGAATGTCGGTAACACGAGAGCAAGAAGTTTTGGTTTTGTTCAGCACTGAATTCTCTCAGTAAATACACAGAGACCGAATGGAGACGGAGATGGGGCAGCTGCAAGCCAGCACTCTGGCTAGGACCGGGGTTCTGTCCTTTAAGCTCTTCCCGAGGGGCCTGGCCCTCCGGAGGACAAAGCCGGGAGCATGGGGAAGGGGCGGGTTAATGCAGAACTTGAGACCGGAGGGTCTCGCTCCCATATGAGAACACAGTGCAATGGAAATGCGAGCTTGGGGATCAGACTAAGCCGAGTTTGAGTTTTAACGGTCGAGGTCTCTATTCCCTCACCTGTACAGGGGGATGGTTGGCCTGGGTGACGTCCCGTCTCCAACACACACGATCCGTCCTTGCCGAGCTGCCCACCCTGCCTTTCCCCTAGCTCCCATGTCTTTTGCCCTTGGCTCTCTGCTCCTCACCCCGCCCCACCCCTGCCTCCCAGGAAACTGGCCGACTGTGCCCAGCTGCTGGAGGTGGATGATATGGTACGGCTGGCAGTGCCCGACTCCAAGTGCGTCTACACCTACATCCAAGAGCTGTATCGCAGCCTTGTGCAGAAGGGACTGGTGAAGACCAAGAAGAAATGAGCTGACCCAGCCTGTGGGCAGAGGTGGGCAGGACACCCAGCTGGCCAGCCATGGCCCCGAGGCTCACTTCTGCTCCATGGAGACGGGAGAGTCGGGGCTCGGGCAAAGGGCAAGTGGCACCGGTCTTAGCACCATTAAAAGTACGAGTCCTCTGGTCCAGTCCAGGCCTGGCCACCAACTTGCAGGGCGGCCTGGGGCAGCAACCTTCTCCTCTCTGGGCCTGTGTGTCCCCATCGGCAAAAGGAGAGGATTGAATATTGATCTGTGCTTTTCAGACGGTATTTTGTTTTTATTCAGCAGATTCCTCAAACCAAATATTAAGCGAATGCCCAACATACAAAACAGATTAAAACAGATTTTTAGGTTGGGAGGGGTTCCTGGAGCTCGGAGCCCAACCTCCCTTCCCAAGATGGCCCTGGAGGCATGTCTAAAGGGCCCAAGAGCACCACCAGGCTTGCCGTTCCAGAAGACTCCTCCCAGTTTCACAGGGTCCTGCCCGGGGAAGGGATGAGTGCCCCGGGGGTGGGCGGCTAAGAGGGTCAGGAGCACACGTCCTGCTCTGGGCTCAGAAACACCTTTAGTGTTGATGACAAGCCCCAGAATAGAGAGGGATTAGCTGCCAGGCGTTCTGCTAAGTGCTCTCCTTGGAGCGTCCTACTCGATGCTCTCGGTGATCTTAGAGTGTGGACACAAGTGGAGAGGTTATGTGACACCCTGGGGTCGTACGGGAGGGCTGTGGCAGAACTGGGACTCCGAGTTGGGACTGAGAGCTCCAAGTGAACATCAAAGGGCCTGTGGCTCCACCCTGACCAGATGTCCCTGTCCCATGGGGCACAGGTCATCGTCCCGCGGCTGCCTTGCCTTGGTTCCAAGCCAGGCGGAGCCAGAAGAAGGCGGAAGGAATGGTCAGTGATAATGACAGGCTGACAGGAGGCATCAGGCAGCAGTGAAAAGGGGAGGACATGGTGGGGACCGTGGAGCTGGAGGGTGGAGAATAGAGGTTGAGGTGCTGGGTTTGAATCCTGCCTCCTGTCCAGCTCTGACCCTCAGCAGCTGACTTCACCTCTCTTAGGGGTTGGTGTGAAGATTAAGTGTGCAGAGTAAGGGAGCCCCTGCTTTGGCCATCGCACCCCACTGCCCGTTCTAGAACTGTCCTCTGATTCCTTGGAGTCCTGGGATGAGGGCTTGGAGTCCGTGGGCTCGATCAGCCGTGCTGCTGCTGGAGGAGTCAGACCCGCTCCGCAGGGCCAATAGGAATGAAGCTTTTGCCTGTCCAGGGTGGAGGGACAGGGCCCACAGGAGCCAAGATCACTGCAATGGTTCCAGGGAGCTTGGCCCATTCTTCGAAATCCTCCGGCCTGTGGTCCTCTCCCTTGTGCCCAGGCCAGTGCGGCTTGGGTTTCGGCCCAGCTGTCTCGGCCCCGAGAGAGGATTTCCGCTGGTTTCTCCTACTGCCAGCGCCCATGGCGATCTGGCAGGCCGGGACTGCCGGGACCTGGCTCCAGGGCAAGGATGCCAAAGGTGTCAGGCCAGCCTGGGGTAGAGTCCCAGCTGTGTCCCTCACTTTGACCTTGGGCAAATCACCAAACCACTGAGTCTCCAGTTCCTCTTCTGCTGGTTGAGGGCAGAGGGTAGGCGTGAATGAGACGGTTCAGGCGGAAGCACTTGATAAAGCGCCCGGCACAGGGTAGTGAGGCCCTGACAGCGGTTAATTCAGATTGTCAGCCTTACCGAAGCCAGGAGTGGCACGGCACCCCAAAGGGCAGCCGGGAAGTTAGAGAAAGAGGACGTGGGGCTAACTCCCATGCAGTCACATCAAGCAGGCCTGCCTCAGGGCCTTTGCACACGCTGCTTCCACTGCCTGGGATCCTCTTTCCCCGGATTTATTCTCTTTGACCTTCCCTGAGCACCCTGTTAAAAACACCCACAATACGGGAATGTACCCTGCCTCCCTTTCCTGCCTCATTTTGCTCCATAGCGCCTCTCACCATCTGATGTGCCGTCTATGTCACGGGTTTGATTACTGTCTCCCACCACGAGAATGTCGGTAACACGAGAGCAAGAAGTTTTGGTTTTGTTCAGCACTGAATTCTCTCAGTAAATACACAGAGACCGAATGGAGACGGAGATGGGGCAGCTGCAAGCCAGCACTCTGGCTAGGACCGGGGTTCTGTCCTTTAAGCTCTTCCCGAGGGGCCTGGCCCTCCGGAGGACAAAGCCGGGAGCATGGGGAAGGGGCGGGTTAATGCAGAACTTGAGACCGGAGGGTCTCGCTCCCATATGAGAACACAGTGCAATGGAAATGCGAGCTTGGGGATCAGACTAAGCCGAGTTTGAGTTTTAACGGTCGAGGTCTCTATTCCCTCACCTGTACAGGGGGATGGTTGGCCTGGGTGACGTCCCATCTCCAACACACACGATCCGTCCTTGCCGAGCTGCCCACCCTGCCTTTCTCCTAGCTCCCATGTCTTTTGCCCTTGGCTCTCTGCTCCTCACCCCGCCCCACCCCTGCCTCCCAGGAAACTGGCCGACTGTGCCCAGCTGCTGGAGGTGGATGATATGGTACGGCTGGCAGTGCCCGACTCCAAGTGCGTCTACACCTACATCCAAGAGCTGTATCGCAGCCTTGTGCAGAAGGGACTGGTGAAGACCAAGAAGAAATGAGCTGACCCAGCCTGTGGGCAGAGGTGGGCAGGACGCCCAGCTGGCCAGCCATGGCCCCGAGGCTCACTTCTGCTCCATGGAGACGGGAGAGTCGGGGCTCGGGCAAAGGGCAAGTGGCACCGGTCTTAGCACCATTAAAAGTACTTTTGTAAAATCCTGTCTGGCCCCTCAGCACGCCCTCCCTCCCCCACCCAGGAACCTCTCTCACTCTGGAATAAACTCCGGCTGCCGGGGCTGCTCACCTGATACGATCCTCTCAACAACCATGAGAGGCATTTGGGAAAGTTCAATGGCCCGGGTCCTACTGCTCACCAGCTGTGTGACCTTGGGCCAGTGAGTTAACTTCTCTGAGCCTCAGTTTACCACCGGAATGGGGATAACAGGAGTCCAAACCTCATGAAGGTGTTGCGAGGGTTAAATGAGATCATGAAAAGAAAAATAACCTTACCTGGCACCTGTCGCATAAGTATTCGATAAGTGGTGGCCAAAAGTAAAAACAAATCCTTCATGGCGAGCCATCGCTGGCACTTACCCCAATTCTCTTCCCTCTTTCCACACTCCTCCCAGATTAGGGAGTTCCAAGGCAGGGGCTGGAATCGAGGACTCCCTAGAAATCTCACCCAAAGTAGGCTGGTAGGGCCTACGCTGATTTCTTTGGCTCAAAGATACTCTACATTCTGCCTCTTAAAAGCAGGTACTTTTCCAGTAGCTTAGAACCACTGCACCCAGAAAGTTCTTCCTTTGGGTTAAGTTAATCCCTCCAACTCTGGCTGATGTTTTGGCTTGTTTTTTATTTTTCCATTGCCCATTAGAGATGAACCGCTGAGCTGATGATAATGTCCTGCTAACAATCCTGTCTGGCTTTATCAGCCACTCGGAGAATGTGTGCTGACGTGAACAGGCCATGAAAAACACAAAAATGAAAACCAGCCAGCTTGGCACTGTAGCAGGTGTGGACCCTGCCCTGACGGGCAGAGTGGACCTGGCAATCCACTGAAGCAATCCACTGTGCCTCTGTTCCCTCAACTATAAAATGGGGACATTACCCTTCTGGATGCGTTAACGGCCCCTCTGGCCAGGAGGGCCTAGTCCCTCGTGGCCCCACGATGTCTGGAGTTACATGAGGCTTGAGGCCATCGGTTCATGGCTGCTAAGTCCCCAGCCTTCTCCTCTCCTGATGAAATCACCCCATCCGTTCAGTGAACACGGAGCCAGATTCCACAATTCATCTGTGACTTAATTTAATTTAATTAATTAATTAAAATTATTATTTATTATTATGATTTTTTTTAAGCCTACAGCACCTGGTCTTCCTAGGTGGTCTCCCATCCAAGTACTAACCAGGCCCGACCCTGCTTAGCTTCTGAGATCAGATGAGATCGGGCACGCTTGGGGTGGCATGGCCGTAGACATCTGTGACTTTAATGGCTGCACAGACACATGGTTTCCGTGACTGCTCCTGGACGGGACACTCCCTCCACCCCGAAGCTTGGCCCCCAGTACGGAGCAGCCTAAGGAGGCTGCAAGTGGCTTTGAAACCATGTAGTCAGATTTCTGGGATGGAGATCATATGCACCACTTAGTGATTCATCACTGGAACAGAAAGGGTTAGCACCTAAACTATACATCTATCAGCAGCCTGGCTGATTTCAATCACATCATCAACCAAGTGCCCAATCATAAGTGACTCCCTCCATGTGTCTCGCCTCTCACCCCTACTCCCCACTTCCCACCCCTCCCACGCGCCCCCATGCCTGGGCCTCAGGGAGATTCTGGTTGGCTGCTGGGCTCATTTCCTGTGAGCCAGCCTGGAAGGTGACCTGCATCTCTAAGATAGAATGACTAGTGAGACCAGGATCCCCGTCAGAGAGTGCTGGAGAGCTGGCCTGTGACTCTGCAAACCTAAACTGCCTGACTCTGGCTCAGAGAGAGGGAGTGGGAAAGCATACCTGTGGCCAGGTGAACCTGAGACTGAGTCCATACACACTACATACATAACCTAAGAAGGAAAAAAATGAGCAGGGAATGGGCCACAAACGGGCTCTGGCCCCCAGTCCATGCGTGTGTGTCCATCACGCGTAGAGGATTGGAAGCAGAGTTAAGAGGGCCGGTTCTCTCCAAACTTGAGGGTGAACTCTTCGGCCTCCCTGTAGAACAGCTCCGGGTTCTGTGCTAGCAGGTCGGCGAGCTCCACACGCACAGGCTGCTCCAGTTCCGGCCTATTCACCAGCACGCTGAGGGCCTCCAAGACTGGGGAGAGGCCGGATCAGACCATCAGCACAGACAGAGAAACCCCAGGGAAGGCGGCAGCGGCTGCTCACTCCCGGACCCCCCTGCACAGCCACACGCACTCCTTGGGAAACCCCCAAGGAGATTCCATAGCTTGGGATGACTCTACAACCAAATCAAATGCCCTCACACTCCCGGCTGATGATGCCCGAAGCCCTGACTGGTTCCATTAGTGGTTTTCAAACTACGTTCTGTGGCTTCAGAGGCACTTCCGCAGGAGGGGTCGGTGGGATGAGTGGGTGTCTGGGTCCCGCTCCCCTTTTAACAACAACCATGCCATTTTCCTCTGTTTGGTATTAAGATTCCAAATAAACTTTTATTTGGAGAAAAAAGGTTCTGAGGCTAAAGACTGAACACCCCTACTGCTCTGTGGCTCTGAGCTTTCGCAGATGCCCTTGGCCCATGGCTCTGAGTTTTTGCAGATGCCCTTGGGAACGTGTGAAGCAGTGACCTGTTGCCCCGGGCACGTGTGCACAGGCACGAACACGCAGTTCTGGGCTAAGAACGTTCCCAGAGCCCCCAAAGCTCATCCAAGGGCTGCTCTGCCCGTCCCAGGGTAAGATCTCCCAAGTGGGTCCTGAGGCAGAATCGCGCACAGTGATGACACCTAAAGGCTCGAAGGGACACGCTGTCCAACACAGTGGACTCTAGCCACACATGTATCTAAATTTAAATTAATTAAAATGAACTACAATTAGAAATTTAGTTCCTCAGTCTCATTAGCCACATGTCAAGGGCTCAAGAGCCACACGTAGCTAGTGACCACGGAATCGGACAGCACAGCAATAGAACATCCCCATCACGGCAGACAGTTCTGCCCGACAGGCTGCTCTAGAGTCAGCCAAGCCTGGCTTCGCGTCCCAGGTGTGCCACCTGCCAGCTGTACAACCTTCGGCAAGTGCTTCTCCTCTCATTTGCCTGAGTGTCCTCATCTCTTAAACGGAGCTAATGAGAGCACCGTTCCGTGGGGTTGCTGGAGGGATTAAGTGAAGCTGGTGTGTGAAGCTCTTCGCACAGTGCCAAACGTGCTAAATTAAGTGATGTGTGTTATTATTTTGGGGCCAATCCCCTCAACCGTCATGTAGGGCACTGAGCCCTGGGAAGGAGCAAATCCTTCACCGAGGTCCACAGATAGAGCAGCGGGCCTTCCCATCCCAAGCCCTTCCCTCTACACTACAGCCCAGCTGCTTCTCTCTTCCATGAACCTGGTGACGATGCTCTGTCATACCTGCCCAGGTGTAAGAACACAGGCAGGAGCAGGTCAGCCAGCCTAGGATCTCAAGAGGCATCCCTTCTGTCCGATGACAGGCTTGGCTGAGTCCTGCAATTTTTCATCTCCTCTCTTCTGGGCTGCTCTAACTCAAAATCAGTCCGTACGCCCCACCCGGCATCAGCCCCACCCTTCAGGCAAGGCCCAGCCTCACCTTGGCTAATCTTGGTGTTAGGCTTCCAGTTCTCCTTGTTGATGATGGGCAGGCAAACCCGGCCGCTGCTGTCCACGTTGGGGTGGTAGATCTTGGTCGTGAACATCACCGTGGGCGGCATGAGTGGATACCCCTCAGGAAAGCTGATGAGCAGGTTGAAGGCCTTGAGGTTGTAGGGCGGCTTTTTCTGGGCACGAGAAGAGGTTGCTCTGAAAAGATGCAACCTCGGTCTGGTCCCCACCCCCACCCTCATCCCCACTCCAGGGTCCGAGGCATCCTCTGCTCCACGCGTAGGAAGAATCATGAGCAGGGACAGATGGCACCCATATTCATTTGTCCACTGATCTATGGTTTAGTGGAGGAGTGGAATCACAAAAGGGTACTGGCCTGGGGAGGGAGGGCGCAAAAGTCAGATCCTGGCTCTAACTGTGTGACCATGGCCTCAGTTTCCTCATTTGAAAAATAGGTAAAGTTTGACTAGATAAGCTCTAAGGGCCATCTCAGCTTCGCCCCCCTGCCCCCGCCACTCCAGCTTTATTAAAAAATACATTACATCTATCACTGTATCAGTTTAAGGCGTACAGCAGGGTGACCCGCAGTCCCCAGCCTGGGCATCGCGTCCCTAGCACTTACTTGTCTTACAACTGGACGTTTATATCTTTTAACCACCTTGCTCATTTCCTGCCACTCCCAACCCTCTGTCTCTGGTAACCACGAGATCTCTTTTTCTAGCAGTTTTTTGGTTCCACATATAAGAGAGATCACACAGTATTTGTCTTTCTCAGTTTGCTTTCAAGGTCCACCCTTATTGTCACAAATGGTCATCTCAGCTTTAAAGTCTTGCTGAGAATTATGGACGAAGAGAAGGTCTGTTTGGGAGCTGTTAGCAACAGCTAACAAGGGAACCTAATTATCGCGGGTGAAGAAATGAAGAGAGTGAAGAAATCCTAAGAACTCAGAAGATTGGGGGTGTAAAATGGTGCAGCCACTGTGGAAAACCACATAGTGGTTCCTCAAAAAATGAAACACAGAATTACCGTAGGATCCAGCAATTCCGCTACTGGGTAGACACCCCAAATAATCAAAAGCAGAGACTCAGACAGGGATTTGCACACCCATGTTCACAGCAGCACGATTCGCAATAGCCAAAAGGTGGAAACAACCCAAACATCCATTGATGAATGACCGAATAAGCAAAATGCGGCCTCTACATACAGCAGAATATTATTTAGCTTTAAATAGGAACGAAACTCCCATACATTTCACAACCTGAACTCGGCAGACATTATGCCAAGTGAAATAAGTGGACAAAAAAGGATAAGTTTTGTATGGCTGCACTTATGGGAGGTACCTAGAACAGTCAAATTCATAGACATAAAATAGAAAGTTAGTTACCAGAGGCTGGGGAGAAGGAGGGATGGGGGGTCCGTGTGTAATGGGGACAGTTTCAGTTTGGGAAAATGAAAAAGTTCTGGAAGTGAGTCCTGCATAACGACGTGAATGTACTTAGTGCCTCTGAGCTGTCCTTTTAAAAACGGTTAAGGTGGTAAATACTGTTACATGTATTCTACCATGATTTAAATAAATAGAGAACCCAGGGGCTGGAGTGACCAAGGGTTGGGAGCTGCCAAGATCAGGTAGAAAACCCTCCAGGCTTTGGGCAACCTGAAGATCTTCCTGAGCACCTACTCTGCGCTGGGCGTGACACATAGTGGCCCATGTTGCAGAGTGTCGAAGTTACATGGACTCTGGAGCCAGCCTGCATGAGTGTGATTCTAGGGCCTGCCACTCATCAGCTGTTTGACCTCAGGCAAGTAACCTAACCTCTCTGTACTTTCATATGGGAATAATAACAGACTTCATGGACTTACGTGTGGATCAAATGAGTTCATTTATGCTAAGAACAGGACCTGGGACATGGCAAGCCCTATGTATACGTCAGCTATTATGATGAAAAGTATTATGAAAACTCACGACGATCGGCATCTCCATTTCCAGACTGAGGAAACTCAAGTTCAATGTATGTAGCTAAACTTGCCCAGGGTCACAGTGGCAGTGCCAGGATGGGCAGCCAGTGCTGTCAACTATATGTCTCTACACGTGAGCACCACTCTCCATTCTTAGAAGGGAGGAACCTCAGAAACTGGATGACCCTAACACAGAGCACAGGGGCCTCCAGGCTGGTTCCAAAGCCTCAGACTCTTTCAAAACCTTCGTTACTGAGAAAACAGACAGAATGACATGTGTATTTCAGCAAGGATTTAAGAGAGGTCCTCTTCCTCACCAGAAGGCAAAAAAGAAGCCATAGTGGACTTGGATGTGTCTGAAATAGGAGATGAGGCAACTACAGGGCAGATAAAGAAAATGTCTCAGCTTCATGTCCTCGATGGCAAGGGAACGGGACCTGGAGAGCAGAGACAAGGCCAAGGGTTGGCCTCAGAAAAGGCTGAAAGACATTGGCCTCTTATCTGTGAGCTTTGAAATCTGAACAGCACCACTCCAGTATAACTAAGCAGTAACATTGTTGGAGAACCTCTCCTAAATAAAATATTCTCGGTTCAGTTTGCTCATTTTCCCTGACCCCTTCAGGACATTGGATGAAATATGCTTTATTGTGACAACCTGACGCCTCTTGCGTTCAATATGTTAGCTTCACCAACGGTCTTGATATATAACAAATGTCTGGATAACACTCTAAGGTTGGCAAAATTTTGGAAACTAATCTTTACCCTCTACCAACCGTGGGAAACAGAAAGTTTATCCCCATCCTTTGATAAAGACCCAAGATAGATAGATAGATAGATAGATAGATAGATAGATAGATAGATAGATAGATAGATAGATAGAGATAGATAGATAGATAGATAGATAGATAGATA